>NC_133164.1:91124224-91433070 GCF_040802235.1 Manis javanica
ATAATGCTGTTGCATGCTTAATAGACCACAGTATAGTGTAAACATAACTTCTATCTGCACTGGGAAACCACAACTTGCTTTATTGGAGTGGTCTGGAACTGAATCAGCAATATCCAAGGTGTACCTGTAGTTAGGTCCTTCTTTTTTACTCATCTTGATAATCTTTTATTTTAATAGGGGTATTTATTAGACCATTTGCATTTAATGTAACAATTAATATGGTTGGATTTATATCTGTCATTTTGCTATTTGTTTTTGATTTGATCCTTCTATTCTGTTTTATTTATTTTGGATTAATTACTTTTTATGATTGCATTTTATTTCTTCGGTTTGGTAGGTCAAACTCTTTGTTATGTTGTTTTATTGGTTGTTTTATATTCTGTCATATACATCTTCAATTTACCATAATTTACCTTCAAGTAATACTTCATTATTTCATGTACAATTTAGGAACTTTACAGAGTATGCTTTTTTGGGGGAAGAAGAACTTTCCTCTATCCTTTAAGGTTCTTTTAGCTGTTCTAAGAATCAAATTGTTAGGAGACACACTAACAGTAATAAAAAACAAAGTTTAATTAGACATGTAAGGACAACCTGTAGACATGAGATTTCAAAAGCAGTTAGGAACAATGAAGTATGTATATTAACCCTGAACTAAGGTGAAGGGGATTAGGAAGGAAGACAATTCACAGGAATATGGAAAAGTAAGTGTTTGGTGAATAAATGCTTGATGGACCACACAGAAATAATGGGATTCAGAGAGGAATTTTAATAGACTTTTCGACTTTCCTCCCTGTCTACCAGCCCTGGTTCCTATTATAATGTAGTTATCTATAGTGATAGTTCGCTTTCTGCAGCAGTTGCCTCTCTGAATTCTTCTTATGCAGTTAGAGGTGGGAGAAGGTCAAAGTGTCTTTCTGAGTCTTTTGGGCCTTGCTTGTTTTCAGTTCTGACAGATCTACTTGCTAAAGTGGTACATCTTGGGGCAGCTTGCCCTTGGCCCTTACTTACCCTTTCATTTTCCCCTACTTTGTAGTATTGTTGTTTACATTTTAGTTCATGAAAATCTCACAACACATTGTTATTATTTTTGCTTTGAGTACTTATGATTTTAAAAGATGTAATAAAAAAAATTCCATCAGATAGCATTTTCCTTCTGCCTAAATACCTTAGAATTCCTTGTAAGTCAATTCTGCTGGTCAAGAGTTTTTTCAGTTTTTGTCTGTCTGAGAAAATCATTTTCTCCTTCGTTTTTGAAAGACATTTGTGATGGGTAAAGAATTAATGGTTTTCCTTTCAGCACATTAAAGAGGTTACTCCATTTTCTTCTTTAACTAAATTCATTTCTGATGAGCAGGCTGTAATGTTTCTTTGTTACGTAGTAATGGGTTTTCCCCCTCCAACTGCAGTTTTATATTTATTGCTGGTTTTATACAATTTGATTATTGTTGGTATAGTTTTCTTCATGTTTCTTGCCTTTGGGTTATATTGAACTTCATGAATCTGTAAGTTTATCATTTTCATCAGATTTGGAAGAGTTTCAGCCATCATCTTTTTAAGTATTTTTTCTTCTCATTCTTTTTGGGGACTCAACTTAGTTATACTTGTATTTAGCTTGAAGTTGTTATTGAGTTCAATGATTTTTTTCTCTTCCTTTTTTCCCACTCTGATTCATTTTGTTTTTCAGGGATCAGATAGATATTTCATATTTTGGAGTGCCAATATTTAAGCAATGTGTTATTTTTAAAAATGTTTTCTTTTTGGTTTATTTCTACTTATATTGCTTCACTGTTTCATCTTTGTCCTACAGGCAGCTAAGAAAGAGCATGCAGCTATCATTCTTTGGAACACTACATCTTGGAAGCAAGTGCAGAATTTAGTTTTCCACAGTTTGACTGTCACACAGATGGCTTTCTCACCTAATGACAGGTTTTTACTAGCTGTTTCCAGAGATCGAACCTGGTCACTGTGGAGAAGGCAGGACACAGTCTCACCTGAGTTAGGTAAAACAGTGATTGGGAAGATTTTTAGTGAAACAGTTATGTCCATTTTATTCACCTGGAACAGCTATTGGTTGAAGAAAAATAGAAAGTATAACAGGGTGAAGGGCAATCTCACTTGTGAAGTCTTTCAAAGTTCTGTTATAACTGAGGAAGACTGGACTTTGGAAGATTAAATCTAGGGGATCTCTGGATTGACATTGTGATTATATAGTCAGGATGCTCAGACATTTCAGTTAAAGAAACAAAAATCTATCTAGAAAATGTAGATTTTGCAGATGGTTACAGAAAGCCATAAGACCAAATGGATGGCATATTCTGAACTAGGATCTTATGGGACAGGCATAATGAAGAGACATTTAAATTATGAAACTTAGAAGGACCATTATCTTTACCCCTTTCCTACCTACCTCTGATCACTTTGGTAATTGGAAAGGGTGATTTAGGTATCTGTTGTGAATAACATGACCTCTGGGCAAGATGGTGACATGTATACCTGCATCCTACTCTGAGCCTAGCATAAGTCAAGAAGAAAGAAAAGGAAAGAAAAGCTTTATGTTATTGCAAAACAGTGGTTTATTCCTATTCCCCCAGTTTCTTTGAGTAAAACCTAGAGAGTGTTTAAAGTATCTTTATGTTGCACTAAACTATGTTTTCTACCTTTATCTTGCATCTACCTATCACTTCAGCATTTTGTTAAAAATAATAATAATAATAATAATAAGGGAGAAATGGGGGATTCACATATAAATCAAGTATAAAAATCAACAAATAATCATAATTGACCTGATTGTCACATGATGCGTGATCAAAACCGAAAGTTTCTGTGATGACTGCCCTTGCACTGTTCACCATGTAAGAACTTACTCACTATGTAAGAACTTGTTCACCATGTAAGAATTTGTTCATTATGCTTCAGAAGATTGGAGACTGTTGAGAACTAGGCTTGGGGTTGATTAATGATTGTGCATTGAGTCCCCTATACAGAATTTTATTGTTGTTAACAACCATATAATCAATAAATATGAGAGATGCCATCTCAAAAAAAAAAAAAAGATATGCTTCCTCACTAAAATTTTTCATTTAAAAAAAAAAACCACAATGAGGCATTACCTCACCCCTTTTAGGATGACTGTTATAAAAAAATAATAAAAGACAAGTGTTGACAAAGAAAAAAAACTTATGTTGTTTAATCCTATTTTTAATTTTCCCATTGATATAACCTATACATAGTTTGATTTTTCAGTATTTCTAGTCCCCTTGTTTCTTGTATTTTAGAGAATACCAGGAACTGTGACATATGATAATGAGCAGTATGTGTTAGAACAGACTAACTTCTTTTGCAACTAATGATTTCCTAACATGCAGCCTTTACTTTTTAAAAACTTAAAAGTCAATAACATATCCATGAATTTATTGTATCTTTACAGATATGGATTAATAGATACATTCTTTTTCCCTCTTCACAATGAGTTATGTGTTTTAGGTTTACTTTACATAAGGGCTAGAAGTTACCCTACATTTAAATCTTACAAGGGAAAAGATTTTTTTTTTTAAGTTTTTTTTTAACATTATTTAAGGGTGCTTTATTCTTTTTCCCATAGTTGAATACACAAATCTGGCTGCTTCCTGAGTAAGGCAAATTACTTCAGACTTCTTATAGACATAAATTGAACTTTTAATTAAATGCATGGAAGATGTTTGTCATCAACTAGAGAGTGACTAATCAATATAAAAGCATTACCTACTAGGAAGATAACTATGCCCACAGCCTTCTGGCAAGAGGTCAGCTGCCTAGTCTTGGTCTGTTGCAAAAGTCAGCATATATAATTTGATTACTAAATTACATGATGTAAATGACCCTTAAACATAGTTTTCTAACAGTTGAAAAAAAACCCACTTTGTCTGCTTTGTGAGTAATGAGTATGTGTTTCTTTCAGATCCAGTCTTCAGTCTCTTTGCCTTCACCAACAAAGTCACTGCTGTGCACAGTAGGATTATTTGGTCTTGTGACTGGAGTCCTGATAGCAAGTATTTCTTCACTGGGAGTCGAGACAAAAAGGTAATTTTTCAACTTAATTATTTTTTCAAATGTAAAATAATATTCTAACAGGTATGTTTGGATAGAAAACACAAAATCCTGACTTTCTGATATAACTTTTAAAAATCAATGTATATATTCTATTCTGTGTTTTTCATATTCATAGATTAATACAGTCTTTTCTTTTTAAATTCTATAAATATATTTCTCTGATATATCAAATATGAAAAGAAGACCTTTCAGACACATGACTTTCATCAGATGGTCACAATGGGAGAAAGCAGTAAATGAAATGGATCAAGACTTAAACAGTCTAGGAGAGCAGGAGTGGGTGGAGGGGCATAAGCAGAAACAGTTTTAACTTTTCTTTTTCATACTTTTACAAATTGAACATTTTCTTCTATAGTGAAAGATTATTTCCTTTTTGTTCAGTAGATGAAGGTGTGTGTGTGTGTGTGTGTGTGTGTGTGTGTGTGTGTCCATCCCAAGCTTTGAAAAAATCAATACAAGATAGCTAGCAGTAGGTTCTTGACCATGACCCTCACCCCTATTCTCTGGGAGGCCTCTAGGCTTCCTTCTGTTTTCAAGCTCTTTAAAATGTCCTTTCCTTTTTCTGCCATTTCAGTAGACCAGAGGTGGTGAGGCAATTGAGCATTTCCTCTCCCTGTGCTCTTAAGTCGTAGTTATGATACAAATTACTGAAGCAGAGAGCTAGTATGGGCATGTTGTTACTCAGTGAAACACTGAAATGTGAGCCTCTAAGACTCTTTTCACTTCTTCACTTCTTCCTGTTTGTTTTCCTTTTCATTTCATACTCCGTGTTTATTTGCCTGCACTCCACTAGCTACTGAGGCAGCAGGACTGCTTTGTCCTCCGCAGTCACGACCAGGAGCCAGTGATCCAGCTGTGGCTCTTGAGGATGTGTCAGGGCTGAAACAGACAAAGCATCATCCACCACACGTCCCCAGAAACACCCTGTGCTTGTGCTTAGACAGAGCCCAGCCTCTGCTCGGAATCTTGTTTGGGTCCTCCATTTCCCTATTGCCCACTTCATTTCAAAGTTGTCCACTTCATTTTCCTCTCCATATTTTTGTGATCAATAACACTCCTTTGAGGCCTGAGCTTCCAGGGAAACCTCATTCTTATGTGGGGTCTCATCAAGGTTAGGTCCTCCTGACAGCCGAGTTGATTCCTTGAGCAGTTGGTGAGTAGAGGAAGAGCCAGGGACTTGGTTGATTCCCATACATTTTCTCAAAACTTTTGGGGAGGTGCATGAGCACTTCACTGAGGACATGACACATAGTATCTCACTGGATCTGAGCTGGTTTCCTGAGTGTACAGGGCATGCTAGACTCCCCCTGGTCTCTGGGCAGGGGCATCTATCCTTGGCCCAGCGCACTTAGGTAACTGAGGTCACAGAAACTTGTGTCTGCTACACTGTGTTATCTCTCTGATGCTTGAAATACTCAAAAGTCCTGAAACATCATATACAATTGTAAATGGTGCATTTTTTTAAAATGTGAGAGTGAATATTTTGTGTTATCTATGCCACTGATACTTTCTAATGCATTGCTAGAAAGCTTTACTGAGTTTGATCTGTCTTTTAGGTCGTTGTCTGGGGTGAGTGTGACTCCAGTGAAGAATCCATTGAGCACAGCATTGGCCCCTGCTCCTCCGTCCTGGACGTGGGTGGAGCTGTGACAGCTGTCAGTGTCTGTCCGGTGCTTAACCTTTCCCAATGGTCAGTCTCTGGGTGGGGCTTGGTTTTATGTTTCCTATAAGAAGACCACTTGGTTTCTCAATATGTAGCCCTCCTACACCTTCATTCATGGGTTTTCTTAGCTTCCAAGTTGTTCTTTTTTTCAAAATGCTTATGTTAAATTGGTAGAACTTGGTGATGTTCAGAGTGTTGAAATAGAGATTGGAAGTGTGGCTCAAAGGTTCTTATTTCACCAAATTTAGGACTGGGTGGCTTTCTGTGTAACAAGTGTCTTTGGTAGAATGAGGGGCCTGACAGCCAGCCAGGGAAACGTGGGCTCATGAGCTTTGCTGGAAGAGGACAGAGGTAGAGCTGTGTGTACCGTCAATGGGGAGCCATCCCTGTGAGGGCACAGGGGCATGGCACTTTCAAATAGTCTGTAAGCCAGGGACAGTTGGGTAATGGTGGATGACAGAAATTCATGTTAAATTAATAACTATCTTCCCCTCCTCCTTAAAAACAGGTACATTGTTGCAGTAGGATTAGAGTGTGGAAAGATTTGTTTATACACCTGGAAAAAGACTGATCAAGTTCCAGAAATAAATGACTGGACCCACTGTGTAGAAACAAATCAAAGGTATTTTCTTCCTATTTTTGCTAATATCAGATTAGGTAGAAAGCATGGAGTCGTTAGCAGCAATTTTTTTCCCTCTGGTTTTATGGAGAAGTAATTGGCATATAACACTGTAAGTTTAAGGCATACTGCATGATGGTTTGAGTTACATAAATTATGAAATGATTACCACAATAGGGTCAGTTAACATCTGCTTTCTCATATACATAAAAGAACAAAGGAAAAAAAATTCTTCTTGTGATGAAGATCTCAGGATTTAACTCTCCTAACAAATTCTCTGTGTATCATATAGCAGTGTTAACTATGGTCATCATGCTGCACATTACATCGCCAGTACTTATTTATCTTGTAACTGGCTTTTGACCCCTTCCCTTCAACTCCACCTCCCCCAACGCTGTCTCTGGTGACTACAAGTCTGAACTCTTCTTCTGTGAGTTTGTGTGTTTGTGTTTAGATTGCATATATAACTGAGATCATACAATATTTATCTATAGTGGCATATTTTATGCCACATTGCTTGGGGAGGAACACAAATTTCTCTTCATGGTGCTGACCACTAAGTGGTACCTCTAGATTTTGGGGTAGTTTGTTGAAATTGATTTTTGATACTCTATTGCACTTAGTTAAATTTTTAAAGTTTACGTGACCAGACTGCTTGTTTGCATATTGTCTTTACAGAGGACACATTTGAGATGAAAGTGATTTTCATAATGATGTGTTTTAGAATTTGACATCAGTAGGTTCTTAAAATATAATTCAAAATGTTGGTGATATTTTGGAATATTATAAATAGTGTTTTGATTGCTGCACCCTTCAGCTCACATCCTGTAATGGAACAAACTGTCTCAAAACCACATGACTGCCTTCAAGTGCAGAAAGCGCTCCTTGAGCCTCATACCCTTGGCACTGACCTTTGCCATCTGGGCTGGCTTAACGCACCTGCCATTTACAACCTCCTCCCCACCCACCTAGACAGACAGCAAGGATCATTTTTTAATAAGTTTTTAAAATTCTTTTTTATTATGTAAAAATTTTACTCTTTAAAAATGTCAGAATTTAAAAAAAAAATCAGTAACATCATTCTGTCAGATTTTCTTGGGGTTCTTCAACCTTCTTATATCTGAACTGCTCAAAATATAATTTCAGGTACAATTCCAAATGCCAATATCATGATGAAAGTGATTGGCTTGATGGAGAGAGACTTATGAGCACCTGTCTTTTACAAGATATTTCATCTAGGATAGTTTATCTTCTTATTGGCAAAGCATGTTAGTGCTCATTATAGAATAAGGTAGTACTCCTGTGAAATTCCACATTCCAGGCATTTTAAATTCTCTGGACTCCTCTCCCTTCCTTTTCCCTTACTTTCAACTTGCCCTGTCCATGGTCCTCACTCTGCCTCTACCTGTTACACAGACCACCTCTGTGGCCCAAGTGTAGGGTGCTGACTGAAGCCCCTTGGAAAGCGTGAGAAAGGGACACATACAGAATTTGAGTTTGTTATTTTACGATTTTTTTTAAGTCATTATGGTGACTTTGGATTTGTAAGAACTAATTCCTGACTTAACACATATATGTTATGTGGACTGCTAATATTCTACTTACCAAATTTCAAGTACCTTTTAAATGAAAGTTTTTGCTAGTAATGAGATGCAAAGGTAATACAAACACTGCCTTTTATTGCCTTTTATATTGTCTCCCTCCCAAAACTGTGTTCTAAATGTGATGTATTATCATGCTAGATTTATTATCATGCCAAGAAAAAAAAAAGACAAGATACACACCATCTTAAAGTTTATATAGCCAGAAAAGTATTGTTCCTGTAAGTAACTCCCCTGGGAAGCAATATACTATATATATATTTGTTTCAGTGATGTCACTACTGCAAATCATTCTTCTAGTGAAATGGAGAACTTTTAATCTTTGTTATCAGTAACAAATGAGATTCCAGTAATGTTGCTGTTACTTCAAATATTTTTAGAACTTCTCTTTAGGAACTGTGTTCAGAACTAGCTTACTAGTGATACAAGAAAACCAAATTGTAATACCGTTTGTTACTGTATTCTATTGCTTTTTTTTTCAAGCTCAGCATTGATTTTATTTATAAAGCTCTTCTCCAAATGACTCTTGACTGCTTTCAGTAATCACATTCCCCTTCAAAGGAAGATATGCTGTCACTGAGAGTACTCAAATCATAGCCTGCATAATGGGAAGCATATCTTTTAGAAAAATTTCAGGAGACACTGAGGCTCAGCAGCATTGTTGAGATGTGTGTATCCTCCCAAAGTGGCCACTTCCAAGTGCTTACAGTCACTATGTTGCATAGGTTCTAACATGCTGACTTTTAAAATCTTTCATTATCTCAAGGTTATACTTCATTCTTACCTTTTTATTCTGAGAGTGCCTCTGGTAACAGGGACTCTCAGCATCTGAAAGTACAATTTGTGTGCTCTGTCATTGTTTTCGGTCTTCACCGCCTTAAAACCTACATGTGGTTTCCGCTTTATTCCTTTTTGGTTTGGAATTCTAATTTGCAGGTTAATTTATAAAGGATATTATATTTACATAGGAATTTGTTAACAATCTATATTTGGTGGCATGCTAGGTCTGCCAGTGGGGGTGGTGGTGAGGGACACATTAATATGAGAGTCTTGCCCAAGGTCATGCAGTTAAAAGTCACATTGGAGACCAGGGTTCTTTCACTGGGCAGTTTATTAAATCTTTTACTATTTTTCCTTACCCAGCAGTAAAAATGTAAGAGTCCATCCATGTCACAGGGATGTCAAAAGAATTAAATAACCCAGAATATGTTGCAAAGTTGGAATTCTTAAAAAATGAAACATATTTAGTAATATTATCCAAAAAACTGATTTTAATAGCCAGTCAATTAATATCATTTTACTAATCATTAAAACAAAATTTGACAGAAATTCATTGTTTTGTTCTTGCTCTTTTTGGTGGTATCCTTGGTCAGTAAGATATTTATCTGACAGTTTTAAGTGAGTAGAGTAAAATGTTTTCAGGGTTAGAATAAAATTGCTAAAATATTAGTGATGGTATTTAAAACTGTACATTTTTGTTTTCAGGTTTTGATTTTCATTTATGTTAACATTAATATTAAAAGCATACTAACTAAATTAATGTGTAGGTTAACACTGTGTAAAATATTTTGTGGCCATAGCAGACATTCATTTTGTGATTTCTTTATCTTGTTTTAGCCAAAGTCATACACTCGCTATCAAAAAATTATGCTGGAAGAAAAACTGTATTGGAAAAACTGAACAGAATGAAGCAGAAGGCACTGATTGGTTACACTTTGCAAGTTGTGGTGAAGATCATACTGTGAAGATACACAAAGTTAACAGATGTGCACTGTAATGGACTTAGTAACTACAAGCATTAATTATTGGTATCTTAAAATATCATGTAAATAGATAATCTTTATTTACCTCATGATTTCATCAAGTTTCATTTTTAAGTCCTATAACAGTACTTACTTAGGTCATAGAGTCTTTGAAATGTGACAAAAGCTACAGACTCTCTTCTCCAAATTGTTATATATGTATACACCCTCACCTCAGAACCTTAACTAAACTTGGAGGGAGTCAGACCTGCATCCATTCATTTGTCACAGATTAAAAACCTATGTTCTTCATAATGAATTTTGCCTAATTTTGTGCTATTTTGGGCCCACTCTCATGGGACATACTACCCTCTTCAGAGGGAAGCATAGAAAAATAAAAGAGATAAAACTAGATATGCTCAATTTTTATTTTAACAGTTTTTGTAAATAAACAGACCCCACAAAATGTGGTCTTGACCTATTCTTCCCAGTACACACCAGCCATTCTAGGAATTTCTCAGGTGGTTGTGAGTCTGAACTGTAGTCCTTCCTTTCATTCTTCAAAAGTACATAGTTTTTTCTTTGGGGGTTTGGTTTAAAGTAGAGTATCTTGACATTTAAACTGATAGATACAGGGGATGAAAAATAGAGTTCTGAGTCATCTGAATTTATGTGAAGTCACATGAGTCATGAGAGGAAGGATAAAGTCATGAGAGAGAAGGATGTTCCCCAGGGAGAATGAGTAGCAAGTAGAGGAAAGAAGAAGGTGCTAGAAACAGAATGTTGGGTGTGCCAGCTGAGGTTTGGGAGGCCGGCCACAAAAGTTGTGAGGTGGTGGAGACAGGTTAAGGGGCTGGGAAGAGGTACTCTGAAGCCTCGTGTGAGGGTGGAGGCTTGTCCCAGCCCCTTTGGAACAGTGAGTGATCCGGCAAGTTGGTAATTAAATGTCAGTGAAATATTGTACATAGCAAGTATGCTGAAAAAAGGGAGCTGAAGATTTTCTAGGGAGTTTATGCCATCATCTAGATAACATGACATTTTTGCTTCCAAAGGAGTTGAGTAATACTTCTGTGTAAATGGAGGTTTCTAGACCAGCACTATCCAGTATTTCTAGTCCAACAGAAAATGGTTGAGTTACATATGTAATTTATAATTTTCTAGTAGCAACATAATGAACATAAAAAGTGACAGGTTTTTTATTTTAATGAAATTTGTTTTAATGACATTCATTAAATCCAAATAGTATTGTTTCAATGTATAATCAATATGAAAGATTGAGATATTTCATAGTTTTTTTGTAGTTTTCATATGATAGAGTGTATTTTACAATTAGAGCCCTTCTCAGTTCAGACTAGTTGTATTTCAAGTGCTCAGTAGCCACCTGTGGCTAATGGCCACCCTTGTTTGGACAGTGCAGTTCTAGACTATTGAATCTGTATATACTTCTGTCATGCCCTGAGGGGTGTGTGTGTGTTTGCATGCACACGCTCATACATGCACCAAGACTAGGAATCCAAGCTTCCTAACCTCAGAAACCAGGATGCCCTGAAGTATGATTTCGTTGCTTGTCAGCTAAAGGATCAGAATCTTTATCCACACTGACATACATGGATTTGTTTGGACCCCATGTATGCAATATTCCAGAGCAGATACAGTGGACTTCATCCTTATAGAGCCTTTTCCAGCACAGAACTCAACCCCCTAAGCTTCCCTGTAAGCAGGCCGTGTTTGTAAGCAGGAGAGACTGAGTTCATGGTTGGTAATTGTTTTAGTTTGTTGGTTTTCCCAAGTTGTCCTGAAGCATCTTCCTTAGTAATCACCTTGGTAATTCAGTTTAGTAAGTGTTCAGAGGAATTGGTGTACATTTGGATAGCCTATATTGTAATTATACACATACATCTTAATCTGCTAGAGGAGCACCCTTTGGACCATAGTGTAGTAATTCTTATCTAAAGCAAAAAGGCACTCAGAATTTTGCTCTGGAGTTGCTGATGAGTATTTCAGAACCTCTGACCTGCTCTTCCCCATTCTCCCCTGATATTTAAGGTCTGTCCCTGAATCACAGCATCAAAGTTGAAATTTATGCCAAGCAACAGCCTAAGCAGTTGCTGTCTTTCACTGTCTTCTGACTTCTGTAACTTTCCTAGATGGAGGAGAGGTGTTTGGATTGTTCTGAGTATGTGTTTACCTTGGACAGCAAGGAGCCAAATCAGTTTTCACAGTAGCCTCTGGGGAAGGAAGCAGAGTTGGTTATTGACTCCAAAGGGAGAATGTGGGATGTGGAGGGAGACTGTGCCTATTCAGGAATAAAATAAAAGGACAGACTCATTCTCTCTTTTAAATTAGAGATCTGGCCACCATAGAAAATCCTGGGCTGTCTATAAGAGGAATACTCTACCCACTTTTGTACAAATTGAGTATATTTCTCAAGGCAGTCTAAGTAAGGGTTGGAACCTGAACTCAAGGAGTTAGAAGTGCATTTGAAGGATTGACAAACTGGCTATAACTGGATAAACTTTTACCCTCATCTCTGAAAATGGAGATATTAGTGATCAACTGTGTTTGGAAGAAAATGCAAAATTAATTTCTGGCTTATGCAAGATAGAAGTTTGCTCTCAAATGAATCAAGGTAAGCAGACAAGGATGGGCAGGAAGGCTTTCAACATGATCAGGGAACCCAGACTCTCTCTTTGCTGGCTGCCATCCTCAGTGTGTGCAGTTCTCATGATCCAGGCTGGTGGCTTGGCCTCCTGCCATGATCTTTGCATTCTAACCAGAAGAAAGGAGGAAAGTATAAGGAAAGGTCTATCCCTAATTTTAAGAAAACTTGGAAGTCCACCTAGTTCTGCCTAATCTCCTTGGTCAGAATTTAGTCTTACAGCTATACCTCAAGAGAAGTTAGAAAATGAAATCTTTACTGCATCTGGCTAAATGCTCAGCTGAGAATTGAGGTGTTTTATTTTAGAAGAAAGAGCAAATTTAGTCTCATTGCATAAAAAGTAACCACCTTGTAGGTTTTGAGGATTAAATTAGAGCAATAAATGAAAAATGCTAGCCTAGGGACTGGATTGAAATAATTAGACAGCATAATTGGTAATTTACTGTTATGATTAAATAAAGCTCGGCTCATGTCACCTCCATAGAGCCTTTATTAATCTCCTTCTTTCAAGTATTCTTTCTCTGAATTCCATAGAATTTTATTCTTATTTTCTTTTATCGCATTTGTCACTTCTCATCTTTTACTTATATATATGTCTTAAACTATTATATGTTTTCTGTGGTAAAAAAGTTTGTCTCAAAATGATAACAAGAAACTACTGGCTCACATAACTGAATTACTCCAGTGGCAGGACAGTTCAGTATTGTATGGTCGAGGTGCTGTTTATCTTTCTCTAATGCTTTTCAGCTCTGCCCTCTGCTCATGTCAGTTTTCTTCTAAGGCTGCCCTCCTTCATGGATGAAAGCAGCCCATGAAGTTACAGATTTCCTTGCCCATATCAAAGAGAATAAGCCTTTAAACAGTTAAGTCCCTAGCTTTACTCTGATCCCAACATCCTGAACTAAGCACAGGGGGCGAGGTTAGGGTTAGACCACACATTGTGTGGCTTGGGCCTGCCCATTGGATGTAGCAAGAGGTCAACTATTCTGGAGCAGGAGGCAGGGTGGGTCCAATTGGGGCTACATGGCTGCTCCACATGGGGTTGTTTTCCAAAGCAGAATCAGAGGGGCATTGGGTGCTGGGTAGGTGACTAGTGAAAGCCCACTGTACAAGCCTACTAAAGCCTAAACATCAAGGCATCAGATTTATTTTCTTGTTGTGCACAGCATCTAGCACAGTGTATTGTCAAATATTTAATGAATTCAAGGATAAAGTTGAGAACACAGATGGCTGACTGGCAGAGGAAGCACTCTCCAGTGTAATCCACGAGTCAGTGAATAATTGGTATGAGATGCTTTCCCTTCTGTGATCAAAAAGGGGGTGGCCTGGTTCAGTGGCCCTTCTCCCCACAGTGAACACAGGGAGAAGCCAAGCCCTCAGGAAAACAGCTGCAGGAAGCTCCCTGCTCTGGGTCCACCCACCCTCTCACTCCTATGTCTGCCTATAGTACTGGCAGAGTTTTGTAGTTTTGAACATTATGGGTGTAAATATACTGAAGCCTTGTTTCTAACCATGTCTTGATTCCAAGCTGCCCTCATAGCTTCTATTGACAGAAAATGTCTCCTGTCACTCCAGGGGAGGGAGCTTCCTAGAGTTTCTGATCTTTTGCTCCACTGCTCTCAAGTTATTTCCACCAGAGCTTCAACTCTACCAGGTTTCTGAGAAAACCTGCTCCACTGCTGTCTTTCTTTGTCCTGCTGTGCAGGCTCTGTTCTCATTTCTCTGGTGCCAGCATATCAGGTCTACGGGTTTTCATTGTTAGGGAGGTACACATTTCATTCTAGCAGGAAGTACTAAATTAATTTCATTATCCAAACCAAATTCAGCCTCCTCTGAAACACCAACCACCCCCTATCATGACTTGGCAGGAAACTTGATCCATCATTACTGCAGCTTTCAACTACCTCCATGATCGAGCAGAAAAACCTGTATGCTTCCTCACCATTTAAGATTTGAACATTATAATGGGCCTTCCATCCCCAAGATAACAAAACTGTCACTTAGGGTACTGCATACCACCTAACCAGCAAATCCAATTATCTGATGAGTCCTTGCCCTGTCTTTTTAGCCTTAGCTACCCCGAGGCACTCTAGCCCTCCTCTACCTCTCTCTTTGTACCTCTCACCAGTCAGTGGATTGGGGCAGATACCCCCTAAATGTTGCTATCCCTAAGGCCTCAACCTGTGCTCCAGCCTCACTGAAGATCCTGCTTCTGGAATTTTCGGAGACTTTTCACGCCTCCAGCCTTTGCACATGGAAGGCTGCCCTCCCTCTGCCACCTTCTTTTCCAGGACCTCTGGAGCCCCACTTCTCCAGGATTCTGCAGTGTGGAGGGGTGATCTGATGGCAGTCCCATTCTTCACTGTTCCAGGGCTCTCGCAGGCAGAGGCTGTCTTATTGACTATTGTCTTCCCAGCACCTACCATGTCCCTAGCAGGGAGCAGCTCCCAGTGAACAGTGAATGAATGCCGCTGTCAAAGCCCATTTTCATTTTCAGTGATTCAAGCCTGGACAGGTTACAAGAGGTTGTAGCTGGTTTTCCTGCCCCCAATTCTCACCACCCCATCCAGCCTGGTCATGATCATTCAACAGTTCTACCTAAATAAACTCTGGGGGGCACTTTCTTGCTCAAAACTCTTCAGAATGGAAATTCCAATTCCTTAGCCTCACTTAAAACTTTCCAACTCTGCTCCCAAATCTGCCCAGCCTTCTTCCTCAACTCACTCAGAGAGGCACTCACTGAGCTTTCGCTAAGTGAGTGACAAGGAATAGTACATGAATGACGCCTTATGTATAGTGGAGATTCTCAAAAATGGAGTCCATCACCAGGGGACACCGGGGGGTGGGGTCCTATAGAAGTCTGTTAACTTGGGATAAAGGGGTTTTGAGGAGACAGCGTCCTGAGTAGAGAACCAGGGACAAAGGGGAGGGACTTTAAGTACAAAATCAGGGCTGTCTCTCCTGTGTCCCGGTCTAGTGCATAAACACATACTTTTTCATGGTTTCTAGGTGAGAGAGGGCTGTAAATAGGGGCTGAAGAGCTTTTTTGCTACAAAGCTGTAAACTTTGGGTGCAGAAGCTGACTCTCTGGACCTCAGCATGCATCAGCTCAGGTTCCTCCAAAGTGCCAAGGCCAGCAGTGAGAACAGGGAAGATGATATAGGCTTATAGCACAGGATCATTGAATGGTGAACACATGGCATTCGTTGGTGGGGGCTAGAGGTTTGGCTTCAGGAAGTGAGCAATCTGATCTCCCAACTGCCTCTTTCCATCAGGAAAGGCTTAGAGAATCTTGGTGAAATGGGCTTGAGTGTGGCAGTTAAAGGCTGAGGCTCCTGGTGTTCCCACATGCCACTACTCTCCCTTCCTCACCGGCTCATTGTTTTGGCCCAGGTCAAAGCCTTCTTCTTTTGGGGTAACCTTTCCCAGGCTCCCTGGTTAGAAGTAGCCCCTTTCCTCTCTCCTGCAATTCTATACCTGCATCCTGAAGAATTGAAAGCAGGGTCTCAGAGATATTTATACACCCATGTTCATGGCAGCATTATTCACAACAGCCAAGAGGTGTGTTAGGAATGGTAGGTAGGAAGACAGACATGAGCGGCTGGGGAAGGGGAAGACGAGGTTCAAGCAAAAAACCACCCAAACTGCCCAGGCAGGGGTCCCATGTGAAGATAACGAAGGCTTTGCAGGGAAATAGCTTCCTTGCCTATCAGGACCAGGCCAAACCAGTCTCAACCAGATCCCAACATGGCCACAATTGAACAAAATTAAGAACTGCCCAAACCACACCTCATCTGGGAAAGGACATGTGAACGGAGAGGGATGCTACATAGAGGACCTGTCAATCAGATGACCCCACCTTGTCAAAGACACACCTAGCCAGAATGTAATGTACAGGCCTCCTGCCTAACAGATTGGGGCCTTTGTTTTCTTTGACTCTGGCCTGCTCTTCATTTGGAGTGTATTCAAAAAAAAGTTTAATTCTGCTTCACTATTGTGTTTCTGCCTTTCAATTCTTTGTTATGGTGGGGACAAAAACCGAGGAGAATAAACTCAGCCCGGTAACAGATGGAAGTAATCCAAGTGCCCATCAGTGAATGAATGAATAAACAAAATGTGGTGTGTATACACATACAGTGGAATATTATTTAGCCTTAAAAGAGGAAATCTTGTCACATGCTACAAAATCGGTGACCCTTAAGGACATTACACTAAGTAAAATTAGCCAGTCCCAAGAAGACAAACACTATATTATTCCTTTCATATGAGGTACTTAGAATAGTCATATTCAGAGACAGAAAATAGAATGGTGGTTGTCATGAGGCTACAGGGAGGGGGAAATGGGAAGTTGTTTAATGGGTAGAGTTTTAGTTCTGCAAGATGAAGAGTTCTGAAGATTGATTGCATAACAATATGAATATTTAACTTTACTGAACTGTACACTTTAAAATGGCTAAACTGGTAGATTTTATCACAATTAAAAGTAAGAAAAAAGGGTTCTGCACTGACTTGGCCCAGATGATTCACTAGGCAACTTTGTCCTAAAGCAAGCACCCTGTGAATCTGGGGTTTGTTATTTGGCCACAGAACAACATGAGGAGAGGTACTCCCCACCTTCCCACGGAAATGACCTAGGGCTTCACTCACAGCCCCCAGAGTTAGTGTCCTCCAGGACAGTTAGAAACACAAAACCTCATGCTCCACCCCAAACTTAAAGAATCAGAATCTGCATTTTTAATAGGCTTCCAGGTGATTCCATGCAAGTTAATGCCTGAAAATGCCTAGCCTAGAGGAGATCCTCACTGTAAATTATGGCATTAAAAGGAGGGGTAAGGGGCAAAACCAACACCCACCACTCTCCAAAATTACTGACATGGAAACTGAGGCCCTGAGGCTTGCAGAGGCCTACAGAGAAAGACTGTTGAACACAGTTAAATGGTTGGGCTCTGGAGACCGACTTCGCAGGTGTTAGCTTATTCATCTTCCTCAAGTTATGTGCCCTGGAGCAAGTTACTCTACCTCTCTGTGCCTCTCCTTGCCCACTTGTAACAGCCACCATAGATCTGTTTATTTAATTGTGAGTAACTAGTACAGGGAAGAGTGTACACCTGCCCAGGGCAGTGCCTGCCTTTGTTATTGCTGTCGCTCTAAATCACATTTACAGGAGGAGGGCAGTGGAGAGGGCCCAAGATGGTGCCCATGCCCAAGCCTTCTGCTCCAAGAATGACCAGAAGGTAAGCAGAAGTGGGGTGGGTGGGCAGTGACGCCAATGGGCAGGCATAGGTATTTCTTCATCAATATACTCTTCCCTTACAGAACAACAGGAGTGCTTGTCGACTAAGGTCCTGGGCATTGGGCGGTGAGCAAGAAGAGCTGTAACGGCCTGCCTGCAGAGTTCACTGAGGCGGGCGCCGGTTGAACCGGCTGTAACACTGCAGCCCCAGAACACCGCACCTCTAGCCAGGGCCTTATAGATCCTACCCAGACCCCACAGTCCAGGAGAGGTATGTCTATGCACTGCCCTCCCCCTGGCTTTCACGCTGGCCCACCCGGCAGCAGAGCCCTAGGAGTACCTGTTACAAAGGCAGAGGCTGGATCCAGGAGCTTGCAGCACCTGTCAACACGCATCCCAAGGCCCCTGTAGCCCACCCACTGGGGCCTGCGGCACAGCGCTGGCTCGTGGCCTGGGCACCCTTCCTACCTCGTCTCACCGCGGTATGCTTCGAGGGCCAGCGGTCCACCCCTCGACCCCACTCCGCCCAGCTCACCTAGGCCCCCATTCCGTTGCCCTCTCCACAGTAGGTTCCGCACTGCCTTTTTCCCCCGGCTTAGTTCCACAGCGGGCACCTCGCCTGGGCATCCAAGACCTGGTCGCCTTTCACTCCATCCTCGGAGGCGGGCCCAAAATCTGGAATCGCACCCGAGGGCTCCTTGCTGGGTACCTGGGCGGCACTTAACGCACCTGCCAGCCCGCTCTGCGGCCGGCGCCGCACTTCGGCCCATGGGTTTGGCCTGCCCCAGCATACTTGAGGCCGTGGTGACTGGGACAGAGACGCTTTGCCTCCGGCACCGAGGATGCGAGCCCGAGGGCAGAGCGGAAGAGGCGCTCTGGTTCTGGTCGCACACTAGCTGCCCGGTTCCAACGGTGTGCGGCCTCCGAGATCTTGGCCAAACCCGTGGATCCCCAATCTTTTTCCTCTTCTACCCTTTGCTCAGTCGCCTTCTCAGAAACGCAGAGCGCACGCCCCACTGGGAAGCAGCAACCGGGAAGTCTCCTTGAAAACGCCCAGTCCAGCACGCGAGGGGCCAGTCACAGAGAGTGAGGGTCCACTCCGCGGGTCTCGGGTTTAGGAGGATCGGGCGGGGAGCACGGCCCGGTTTCAGGAAGTGCCGAGCAGGAAAAAGCAGTTCGTTAGTTCTTCCACCAGCCTCTCTGGGGGACCACAGGTATGCGAGGACTTTGGATTTTAAGCGTCTGGGGGCATCCCCGTGGGTTGCGTCGGGAAGCTGTCTGAAGAAACAACCCAAACGGGCCCTGCCTCGGCCCGCCCCAGGTGGGAAAAGGGCAGGAAAGAAGTGAAACCCGGTGAGTCAGCGCTCCCCCGGCAAGCCCGGCCCGCCCCGGAGGCGCCGCCCCTCGGCCGCGGACCCGTGCCCCGCGCCGGCCCAGAGGCGCGATCCCGGCGCGGCGGGGCGGAGTCGCGGCAGGACGGCCTCGGCTTTTCCCCTCGCCGGACGGGCCTGGACGGTGCGGCGAGCAGGCCTGGGTCATGGCCGGCGGGGCGGCGCCGCGGGGGGCTGAGCTGCTGGACTTCGCGCGGTTCTGGGACTCGAGCTCGCAGCCCCTCGCCTACGGCTACGGCCAGCGGAGCCTGCGCGAGCTTCGTGCGCACGAATTCGGCCGCCTGGCAGGTGAGGCCGGAGCGGGCACCTGCGCTGGGCTGGTCGGGAGGCCGTGGGAGCACGCGGGTTCTAGAACCGACGTGGGAATGAGTTTTTGCTCCAGGTGGGAGCGGCATTCCCTCATCTGGGATGTGTTTTGGATCGAAAGACCTGGAGGGACGTGTCTGCTCGTCCGCTTCGTGGAAACGGCTCCCTGAGGTCCTACCTGCAACCCTAAGACTTCTTGCTACTCTTTTCCTTAGACTCCCCAGAGGTGTAGGACAAGCCTAGTCCTTTTCACCTGTCCCCGCCCTCTGGGAACAAGGGTTTAGGATTCTTTTTGTCTTCGCCTGCCTCGGGACTTCCAACTCGGAAGGTCCAACTGAAGCGGTGCTTGCAAAATGCAGGCATGTCCAGCGGCGGTGACTGTTGATGCTCCCCCCTTGGCGGAGCGGTGCGTGGGCCGCCAGTGCGCAGGGTTGGGACAGCAACTCTGCCAGCGCGCTGGGTGGGACCGAGAGGCTACGACCTCAGGCGCCTGAGCTCCAGACTCCGCCCGGATGGCCCCCAAGCAGCTTTTATTTTCGAAATCTCATTTTCCTCACTCGTGCAGTTAGAACTTTACCTCCGTACTGTAGCTCGCTGGGAGACTTAAAAGAATTAGCGAACTGTGCAATTTGTGCTTTAAATACAGGGGGAACCTGTGAGTTGGGCTCAAGGACCAGGAGCACATTGTGCCTTTTGAGGTCCGCAAGGCGGAACAGGCTTGTTGAACTTGAAATCAAGCTCGATCTGGCCTGTGGCCATTGCCCGCCCACTGGCGCACGCGGGAGGATCCCGCCCCCTGCACCCCGGCGGGACTCACCCTTTTGCCCCGGACCTTATGTGAAGGGCTTCCTAGCGCCTTAGAGCCGCGTGCAGCTTGAGCAGGGAGAGGCCGAAGGTGAAGTGGGCAGGTCGTGGCACCCGGATTTGAGGTGAATTTATTCTTTGCTGATGAGTAGTTGGTGACTGTTCCCATATTTGGGGCAGGATAGCAACCATGACTTAGGTTTCCTTGATCAGTAGCTGATTTCAACTCTCTAGGTCGTTTGCTTATGTTTGGAATAGTGACTGTTTCTCCCTGTGAGGGCTTTGAGGGCTAGGACCTCCTGATTGTGTGTCCCCTGCCTGTACTTAAGCAGGGGAGCTCAGGAGGGAGCTAGGGGACCTTCTGATCTCTTTTCCCTCCCTGTTCTTTGGGCGGCACAGTCACCTGCTGGAGACAGCTCCTCTGGCCCCTTGCTTCCACCCACCTTCTCTCTTCGAATTTTGTTATTATGGAAATTTCCACCCATAGAAGTAGACTGATATAGTGAACACCCACAGGTGCAGAGGGAGGGAAGGAGGCTCCCCATTCTTTTGAAGTAAATCTCAGAGGCTATCATTTAGTTCCTATTATTTCAGCACCACACCTCCTTAATCCCCAATTCCCTCCAGCTCCTATCACTCACACCCATCATTGGTTGACCTCTTCCCTCCGAGCTACCCTGGGAAAGTGGAGGTGCATTCTGTTTCAGTCTTGTCTATCAGAAAACAGGAACTTTTCCCTCAAATGGAGAATTCAGATGAGATAACCAGGATCTCAAGCTGGCTGTTAGAGCCCTTTAACATCTACTGTACTTGTTTATTTATTTATTGTAAATTCCCAGCATTTCCTCTACATTATGGTTGAAGTAGACTTTTGTGGACTGAATTCATCTCTCCCACCGCTGGGATCTTGGAACATATCCACTTTTTTCCCCCTCATAGGGCAGGGAAAAACAAACAAAACAAAACAACAACCTTTACCTCTTTTTCCTTTCCTATCCCCTTTCCCCATTTCTGCAGGCTTGAGGTTTATCTGGTTAAGTGATAGCTCTGGATAATTAAATATTTAACCTTTAAGTGCTGAAATATTTTGCCTAACCAATTGGATGGGAATTTCCCAGTCTTGGTGAAGGTAGAATATTGAATACACAGATATGGTTCAAATTGTTTCTAAAGCCTCAGGGTGCTGATTGATGGCCACTCACCCTGTGTGGAATGGAGAACTGACCCAATAGAGACTGGAATTTTCTTTTTTGAAGACCCACTGCCAATTGGTTTTAGGGTCATTAACCTGCTTCTTCTATTAACTGCCAAACACTGTGGAGGATTTACTGTGTGCCAGGCACTGAACAGGGCACTATCATGTACCAACTCATTGAAACCTTAGCCCATTTGCTTATTAAGGAACACAGATCCTGAATGGCTAGTAGTAGAGTAGGATTTAATCTAGGTTGGTTGGTTGGCTTGGATACTGTGCTGTGCCCCATACATTCTGGCCTTCCCCTAAAATCAGATCTCTAGCCAATCTAATACAGCTGCCTTGTTTTGCAAAATTAGCAATGGGACCAAAGGCCAAAGCAACCTCCCAAATGGCTTCCTGGCTTTGTGGAAGACTGTAAAGGGTGCAGTGCTCCCAGGGAGCCCTTGGGGTTCACATGTGCATCTCTCTGAATGGGCCAAAGCTTTTCTTTTGGTGTGGTACCTTTGTATTTCTGAATTATCACTAAAAGAGAACATTATTCTAAAACCAATTTTTTGGACTATATAATACATTTACATAGTACTAAACTCAAAAGGTGCCAAAGGAAGAGTAATTAGGATCCCCTTTTTCCCTCCAGCTGCAGCCATTGTGGTCAGCCCAGAGTCAGCTGCTGCCACTTTTGTCTTGTGTGCCTTTCCAGTTGTCTATATTTATATATGTTTGTACATGTATTTTAAAAAATTACATAATTGAACCATAACATTCTCACCACCTACTGCTTTATTTGTTTATGTTCTTTCTCTGTCACTATCATGCCAGCTTCTCATTTGTCCACTGTTATATCACTGCCACTTAGAATGTGCCTAGCAGGAAGTAAGTGCTCAAAAAATATTTCTTTAATCTATAAATACAATAAACTAAAAAATGAAAGGAAATGTAATTGACCTGATAAAGGCTATCTATAAAAAACCACAGGTAATATCATACTTAATGGTGAAAGACTGAAAGCTTTACCCCTAAGATTAGGAACAAGACAAGGTTGTCTGTTCTTTTATTCAATATTGTACTAGAGGTTTCAGCCAGAATAGTTAGGTACAGAAAATAAAACAAAAGACACCAACATTTGAAAGGAAGTGCCAATAACATTGTCTTGTATATAGAAAATCCTAAGGAACCCATCCCCAAAACTATTGGAACTAAAAACAAGTTCAGCAAAGTTATAAGATCAATATATAAACATCAATTCAATTTCTGTACACTAGCAATGAACATTATGAAAATGAAATAAAACATCTAAAATAATAAAATATATAGGAATAAATTTATCAAAAGAAGTACAAGATTTATATACTGAAAACCACAAAGCATCGATGAAAGAAATAAAAGACACAAATAAATGGAAAGACATCCTTTATTCATGGATTTGAATACTTAACATTGTTTAGATGTCAGTACTCCCCAAAGTAACTACATATTCAATGCAATTCATATCAAAATCCCAGGCACTTTTTTTGCAGAAATTGACAAGTTGATCCTAAAATCCACCTAGAAATGCAAGGGACCCAGAAGATCCAAAGCAATCTTGGAAAAGAACAAAGTTGTAGGACTTATGCTTCCCATAAAAGTAAAGTAAGTAAACTTTATACAAAGTTATAGTAAGCAAGACAGAGTGATATTGGCATAAAGATAGACACATAAACCAGTAGAGTAGAATTTTAAGTCCAGAAATAAACCCATACATCTATGCACAATTAATTTTCAACATAATACCAAGGCTATTCAATAGTGGAAATAATAGTCTCTTCTTCAACAAATAGGGTTAGACAATTGGGTATCCACATGCAAAAGAATTTAGTTGGACGCCTACTTTGCACTCAGAAGGAATCAAGGACCTAAATAAAGAGTTAAAAGTATAAAACTCTTAGAAGAAAACATAAGCAAAAATCGTCAAGACCTTGGATTATGCAGTGATTTCTTGTGACCCTAAAAATACGAATAACAATAGCAACAAAAATAGACAAATTGGACTTCATCAAAATTACAACTTTTTATGCTTTGGTGGATACTAACAATAAAGTAAAAGGACAACCCATCAAATGGGAGAAAGTATACGTCCACACAAATATATGTACACAACATATTCATATATGTACACACAATATTCATAGCAGCATTATTTATAATAAATAGAAACAATCCAAATGTTCCATCAGTGGATAAATGGATAAACAAAAAGTGGTATATCTATACAGTAGAATACATTTCAGTCATAAAAGGGAATGAAGTTCTGATACAGGCTTCATGGGTATACCTTGAAAATATTATGCTAAGTGAAAAAAGCCAGACAAAAAAGGTCACATATTGTATGATTCCATTTTATATGAAATGCCCAGAATAGGCAAGTCCATAGAGACAGAAAGTAGATTAGTGGTTTCTAGGGGCTGGGGCTAGGTGGACTGGGGAGTGATTGGTAATGGGTCTGAGGTCTCTTTTTGGGATGAATTAAAATGTTATAAAATTAGATAGTGGTGATAGATGCACAACTTCATGAATATACTAAAACCACTAAATTTTCTACTTTGAAAGGGCAAATTTTATGATGTGTGAAAAAAATTCTTCCTGCACAAGAGAAAAAACATTTGTTATGAGAATGAAAGAATGAACAAATCTATTAACATTGTACATCCTTAAACTGTATCTCAGAGTTTTTTCCATGTCAGTATTTATAAAGTACTAGATAGGTGTACAAGAATTCTTTATTTTAAATATATGTTGATGGACATTTAAATCATTTCCAGTATTCTGCTATTGGAGACAATGCTGCACTGAATATCCTCTCTTATAGGCCATTTCACAAAAGCATGGTCGGTATATAATAAACTCCTCAAAAAGGAATTGCCATGTTGAAGAGAGTTTGCATTTTAAAGTGTGGCCAGTATTGCCAGATTGCTGTCTATAAAGAAGTTGAACCAATTTGCTTTCCTACCAGCCATGTACAAGTGGGCCTGTTTCCCCATATCCTCACCCATGAAGTGAGTTATCTAGCCTTTTGATCTTGGCCACCTGATGGGTGAATTTTGATATCTCACTTTCATCTAAATTTGCCTTTGTGAGAGAGGCTGGAAGTATCAGTTATATTCCTAGTATTCTCTGAAGCTCTCAAAGTTCTTACAGGGTAGAAGGATGTAGAATTCACTACGGGAAAACAAAATCAGGGCTCGCTTGCCAGGGAAGTTGCATAGAAACTCTAGAACAGGGTGTGAGTCATAACGCAAAATAGCTCTAACATAATTAATTACAAATGTCTATTGGGCTCTTCCTCTGTGTGGGATACGGTTTCGGGTTCATAAGAGAGCTGATTAACCAGGGTGGCTCTCTTGGGCTTTAAAGGTCATTAAATACTGAAAGTGCAGTTCTTGCATTGCTCATTGCCTATGCTTGGATTAAGAAGCTCATATCAAGAGGCCAGAGAACTTGGTGGCCTGGTATTATGTATCAAATGGGCACTGCTCAAGCTCATACAAACCAGATCTAGGTAAAATGAGAGAAATATATCTGAAAAACAACCACAGCTTTCTTTTGTGTTTTCTTTCAGGAACTGTCTACCTTGACCATGCGGGAACCACATTGTTCCCCCAGAGCCAGCTCACAAGCTTCATTAATGATCTCACGGAAAATATTTATGGTAAAGAAAAACACACCAAAACTGATTTTTGTATTGAGTATTAGCCAACTACATTTACCTGATATATCTCTGCTTAATAAATTAATAGACTGAGACTGTGCTGAGCACACAAAGCCGAATAGTTCCCATGGGAGAGAGGGTCAGGCAAGCACCACAGGACTGTCCCTATAACAAATTCACTGCCAGATAGAAAGAACTGACTCAGGGACACTCAGGTCCTCCAGAAGAAGGAGTCAGTGTCAGGAAGGGCACAGAAGCACAAAGGTGCTATGTTTGGTGGGATGACCCTGTGGGACTGGTACAGTGCAGAGGATGGGTGACATGAGGAACCTTTATTCATTCAGTCACTCTGTAAATGTTTGTTGAGCCACTTTGGTGTAGGGGGCAAGTTGCTGTAATGGAAACAAGGTAAGTGCAGTGCCTGCCTTCATGGACTATGGTCTTGTTAAGACAAGGCCTTAATCAAGTGATCTCCAAATAAATATAAATTACCAACTGTGAGAAGGCCTATGAACAAAAGTCCTCTAGTGCCATAGGGGTCTGTGTACCTGCACAGTGACAGTAGGTTGGCAGTGTGTGTGTCAGGCAAAGCTGCCTTAGGATGGGGTGGATGCTGCAGGATGACTAGGAATTCACCTGGAAAAGGGGAGGAGGAAAGGCTTCCAGGCACAGGGAACAGCATGAACCATAATCCCATGGTGGTTTCAGGAGCTAGCCCAGGAAAACAGAGGGAGGGGAGGAGGGTGATGTAGGTGTGAATGGAGAGGCAGGTAAAGGTGTAGTAGGTTCTCTGTAGTGTTTGATGTTTCTTCTAGAAACAATGGGCAATCGTTGAGGGCATTAATCAGCAACACAATGTGATTAGGAGATAACCTTGGGAAAAGGAGTTTGAAATAATAGCAGTAGTAGCAGATAGAGCAGTGGTAATGCTAGTAGCTATGACTAGCATGTACTGCGCACTCACTACACTTCAGGTGCTGTTCTAAATGCTTTATCTGTACTCTCCCTCTCCATCCTCACAGCCAAGCTAAGATACAGGTTCTGTATCAAACAAGCTAAGGCACAGGTTCTGTCATCACTCCTGTTTTACAGGTGCGGAAACAGAGCCCCAGAAAGTGTAGGTGACTAACCTAAGGCCACACAGTCAGGAAGCAGTGGAGGCAAGGGATCTGGCAGAGCTGAGTCTCCAGGCAGTTTTGCTCCAGAGCACAAGCTCTTAGCCCTCACCAGATTAGATTGCCTCAGTCTTGTCATGCCATGCTAAGGTTCTGGGCAGCCAGCAGATATTTAAATCTGGGGAATAGTCTCTAGGAAAGATGCCAGTGAGGGACTTTATCTTGATTTTATTCCATGATTTGCAGAGACCTGTAATTCTCATTTAACCTTTGCAAGAGTCATAATGGTGGAAAAGGTGCTGCTGGCCAGAGAGGTGACAGAGTTGAGACCACAGGTGGTCCTAGTGATGCGGGGCTAAACACCAGGGTGGTGAGAGGCAACAGGGATAAGCACCAAGTTCCACAGGTTACTAGCTGATACGGAAAAGGGACATTAATAGCCTCAATGGCCAGAAATCCAGTGTGACCCTACAGTATGGTTTGAGAGAAGAAGAAGCCCCTAAAACAAAAAAAGGCCAAGACCCTGTTACTGTGCACGTGTGGTCCTGCTCCTGGGAGATGCTGGTGTCTGCTGGAGAGGTCTGTGCTCATATCTGTGGCTTGTTTTGAAGGAGATTATGATATTTGGGGACATGCACAGGGGGAATACTAGGAAGGGAGGAAAAACTGGAAACCAGCAAGGGAAGGAAATTGGGAGAGGCTGTAGCCTTGAGAAAGGACGGTTCAAGGGAGATGTGATGGCCCCCTTCCCATATCTAAGAGATAGCTGGGTTGCTGCAGGAACCACTGTTAGCCATTAGTGGGAAGGGTTGTCTCCTGAGGTTGTATACTTAGTTCCCTAGAGTTAATTAACATAGCTGAGCTGCCTACCTATCTGGGAACTTGCAGAAAAGGTTCTCAAGTTGGCTTGGCTGCCTCTGAGCTGACTTCCAGCTCCATAATGCTTCCTGAATTCTCTCTTGTGCTAGTGAGGGGAAGTGTTTTTTGGTTTGTTTGTTTAACAGCTTTAGTGAGTTATATTTTGCATATCATAAAATTCAACTATTTCAACTGTACAATTCAGTGACTTTTAGTAACTTTACTGAGTGGTGCAACCATCACTATAAAGCATCAGAAACATTTTCATTCCCTCAGTAATATCTCTGATGCTCATTTGCAGTTGTTCCTGTTGACCCCCTAGCCCCAGGCAGCCACTAATCTCCTACTTTCTGTATCTCCATACACTGCTTCTGCTGGACATTTCATGTAAATGGGATCATACACTACGTGACCTCCTGTTTCAGGCATCTTTTGCCTAGCATGTTTTATGTCATTTATGACATAGCTAGTGATTTGTTCCTTTTTATTAAGAATAATTTTCCATTATATGGATGTACCACATTTTGTCTATTTTTTTCAACAGTTGATGGACATTTTTGTTTCCAGAATTTGGCTTTACAAATAAAGCTGCTACAAACAAAGCTGAACATTCATGTGCATAAATCTTTGTGTATACATATATCTCCACTTCTCTTGAGTATATAGGAGTGGCCCTGCTGGGTCATATAGTAGTTTTATGCTTAACTTTTTGAGAAACTGGGGAGGAGAGGGTTTTAGAGGAACAGAAAAGGAGAGACCATAAGTGGTGAATCGATGGCTTTGTCTTTGTAATTACCAGGCAATCCTCACAGCCAGAACATCAGCAGCAAGCTCACCCATGATACTGTGGAGCAGGTGCGCTACAGGTGAGCAGCAGAGGTGCCAGCCCCACTGGGCACTCCTAGGTGGGTGGGCATCCTTACTATCAGCTGCCATGTCCTACAGAGAATCTGAGGTGGTTTCATGAAGATCACATTCAGCTAAATGGCCATACATGCACAGTGATAAACAGGATCAGAGGACAGGAAGGTGAGTGTGATTAGATGCCAAGTGGGGCAGACAGGTAGGTGGGTCTGATGTGTGCACAGCTGTTGTGTGCGGCTCTGTGCTGGTGCCAGAATTCCTGGGGGCTAAGATGACAGGGAATGACCCAGTTTCTTAAGTCTTATTTTTCAGAGAGAAGAAAAATTTCCTCTGACTTTTCTTTTCATGATTCATTAGGGCATCTTTTTTTATCTTTTCCCCCACTTTCTACTATGTTTGCACATGAAACACCTCTTTGTATTTTTCCACATGTAATAATTAGTTTTTGGTAAATAATTATTATTTTGGTAAATGATTTCCAGGTGGTACCTAAGTTACTTGAATTGATACAATTTCAAATTACTTCCAGTTGAAAGTGATAATGGGTTGCCAATATTAAAATCAGTGTTGATGAAAACTTGTTGTGATAGAGCTGGACGGTAGACCAGGGGAGGCTATTTCAACTAAGATCAAGGTAGTTGTGGATTTTCTTCTTATCTAGTTGAGGGCGGGGACTTGGGAGGCTGGGTATTTGCCAGTTTGAACCTGTTCGTCATCTCTTCCATAATTCCCTCTGCCCCTGCCCTAACTTAATGACTGTGGCAAAGCCTACCTAGATGTTAAGGTAGAGAGATGTCAGGTTTTGCAGAAATACAACTACCTCTAAACATTTAACACGGGTGAGACCAAGGAGTTGCTTGGTGCTGTGCTTCTTCCAGGATTCTGGCTTACTTCCACACCTCCCCAGAGGACTACAGTGTGATTTTCACAGCTGGGAGCACAGCTGCTCTTAAGCTTGTGGCAGAGGCCTTCCCGTGGGTGTCTCCAGGCCCAGAGAGCAGCGGAAGTCGATTCTGTTACCTCACCGACAGCCACACCTCCGTGGTGGGCATGAGGACTATTGCTACAGCCATGAACGTCACTTCCATCCCTGTCAGGCCAGAGGACGTGTGGTCGGCTCAGAGACAGGATGCTGCTTCTAGCAACCCTGACTGCCAGATTCCTCATCTCTTCTGTTACCCAGCTCAGAGTAACTTTTCTGGAACCAGATACCCTCTGTCCTGGATAGGAGAGGTCAAGTCTGGGCAGAGATGCCCTGCAAGCACACCTGGGAAGTGGTTTGTGCTGCTGGACGCAGCCTCTTATGTGAGTACTTCACCTTTGGACCTATCAGTTCACCAGGCCGACTTTGTCCCCATCTCCTTCTATAAGATCTTTGGATTCCCCACTGGCCTGGGTGTTCTGCTGGTGAATAATCGTGTAGCTCCTCTGCTGAGGAAAACCTACTTTGGAGGAGGCACAGCCGCTGCATACCTTGCAGGAGAAGACTTCTATATCCCGAGACAGTCAGTGGCTGAAAGGTAACCTTGCCATGGGAGTAGCTGGCTGGAGTTCAGCAAAGCCAGAGTCCAGCATATGCCACCTGTAGGACTGTGCAAAGGACCAGGCTGGGCCACAAGGTCAGGGATGGAGGCTGGCAGTGGGGCTCAGATTTGGGAGACAGAGGTTGGCTGGAGCATGCCACAGGCAGCTCAGTGAACTGCCCCTGCTTATGGCCTTCTCCACAGCTGTGGGAGGACAAACTCCTGCAGATAAGGGCTG
This sequence comes from Manis javanica, assembly GCF_040802235.1. Taxonomy (NCBI): domain Eukaryota; kingdom Metazoa; phylum Chordata; class Mammalia; order Pholidota; family Manidae; genus Manis; species Manis javanica. The sequence goes on from NC_133164.1 coordinate 91,153,816, forward strand.
CAAGCAGAAGAGGTGAAAGGCTCCTAAGGGAGTAAAGAGGGTAGATAGGTCACCAGACTTTTGCCCAGAGCATTGACAAGAGGTGAAGCCATTAAAGCAGTGATTTAAAAAGATGGCACCATTTGGAACAAGTTTTCATACATGTTGGCAGCATAACTAGCTCTTCAGCAGCTAAAATCAGCCTAGCTTGCAGCTGGTTGGCAAGAAAAATCAACTAAATCTGACGCCAGTGAACTTGTGGGGCACTGTTAGGAGCAGTCTCTGTATGTGCCCCACTGTGAGCTGCAGAGCAAATTTGAGGATAAGCAGGTACTGGTCCTCAAATGACATAGGCCTCTTCCTGGGTTCATTGGTGTATGTGTCTTCCTCAGGCTACAGGGGCATTGTGGGTCATGCTCAGAAACCTCCTAGATGGTGATGGTTAGGATTCTGCTGGGCACAGCAGCAGGGAAAACTGTAGGGTTGGGGCAGGGAGCTAGTTGCTCTGCTGGTTCCTGAGAAGGTCTGGGGTCTGGATGGGAAGGTGCATCAGATCCCTCAGACTCAGGTGCAGACCCAAGGTTCCTACAGACAGGGGTATGGCCTTGGCAGCAGAGTCAGTGGTCAGGCATGTAGGTCTCCGAGCTGGGTCACTGGGGAGTGAGCCCTGGTTCCACTCTACACCAGCCATGGGAACAGGGAATCTGACTTGATCTCTATACCTCATGTTTTTCCTAGAATGTGGGTCTCTAAAAGGATATGATTCTTTAGAGCTAAATAGGTGAAGCGTCAAGGTAGAGTTGGCATCAATATGTTATGAGGCCATTTGATGTCTTTTATGTAAGGCTTCTCCACAGTTGGGAGATTCTAAAACAGGAATGCTAATTAAAGCCCTTTGAAAACAAATGTGGTAATATAGCATGTAATGTGACCAAATGATAAAAGAATGTCAGGCACACATCATGTAAATCAAAGTCAGGACAAAATGACAACCCGAATTTTATTGAGCCCATAGGGGGACCTGAAGGCTGAGAAAAGTGGGACAGCTCATCTTGGGTTGGAAAGGGGTGGGCTGGGCTGGACCAGAGCTCTACTTCTGTTTGGTTGGGTTGCCTCACAGCAGGTGCCACACCAACAGTCCCCAGGAAGCTGAATGTATTTATTTACCATTAGAAGCCTATTTTTTTGTGTGTGAACTTATGACTAGAACTTGAGTTTTATTTTAATACCCAAAACTCAAATGTTTCTTGAACTTGTACCTGTACCATGTTCTTAATCTTTGCTATTAATAACCCAATGAGATACCTTTGATGGAAACAAAAACACCTCCCTTTTCCAAAGTCTATAAATTTTTGATTAAATATAACTATTGTTGATTTAATAACAATTCATTATTTAATTTATTTAATAATTTATTAACAGTTATTTATTATTTAATATTAATTAAGCAATAATATACATCATCATTGGCTAGTCATATTTAATTTATTAAAGATTATTTAGTAATCCACTAGTGATCAATTAGCAATTGATTCATTACTCACTAATTATCAATTCTGTGCATCTTTAATTATGATTTGTTTTATAAGGAAATTAATATTGCATTAACAGTACTTTGAGCAAATCTTATAGCCACAGTATTAAAATACAAAACAGTATTTCCATTGAAAACTTTCACTTGTGTAAGGCTGCTATTTGTCACCAAACTTCATTCCAATGCTTGCTGAAACCTACCCACTGCTGCCTAGCTTCTGCCTCACTCTTTCAGTACTCAGAGGTGGCTTGTCAAAGCCTAGGTCCTATTCTGTCACTCCCCTTTGCTCAGAGCCCTCCAGCCACATGTCACGTCATCCAGGGTGGAAGTTCTGTTACTTTATTTCCTTCTACTCTCCACCTTGCCCCTCACTCCCAGCCCCACCAACCTCCTTGCTCTTTGGGAATTGTGCCAGGCTCTGCCTGTTGCGGGTGTATGCTGCAGCCTTTCCCTGGAATGCTCTTTCTCTCTGAAACTGAACTAAGCTGTTTCAAAACTGGTACTTTGCATCTTCCTTGCACTGTCATGACTTGGCCTCTTGCTTACTTGGCTTCTCACTTCCTGTTTGTTGTTTGTATTTCTTGTTTCTAGGGCCTCAGGAGAATGGAAGCCCTTTGAGGGCAGAGATCTTACCTGGCATGTTTACTACCATATCCTTAGCACCTAGAACAGTGCCTGGTACATAGTATGTGGACAATAAAGATTTGATGAGCATTTTGACTAAATGAATAATTATAAATGCAAACATATTGAACACCTTGATAATCATGTACTATAGTGAAAGCCTCATAATTTTTTGCAAAGCCTATGGTTCTATAGACTTTGAAATAATGGACTTTTGTTACAAACCTCATTGCATCACAGGTGATCACACTGAACTGATGCTCTGTGGTGCTCTCTTGGGGTCAAGGGCAGCACTGCAAGAGTCTACAACATTTGAGGTTTTGTCAAGTCCAAAGTCTTCCTGGGGGCAGCATAATGTATCTCAAGGTGGCGACTATCTTTCAGGGCCCTTTATCACCACTGCCATCCTATCCTGAGAAAGCTGCAGCTGCCCAGAGGCAGCCCAATGGGTCTTGGTGTGCAAAGCCCTCTGTCCTGAGGGGCAAGGCTTGTGGGGGCAGCAGAAGGAAAGTATTTGTAGATTATGTTTAAACTTAGAATCAAAACTCTGTTATATACCACAAAATGTACATGGCGATGTTGGCCACAGCGTGACCTTGCCCCTCTCACCATGGTTACAGGTTTGAAGACGGCACCATCTCATTCCTTGCCGTGATAGCACTAAAGCATGGATTTGATACCCTAGAGCGCCTCACAGGTCAGTGGAACCTTTTTGTCCATGTGTAATTTCCTCCTGTTGCCCATATCCTTAAAGGAGCCCTGACATGGGTGCAGTTCAGCCCAAGGAGATAGTGTGGCAGCTGTGCACTGATGCAGTTGAAGCTGATTCTAAAGAACTTCAGAATGACTTCTGAGGCAAGAGCAAGAGACTGAGGCTTTTTGTTGTTGTCAGTTAAAGGAACATTTTCAACAGGTAATAGACATTCAAAATCAGGAGACAACAGCTTCCCAGAAGCAGAGGAGCTGTCCTTGGTCCCTGTGCTGGGACCCATTACAGATCCTGAGACTTTGTTCAGCCATTACCTTGCTGGATCCTCCCTACAGCCCCGTGGGGGGACTGTGTGATGAGCCCCCTTTGCCCATGAAGGAGCTCATACTCAGAGAGGTTAGGTTAGATGCCTGGCCAGGGTGCTGGTACTTGGGAGGCTAGGATTTAAACCCAGTCCATACTAATGCCCAACCCTGAGCCCCGAACCCCGTCTGTGCAGCTGGCCTTTGCAATCATGCATATCTTCTTTTCCTGACAAGTGCTAGTGGGTGTGTGTTGGTGGGGGGCACTCCTCATAGACAGATGCTACTTTCCAACATATGGGGCTTGACACAAAGTACATGACTGAAGAACCTCTGTCTGGTGAGCCGGGTATCCACCATCCTACTGTGCTCCTTCTAGAGGCTAAGCTTCTAGAACTGGCTGGCACTGCTTGAACCATCCATATGGAAAGCAGGTGTGGTGACCAGGAATGTGGGAATGTGGCTTAGCTCTCTTGTCATAGTAACGGGACCTTTCAGGTCCTCAGCCTTAGCCCCATACTGGGGTAGAGAGGGTTCATGGGAAGGGAGTGTTGCCCTGACGGTAATTCAGGGAGATGCACAGGCATCATCCATGAGATAATAAATACAAGCACTGAGAAATGTGCACTTTCCCAAGGAAAGATATTAACAAGGTATCCTAACCACAGGTGACAAGTGTGACAGGGCCAGAGGGCACTACTGAAGACAGATTGACAATACCAGTTCTACAAGAAGGCAAACCCTGATTTTTCCTACTTAATTGCTCTTTAAAAAAAATGTGGTAAGCTACATAGAGCATAATGCTTCATGTTAGCTATTTTTAAGTGTATATTTCAGAGGCATTAAGAATATTTACATTGTTGTGAAGCCATCACTGCTATCCATCTCCAGGACTTTTTCATTATCCTAAATGGAAACTCTACTCATTAAACAACTCCCCACTTCTACTCTCCCCAGCCCCTAGTAATATCTGTTCTCCTTTCTGACTCTATGAATTTGCCTATTCTGGACACCTTATATAAGAGCAATACTATGATAGTTGTCTTTTTGTTATCTGGTTTATTTCACTTAGCATAATATTTTCAAGGTCCATTCATGTTGTAGCATGGATCCTTAACTGTTCTATATAATCTTAAAATGATTTAAACATAATAAAAAACAAACAGCAAAAAAAATGGTAAGTAACATTATTTTAAGAAAAAAAGGGATGACGACAATTCCTATGGAAAAATTCCATAAAAACAGCAATGGTAAACTATCGTTCAGTACCAAAGACTTAAACATTTATCATATGGGCAGTAGCATACAATATTTAACAGCATTTAACACCATTAATAGGAACTCCAGTTGTGCCAGTTATAAGGATCTTGTTTTCTTAAAAATGAAAGCAAATTTTATGTATAGTTCATGATTCTCTTTGGTGCTTTGTGATTTTTTTCAAGGTGGAATGGGGAACATACAGCAGCACACTTTTACCTTGGCTCAGTACACCTACACTGCCCTGTCTGCTCTCCACTACCCCAATGGAAGCCCTGTGGTGCGGATTTACTGTGACTCTAAATTCAGCAGCCCGGACGTTCAGGGTCCAGTCATCAATTTTAATGTACTCGACTACAACGGGAAGATCATTGGGTACTCCCAGGTGAGTTTTCTTGTCATCTTGCTGGCCTGCTCAAACAGAATTGCTCTCCTTCACATCTCTGTGCCTTTCTGAGCACTGAAATTTGCTGTCAGGGGCTCTGGGCTCTTGCAGCAGCTGTAACAAAGCCACTGTGTACTGCTGGAATGACTCCTGGCCCTTCCTTATAGGTTCTTTACTCTCATTTACACACAGTTCTAATAAGCATGGCTATTTTGTTTTCCAGCCCTCTTTATTCAGCCAGAAATGATCAATTTCACGTAGGAAGAGAGAGGTTGAGTCTGGTAGCAGTGGAAAGGGACAGGTGACAGCAAGGGAAGACATATCAGAATAGGGTAGACAGAATGCCATGTCTGAAGTCATTTCACATACAGACAGCTTGGTAACCCCTGTGACACATCGAAGCATATTGCAGTGTCGTGCTAAATTATAGGCCTGGTACTACTGTTTGTTGCTTGTAATTCAGAACTCCTTATGACAAGTAGAAATGATGTCCTTAGCATCACAAAGACCCTTATTTCTGCCACATTTCATGCATACTATGAGTTCAAAGTATTGTAGTCAGGGACTGTGAAAATGAGAAACCGAGTCAGAATGATGTTTCAGGAAGAGGGCTTAGACTTCCTCTGGAGACAAAGCACCAAGTCAGTGTTTCCCCTGCATCTTCATTAGGTTGCAGCGAGCAGAAAAACAATCATTGGTTAATAATTATTGAATTTACTTTCTCATTGAATCAACCAACCGCAAACTAGATATGTTTTTTATGTTCCTATTGTGTTAAGTCAAATCATCCGGTTACATGAGTTTCACGGCATGTTCCCTGTCTGGGTTTGCCTCAGAAGGATCACAAGAACTGTTTGCAGCTCCTATTGCACACTGTTCATGACTCACACCAGATTCCAGGAATCAACACATACTGTTTTTTTTTATTAGATTGGTTTTGGCTATAAATCAAATTTAAGCAGAAACTATATTGTTCTTTTTTCTTAGATTAGTTTGGGCTATAAATCAAGCATAAGCAGAAACTAAATTACAACAAGGTTAACTGCTGGGGTGTCTACATCAAAGGATTTGGTAGGTTGATAAAATAGTTGCTGTATATATACCCTTTGTATGTATTTTCCTGTGAAACCTGTGCAAATAGTGGTTTGCGTATTGGGAATTGCTTGGGTCTGTGTCACAGCTGAGTAAGCTGGTACCTGCCCCGTCCCTTAAAAAGTTGCATCAAGCACTCAGACATGGTGTTGTGTGATGCCACCCGATGGAGTATCACAGATCTGCTGGATATGGGGACCCAAGGCCCTTCCCAGAGCACAGGTTCCTAGCACAGTTCTTTGAAGAGCAGGTTCTGTCATCAGAAAAGTTTAGAAGATGATGCTCTTCTTCCCTTGAAAGCCACACTCTCCATTCACCTTTGTTAAACCCAGAATTTCTCAAATAACATCCAGTTGCCAAGGAATCACTCCCAGCCCCCCTCTTCTGAATGGCCTTAAACTATCTGAGGAACAAACTTAAGAATTATTCTTCTGGAGACAATGTCAGTTCTCAGAGGTATTCATGGGCAGACATTCCACAGTCGTAGGTTGACTGTGCAGACCCTCACTGCCCCTCAGCTACACAGCGGCAGAAGCAGCCCTGATGCCACTAGCACGTGTGCAATTTTACATGCTTCTAGGGCAGGTGGAAAGCACATCAGGGGCAGAGGTTTGCCTTCTTAAATGTTTTTTTTTAGGTAACTGGTAAAGCAAGTTTCATTCTTGAACATAAAGTCGGTTTGTATTTCCTAAGGGGTGTGGAGGAGGGCAGAGGTTACCGTGCAGTGTGCTGTGGTTGGAGAGAGTTCCTCATTTGCCCAGAGAAGCTTCAAAAAGGAGCCATCAGGGAGCGCTGCCTGTCCAGGTGCCTCACCAACTCCACCAGGACTCCCATTCCCTGAAGTCGGACACAGGACACCCCTGTGTGTTTACATAGGGGTGTTACATGTTCCCTGTCTGGGTTTGCCTCAGAAGGATCACAAGAACTGTTTGCAGCTCCTATTGCACACTGTTCATGACTCACACCAGATTCCAGGAATCAACACATACTGTTTTTTTTTATTAGATTGGTTTTGGCTATAAATCAAATTTAAGCAGAAACTATATTGTTCTTTTTTCTTAGATTGGTTTTGGCTATAAATCAAATTTAAGCCAATTGAAGTGGCTTTAAATTTAAAATCAAATAAAGGTGTCAATCACAGGTGAATCTGTGGCTGAGGCGGTGCTTATTCAGCAATGTGCAACTTTGGTTTTTCTGGGCTACTTCACAGTGCAGGAAATCCACAGGGGTTTTGGTGGCCTTTGGAAAGATCAGATCGCATCATGGCTGGGTTTGGCTGTCTCTTTTTTTCGGGGGATGTGTAAAAGAATTTAGCCTTCTATGAGAAGTCTTTGGGTTCTTGTTTTTGGTATCCAGGACTCCAATTTCCTCTAGACAGTGGTTAAAAGTGCGGGTTCCAATTCTCACTGCTTCTGCAGGCTCTGTGAGCATGGGCAAGTTTATGTAAACTAAGTCTTATGAAATGCAAAGTACCTTGCTGGTAGTGTTATTTGAGCATGGGGCCAAGTATGGAGCATGTGCTCAATAAGCATTGATCAAAAAGGCTCCTGGGTGGGGAGGCTCCAGTGCTGCACTGCAACCAGGCAGGTGTCTCATCCCCCCTGGATGCAGAGCCTGTCCTGCCACAGCCTGTCCTTCACCTGCTGGGCACAGGCCAGGCTTATGTGGGATCCTCCAGGGCTCAGGGTGAGAGGAGTCTGACTTGGGATGGGAAGTTAAGGCAGAGAGTAAGGGTGGTCCAAACAACTTCTATCCACATCCTTTTCAGGTTGGGTCCCTCTCTCTTCCCGTTAAATCTTGGTGGGTTTGTGACTCACTTATAACCAATAGAATGCCACAGAAGGTGACACTGAATGGCTTTTGAGGCTGTCAATAAAGGTGTTGCAGTGTCAGCATTGTTCCCTGGAATACTCACTTTTGGGGCCCTAAGTTATCATGTCAGAAGTTCTACCCTGAGGCTATCATGCTGTGAGGAAGTCAAGCCATGTGCAGAGGTGAGGCAGAGCCCTCCCAGATGGGGGGCAAGATACACACGAGTAAGTGAGTCTCCAGGTGATTCCAAATCCCTACCTTGGAGTCCTCCCAGCCGACACTTGAGAAATCAAGGAACAGAGTCAAGCCGTCAACTCCGTGCCCTATCCAAATTCCTGAGTCACTAGCTGCGAGCACAAGGAAATGTTTTTTTCCCCACCAAGTTTGGGTGGCTTGTTTCACAGCAGTAGTAACTGGAATAGTAACTGGGACAGCCATGAGGTGGGCACAGGAAACTTCGAATTCAGCTTGGCAGGAACTGGGATGTGGAAGTGAGGGAGCTTCCTTGGAAGCTGCCCTTTGAATGGAGACCACCTGACTCTGGAGATGGAGGGAGCCAGATACAGTGGTGATGCCAGACCTCGTCTCAGAGAGCCAGCAAACTCCTGAACAATTAGCAGGCTCCTGTGCTACTGAGCTATTTGCCAAGGGTAAAGGAACAGAGCTGTTTTCCTGAGGGCCCTCACTTCAATCCCAAGAATGGCTTCTTCTCACTCTGACAGTCCAGGGAGACAGCTACGTGAAGATAGTCACAATCTTGTCAAGGACGAATAGGAGGCACCATTGCTATGCACTGCGCTTCCGGGAGCTCAAGCTGATGGTTTGATGACCTGTAGTCTGCATAGAGCACCATACTCCCTTTGGCTGCCTCTGGCCACCTCACATGTGACTTCCCTGGGAGAAAAGTAGCAAAGGGCAAGATGTGGGTGTTTTCCTGAGTGTGGTTAGGTGACTCCCCCGAGTTTAGCCTGAGTCACCTGAGCTGAGAAACCTCACTGAGTACCCAGATTCTTGGGGGAATGGGGCCTTTGACCATTGCCTGAGGAGCTGGGCAAATACTCACAGTGGTAGCCCTATCTTTGAGCCTTGAATGAATGTGAAATCTCCTCCCAGAGTCTCCAGGGGACAGGAAAGAACCTTCTGCATTAATAGCAATTCTGTGATTCAGCCTAAATTTAAAGACATTATTAAGTGCAAATTGATGACACTAGTGTCAACACAGTAATGTTTATATTCTAGTCTTTGAGCAGAGGCCAGCCTGAGGAGTGTGCTCTGTGATCAATCATGTGGCAGAGGATACCAAGGAGTGCCTCATGTCCCAGGCACACTCAGATTTTATTCTTGTGAATCTCTTAAAAAATGTGGCTCTCTTTTTTATAGTATCATTGATATACAATCTTCGGAAGGTTTCACATGAACAGCATCATGGTTTCAACATTCACCCCTATTATCAAGTCCCCTCCCCCACCTCACTACAGTCACTATCAGTGTAGTAAGATGCTATAGAGTCATTACTTGTTTTCTCTGTGCTGTACTGCCTTCCCCACTACCTATATTGTGATTGTTAATTATGATGCCCCTTAATCCCCTTCTCCCACCCTCCCCACCCACCCTCCCTAACCCCTTTCCTTTGGTAACCACTAGTCCCTTCTTGGAGTCTGTGAGTCTGCTGCTGTTTTGTTCCTTCAGTTCTGCTTTGTTTTTACACTCCACATGTGGCTCTTTTTAAAAAAAAATTAAGTCACTAAAATTTTTTAAAAATTGAGATAACTGGCATATAACATGATATAGTTTTCAGGTATATAATGATGATTTGATATATGCATGTACTGTGAAATGATATTACTACAATAAGTTTAGTTAACATCCATCACTACACATAGTTACAAATTTTTTTTCTTGTGATGACAACTTTTAAGATTTTCTCTCTTAGCAACTTTCAGATATACAATACAGTAGTTTTGTTAACATAGTCACCCTGCTGTCCATTTCATCCCTAGGGCTTATTTATCTCAAAAGGTAGTACCTTTTGACTGCCTTCACTGGTTTCACCCACCCCCTGCCTCACAACCACCAATCTGTTTTCTGTTTTTCTTTCTTTCACTGTTTGACTTATTTCACATAGTATAATGCCTTCAGGGTTCATCCGTGTTGTCACAAATGGCAGGATTTCCTTCTTTGTTATGTGAGTAATATTCCATTGTGTATATGTGTGTGTATACACATTATTTTTATTCATTTCCTTCTATGGACACTTGGGGTGCTTCCTTCCATATCTTGGCTATTATAAATAATGCTATAATGAACATGTAAGTGCAGATATCTTTTCAAGATAGTGATTTTGTTTCCTTTAGATAAATACTCAGAAGTGAAATTGCTATGTCATATGACAGTTCTATTTTTAATTTTTTGAGGAACCTTTGTACTTTCTTCCATAGTGGCTGCACCAATTTACATTCCCACCAACACTTCTTATTTCTTGTTTTCTTGATATGAGCCATTCTAACAGTTGTGTGGTAGTATCTCATTGTGGTTTTGATTTGCATTTCTCTGATGATTTAGCAATGATGAGCACCTTTTTAATGTACCTGCTAGCTGTCTGTATGTCTTCTTTGGAAAAATGTGTATTCAAATATTCTGTCCATTATCTTAACTGGGTTGTTTGCTTTACATGTAACTTGTCATTTGGCCTAAATTTGATATTTTCACTTTTCTCAGGCATACATCTATAACCCAACTTGATAAACTTAATTATCAGTAACATTTTATTAGTAAGTCTGTGATAGATTATGGCACTTTAGAGCAAAATTCCAAGCTCATTATTTTCATTTTATTGTTAGAAATTAGAGGTCCAAATATTAATCTGAAACTCTCTCCCAGGCAATCAGTGTAAAACTGGACATTCCTAACCCTGGTACCATGTCATATTAAATCTGCAGGTGGATAAAATGGCCAGCCTTTACAACATCCAAGTGCGAACTGGCTGCTTCTGTAACACTGGGGCCTGCCAGAGGCACCTGGGAATAAGTGACAAGATGGTTAAGAAGCATCTTCAGGTTGGTACTGGACCCTGTGTCTCAAACCCTGATTGGCAAGACCCAGTGGTGGTTCCACAACAATACTGGCAGCTGGTTGTGTGTTTGGGGTTGGGCTGGTTTTGCAGGCTTATTTCTCTAAGCCCACCCTGTGGGTAAACAAAGGAAAAGGGGTCAAGAAAAATAGAAAATGTTTCAAGATATTATCTCTATGGCAATCATTTTTTACTTTTAGGGCAAAAATTTAAAGGCAGAAGAGGATTTAACAGGGAACAAGCACTCATGGGAATGTGCTCATACATGTAAGGGTCCTTAACTCATTCAGCACTAACAGAGTCAAGTCTCCATCTGGAGTTGGCTCATCACTGGGCAAGGTGAGGAGAGGAGCTCTTCCAGGGGGTACCCTTGCAGCTCTTGGAATCCCCTTCTTCTCTGCCTGTCCCCTGGGCTGAGGTTTTTCATTTCATTGTTTTGAATTTTTTTAAGTATGTTAAAAAAAATTGAAGTTTCATTGATATACAATATTATATTGGTTTCAAGTATACAACACAGTGATTCAACAGTTACATACATTATTACATCCTCATCCCAACTAGCTCAGTTACTATCTGTCAACATAGGAAGATGTTACAGAATCATTGATTGTATTCTCCATGCTGCACTTCCATCGCAATGACCAACTTATAGTATGATTGAGATTTTTGTGCCTCTTTATCCCCCTCACCCATCCTACCTACCCACCTCAACCCCTCACCCATTGAATCATTTTGCTTAAGAAGAATTTGAGTGGCAAAGAGCCCTTATTTATTTCAGAATAGTTTCTAACTTGAGTTTCTTTTGGATACCACTAAATATTGTATATGCTAGATCCCAACCAACCATTAACTAAGTTTTATTTAAAAAGAGAGAGAGGGAGGAAAAGAGGAATAGATTAAAGATGGTGACATGAGACAGAAACCTCCTCCCCAAAACACATATAATATGAAAATATAGTTAATATGACTAATCCTAAAGGAGCAACAGGAAAGAAGGCTGTACCAGACTGCACACACCTGGGGAAAAGAGCAGATCTCATGGAACAGGGTATCATACCAAAGCCATGATCTGGCGGGACCCAAGCCCTTCCCCCAACCCAGCTCACTGGCAGGAGGAAGAGAAATGTAGCGGGAAGGGGGTGGAAGCCTAAAACTACTGAACACCCATCCCTGGAGATCTGCTCTGGGAGCATGAAGCTACATTGCATGGGGCTCTGGAGTTTTGTGGGGTTGGAAAGCTAAGACAGGTGGAATACATGGTTTGAGATTCTAGCTGTTTGTGGAAAACAGGGATGCACATCTGGCTGCTCTGGGACAAGAGAAAGGCAGGCAGTTGGGAAGACTTCCTAACAGTGAGAGGGATGCTAAAGAGGCAAGGATTGCACAGAGCTTGCTCCTCCAGAGAAAGGATAGGTGGACAAAATAGTCTGGGTGCACTCTGCACAGCAGGTTGGGACATTCAGGAGCTTCAGGTACTCCATCCCCTGGGCTGGCTACGGAGCAGCTATGAGGCCACCCACTGTGATACACAGCCTGGTGTGCATTCCGCTGGCACTGGCTCACAAACTGTCAGTCCCTGCTCTAGCATCAGGCTAACCAGAGGGAAGACCTGCCTACAGCAGCTACAGATGCAAAGCACAGAGGCTTACACCTGTGTGCTTGGCACACTGGTTCTGACAGTGGAGACAGGCGCAGCAGCTGGGAAGTGGGAAACAGCTCTTTCCTCCCCCCAGACACCAGCACCACTGCCCTGAAACCCCCGACTTCACATCAGGGGCTGAGCAGCTCCAGAGAGTAGAACTTCTGGGCACTAGAGGGTGTCACATACAAATATGACATGCCAAAGGAACCTGGTTCAAACCAAAATCCCACAAACACCAGAAAAAGGACCAAGTGAAACTGAACTCATAATTCTTCCTGAAAGAGATTTCAAAATGAAGATCATAAACTTGCTCATGGAGGTAGAGAAAAATATTCCAGAACTCAGGGACTGGTTTAGGACAGAGATTAAATCATTAAGAAATTTAGTATTTGAAATGAAACATACAATGAATGGATTTAAAAGTAGATTAGATGTAGTAGAAGAGAAAGTAAATGGCATAGAAATTAGAGAAGAGGAATGCAAAAAAGCAGAGGCACAGAAAAAATGAGCTCTAGGAATGAAAGAATATTGAGAGAACTGTGTGACCAATCCAAATGGAATGATATTCGCATTATAGTTTCTCAGGCCATGGAGGTGCACAGATCTCCGAACACAAGACACCCAAGGAAGACAACACCAAGACATATAATAACTAAAATGGCAAAGATCAAGGATAAGGACAGACTTTTAAAAGCAGCCAGACAGAGAAAAAAGATCACATGCAAAGGAAAAACCATCAGGCTATCATCAGACTTCTCAACAGAAACCTTACAGGCCAAAAGGGAGTGGCATTATATATTTAATGCAACAAAACAAAAGGGCCTCAAACCAAGAATACACTGACCAGCAAGACTGTCATTTAAATTTGAAGGAGGGATTAAACAATTCCCAGATAAGCAAAAGCTGAGAGAATTTACTTCCCAAAAACCCTCTCTACAGTGCACTTTTGAGGGACTGCTGTAGATGGAAGTGTTCCTAAGGCTAAATAGCTGTCACTAGAGGAAATAAAACCACAGTAAAGAAAGTAGAACAATTAATTATGAAGCAGATGCAAATCAAATCACCTACCCCCAAAGTCAATCAAGGGATAGATAAACAGTACAGAATATGATACCTAATATATAAAGAATGGAGGAGGAAGAAAAAGGAGGAAAAAAAAAGAACCTTTAGATTGTGTTTGTAATAGCATACTAAGTGAGTTAAATTAGACTGTTAGATAGTAAGGGAATTACCCTTGAATCTTTGGTAACCCTGAATCTAAAGCCTGCAATGGCAATAAGTACATATCTGTCAATAATGACTCTAAATGTAAATGGTCTGAATGTACCAATCAAAAGACGTGGAGCCATTGAATGGATAAAAAAAACAAGGCCCATCTGTATGCTGCCTACAAGAGACTCACTTCAAACCCAAAGACAGACAAAGACTAAAAGTGAAGGAATGTAAAAAGATATTTCATGCAACTAATAGGGTGAAAAAAGCAGCAGTTGCAGTACTTGTATCAGACAAAATAGACTTCAAAACAAAGAAAGTAACTCAACAAAGAAGGACATGATTATTAAGGGTTTAATCCAAAGAGGATATAACCATTATAAATATCTATGATCCAACATAGGAGCCCCTACATATGTGAAACAACTACTAACAGAATTAAAGGGGGAAACAGAATGCAATACATTCATTTTAGGAGACTTCAACACACCACTCACTCCAAAGGACAGATCAAGCAGACAGAAAATAAGTAAGGAGGCAGAGGCACTGAACAACACATTAGAACAGATGGACCTAACAGACATCTACAGAACTCTACACCCCAAACCAGCAGGATACACATTCTTCTCAAGTGCACATGGAACATTTTCAAAAATCAATCATATAGTAGGCAACAGAAAGAGCCTCAGTAAATTCAAGAAGATTGAAATTGTACCTATCAGCTTCTCAGACCACAAAGTATAAAACTAGAAATAAATTATGCAAAGGAAATGAAAAGCCCACAACTACATGGAGGCTTAACAGCATGTTCCTAAATAATCAATGGATCAACGACCAAATAAAAACAGAGATCAAGCAATGTATGGAGACAAATGACAATAATAATTCAACACTGCAAAATCTGTGGGATGTAGTGAAGGCTGTGCCAAGAGGGAAGTATATTACAATACAGATCTACCTCAGGAATGAAGAACAATCCCATATGAACAGTCTAAACTCACAGTTAACAAAACTAGAAAAAGAAGAACAAATGAGGCCCAAAGTCAGTAGAAGGAGGTTCATATTAAAGATTAGAGCAGAAATAAATGAAAACAAGAAGAATAAAACAATAGAATCAATGAAAGCAGGAGGTGGTCCTTTGAGAAAATAAACAAAATAGATAAAATCTTGGCAGACTTATTAAGAAAAAAAGAGAGTCTACACACATAAACAGAATCAGAAATTAGACAGGAAACATCATGACAGACACTATAGAAATACAAATAATTATTAGAGAATACTGTGAAAAATTATATCCTAACAAACTGGATAACCTAGAAGAAATGGACAACTTTCTAGAAAAATACAACCTGTCAGGGCTGATCTAGGAAGAAACAGAATATCTGAACAGAACAAAAACCAACAGTGAAATTGAATTGGTAATCAAAAAACTACCTAAGAATAAAACCCCTGGACCACATGGCTTTACTGCTGTATTTTATCAAACATTTGGAGAACACCTAATACCCATCCTCTTTAATCCAAGAAATTGAAGATGAGGGAATACTCCCAAACTCATTCTATGAGGCCAGCATCACTCTAATACCAAAACAAGGCAAAGACACCACACACAAAAAAAAGAAAATTAGAGACCAATATTCCTGATTAACATAGATGCAAAAATACTCAACAAAATATTAGCAAACCAAAGTCAAAAGTACATCAAAAAGATCATCCATCATGATCAAGTAGGATTTATTCCAGGATGCAAGGATGGTTCAATAATCCAAATCCATCAACATCATCCACCACATCAACAAAAGGAAGGACAAAAACCATATGATCACCTCCATAGATGTTAAAAAAGCATTGGACAGAATTCAACATCCATTCATGATAAAAACTCTGAACAAAATGGGTATAGAGGGCATGTACCTCAACATAATAAAGGCCATATATGACAAACCCACAGCCAACATCATACTTAACAGTGAGAAGCTGAAAGCTTTTGTCCTAAGATCAGGAACAAGACAAGGATGCTCAATCTCTCCACTTTTATTCAACATAGTTCTGGAGGTCCTAGCCATGGCAATCAGACAACACAAATAAATAAAAGGCATCCAGATTGGTAAAGAAGAAGTTAAACCATCACTGTTTGTAGAACTGACACACTTCAGCAGCCAAAAAGCAAATAACCCGATTAAAAAGTGGGCCGAGGATGTGAACAGACAATTCTCCAAAGAAAAAATTTAAATGTCCAACAGGCACATGAAAAGATCCTCTACATCACTAATTATCAGGGAAATGCAAATAAAAACCATAATGAGATGTCACCTCACACCAGTTAGGATGGCCAGTATTCAAAAGACTAGTAACAACAAATGCTGGCGAGGATGCGGAGAAAGGGGAACCCTCCTAACACTGCTGGTGGGAATGTAAGCTAGTTCAAACATTGTGGAAAGCAATATGGAGGTTTCTCAAAAAATTAAAAATAGAAATACCATTTGACCTGGGAGGTCCTCTCCTAGGAATTTACCCAGAAAATATAATTTCTCAGATTCAAAAAGACATATGCACCCCTATGTTTATCACAGCACTATTTACAATAGCCAAGATAGGGAAGCAACCTAAGTGTCCATCAGTATATGAATGGATAATGAATATTTTGTACATATACAGAATGGAATACTACTCAGCCGTAAGAAAGAAACAAATCCTACCATTTGCAACAACATGTATGGAGCTGGAGGATATTATGCTCAGTGAAATAAGCCAGGTGAAGAAAGACAAGTACTAAAGGATTTCCCTCATTTGTGGAGTATAACAATGAAGCAAAACAGAAGGAACAAAACAGCAACAGACTCACAGACTGCAAGAAGGGACTAGTGGTTACCAAAGGGGTGGGGTGGGGGAGGGTCGGTGGAGAGGGAGGGAGAAGGGGATTGAGGGGTATTATGATTGGCACACAGGGAATTGGGGGGATCAGCGGGAAGACAGTGTAGGATAGAGAAGGCAAATAGTGACTCTGTGGCATCTTACTGCACTGATGGACAGTGACTGCAATAGGGTGTGTGGGGGGGCATGATAAAAGGGGTGAATATAGTAACCACATTGTTTTTTCATGTGAAACCTTCATAAGAGTGTATATCAATAATACCTTAATAAAAGAAATACAAGAAAAAAGAGAGGGAGGCTCACAACACAAACAAATGCAGTTCTGTATATAATATTTGATCCTGTAGAATGTTGTGTCCCCAAGTCTTTGGGTGACTGATCTTGATATAGTGCTGCAGGAAGCAGGTTGTCAGAGCAGGGACCCACACTTGGCAGCCATGCTTGGAGAGGCTTGGGGATGTCCTCTCTTTCTTTCCCCACCTCCCAGCAGGTAGTGGCTGTGGGCTGGCCATTCATAGGGGCAGCATCTCTGTCTTTCCCTCTTGTCAAAGGGCAGCTGTCAGGAATGGAGGCCTCTCTGTGGTTCTAAGAGAGGCTAAAGGGAGTAGCCAGCAGGTGAACATGTCTCAGCCCTTGGTAGACCAAGAAGCTGACCCATCGTGCTTCTGAAACTTTGGTCTGTTTTTTGACACCTCAGTAGGTCAGCATTGTGTATGCCTATGGATAAATGCTTTCTATGAAGTATTTCTTTAAAATTTTTAAATGACCTCTTGAGATTGATATTGACCCTAATTTATAGTTGAGCAAAGTAGGTCCCAAAAGTGCATCCCTGT
Organism: Manis javanica; assembly: GCF_040802235.1. Taxonomy (NCBI): domain Eukaryota; kingdom Metazoa; phylum Chordata; class Mammalia; order Pholidota; family Manidae; genus Manis; species Manis javanica. Next base: position 91,171,141 of record NC_133164.1, read on the forward strand.
GCTTGTAGAACTACTAGGCACACAGCTCATAGTGTTGCAGTTCTTTATCCTGTGTTAATTTTGTCTTAAATTTGTTTTACAAAACTGTTTCCAATTTATCCATGAGTAATGAGTCACTCTGGCTGACTTATCTCCATTTTATTCTAGGCTGGACATGTCTGTGGAGATAATGTGGACCTCATAGATGGACAGCCTACAGGATCTGTGAGGATTTCATTTGGATACATGTCTACCCTTGAGGATGCTCAGGCCTTTCTTAGGTTCATCATAGCAACCTGGCTGCACCCATCTGATGGCCAACCTTTCCCTCAGGCCATTCCTGGGGAGGCTGGCACCCCACCAGCAGAGAGCAAGGCTCAGAGTGCTGTGCCCGCCACTGTGGACAGATGCAGTCCCTCACCTCAGCAAGACGCTGCCACCGACTCTGAGGTTCAGAATGACTCATTCACCACTGTGGATGCGGTGGGTTTGCACTTACCTCTGCCAGAGGCTGCCAGAATCCAGCAGACCCCTTCAGAGAAAGCTGCAGGAGTCCTGGATGGAGGCCTGGGGCCACATGTCATCACCAACCTTTACCTCTACCCGATCAAATCCTGTGCTGCGCTTGAGGTAAGGCAGCACAGAGACTCCTTCTTTTTTGTTTAACAATTTTTGATACATTTTCTGATAAAATGTTTTTTGATCAAAGCAAAAAAGTGCAGAAAATGAAAAGCATGCAGAACATCAAAATTAGATTCAGAATATCGTGATATATGATGAGCTGCTCTTGTTCTGACTTCCCTGCTTTGGGCTGACTTTTGGATGTGACTCTGCTTATGGGGAGGACCTTGGGAGAACCTTGTTTCTGACTGATGAATACCTGTTTCTGTTAATAATTATGGATGTAACTTTCACTGACTGCATATGTGTGCTGGCTTTCTCTGGAAGCATTTAGCATGCTTTGTTCCAGCTTTATTTCAGTCGATCCTCAAAACAATAATATGAGGCATGTAATAATATCATCCCTATTGTACAGATATGGAGCCTAAGGGCTATTGAGGTTAAGTATTGAGGCTTAGGTCAGCTGCTAATAAATGACAGAGCAAGGATTTGACTCCGTGGGTCCATGCTCTTATGTGACTTGTTCTGCTCAGACCTCCCTGTGGAGGGCTACAATGTACTATATTGTCTTAAAATGTGCTGACTTGTTAGTCACCTGAGCTGGGAGACTGGATCCCCCTGTTGTGGTCAAACTGAGGGTGTCTTTCTATAATCTGTGTGTGTCCCAAGTCTCAGGCAAAGGCCCTAGACCCCTGAGCCTCTGGGATGGCAGGCTGTGGCTCTTGGTTGGACGTAACCGTGGTCAAGGCTGTTTGACACCCACATTTCAGGCTGGTCCCACAGAAGTCTGTCCTCCTGTCTGACACCGTTAATGATCAAGTTTACCTCCAATCTCAAAAAGAGGCAGGTGAGGAGTCAGTGTTTCCCTTGTGGGAACTCTATTTTATGGACTCCATTTTCACAGATGGGTCACATTCCATAGGATAGTCTCATTTCAAAGATTGCATGGGCAGAAATTAGTGCCCCATTTTACAGATGAGGACACTGAGACTCAGTAAGTTTCATGTTTTGCTAATTGTCTTCCCTCTGCTCATTAAAAAACTACATACTGCATACCTTCTACCTGCCAGGGCCTGGGCCAGCTCCTTGTATACAGTGGTGAGCAAAATGGAAATGGTGCCTGACCTCAGGCAGTGCATTGTCTCAGAAAGGAAACCCACACAAGACCAAATACCACACAAGGGAACAGAATCACAACCCGTGGTAAGGGCAAGCAGGGCAGAGGTGGGGTATGCCTGATAGAATTCTGGTGGGTGAGTGTCTCAGTCTGTTCAGGCTACCACAGCAAAATACCACTGACTGGGTGGCTGATAAACAACAGAAATTTATTTCTCACAGTTCTGGGGGCTGGAAGTCAAAGATCAAGACACTGACAGATTTAGTGTCTAGTGAGGGCTCACTTCCTGCTTCATAGATGTCTTCTCACTGTGTTCTCACATGGCAGAAGTGGTGAGGGAGCTCACCTCTTAAAAATATAAATCTCATTCGTGAGGGTTCCGCCCTAATGACCTAATCACCTCTCAAGGCCTCCTGACCCCCAGGTGATGGTATTATCTGAGGTTTTCCCGAGGTATTCCTGAGGTACTACGAGAGTGATGCTTTGCTTTCGCAGCGCCTCCCAGAAGAAGACATACCTGTTAATTTGCCCCAATGCTGATGACGTTAATTTTTATCACTTGCTTAAGATGGGTCTGCCAGGTTTCTCCATGGTAAAATTCATTAGTAAGCATGTTATACTTACTAATTAATAAGTATTTTGTGGAAAGATAGTTTAAGAATATGTAAATATCTTATTCCTTATCAAACTTTTATTCATTAGATTTCGCATCTCCTAATGACTTTTGCCTAAATCAATTGTTGGTATGGTGGTTGCAAAATGGCAATTCAAAAAATTCTATCATTCCTTCTAGATTTATTTATTATTTGGAATTCTACTGTAGGGTAGAGATTTCCTTCTTCCTTGTTTATTTAGTCATTAATTCTCTTTTTTTTAAAATTTACATGGATTCACAGATTTCTATTTTGCTACAGACTGTCGCCTATCAGTATTTACCTTGGTGCTTAAATTGCCACAGATTTGATCAGTGGGGGCTCCTTCAAGCCAGCTCCTGTGTGCTTATGATATTTCCTCATCTTTCTTAGAGCAATACAAGAAGATATTCTAGACTCATTTGTATTTCCCCTGCCTAGGAAATGGAGTTGGCCATTTCATCATGGAAGCTCACTTATTTTATTAGAGAATGGTATTTAGAAACATGTATTTGGTTGCTAGGACTGATCATTGCTTCTGGGATGTTATTGCTTCTCTGCCCTCTCAGTGCACAGAATTCAGAAACATACTGCATTAGTTTTCTATTGCTGCTGTAACAAGTTATCATAAACTTTTCACAGGACTCATCTGATTAGAGTGGGCCTAATGGGTAATCTAGGAAAATCTCCCCACTTCAGAGTCCTCAACTTTAATCACATCTGCAAATCTCTTTTGCCTAATTCCAGGGATTAGGATGTGGGTATTTTGGAGGGACAGTTATTCTGCCTACCATGTATATTTATGTGTGAGGGTTTTGGGACACTCCACACACATGCACACACACACACATCTATAGTATCTATCTATTTCCCCTTCTCACTGCTTCCCTCTCTCTCTGTCATCTAGTCAGAGTCCTGATTTCACACTGATACCTCCAATTCTGATCCAACACCACAAGGTTTATTCTGTCTATATTCCTTTCCTTATTTGTAACTCTTGTTAATATTATTTTTCCTCAAATTGTTCTAGTTTTGGACATTGGGTATGCTTTCAGTTGGCTCCTACGTCCCTTTGAAGTACCCCCATCCTTTTGTTTTTTGAGCACTTCCTTTCTTTTGTATAGTCTCCTGTTAGTCTCTCCCCAGCCCTGGAATCACCCATTTCTCCAAAGAACCCTAGTTCTTTTTTTATTGGAGAATAGTATTAGAATGCAAAATCTGGATACTGGGTGTACTTTGTATTTTAATGCTGTAGAAATATGAAGGTGGATCACCGCAGTGGCCATTCCAGTACAGACACAATTTATGTGAGCAGTAAGTCTGTGGCAGCAGGATATGCCTCTACAAGCATTCACCACTGTGGAAGGATATACAGAAAGCAGGAGCCTTGCAGACCTTGGGGGGAGAGGGAGCTAGGAGCTGGGGTGGGGTGGAGGCTCACCTTCCATGTATATTCTTGTTCTAACTGTTGTTCCATGCACATGGATTACCTGCTTAAAGAAAGGTTGATGAGGAGAAGGGTGGGAATTGGATCTGGAGGATAAATGGAAGGTATTTGGCTCCCACACCATCTCCTTTGCAGCATTGTCCTCTTTGTTTTACTTTCTTCTCTTCCTCCATTTCTTTCTTCAAAAGTATGCTGAATTCATGAAGCCCATCTGTACTTGTGTAACCACTGTGCAACAATGTGAAGATCATTTTTGTGGAGCCCTGGCCTAAAATACAGCTATCTTTTTGTTTAGGTGACCAGCTGGCCTCTAGGAAATCATGGGCTGTTGTACGACCGAGGCTGGATGGTTGTCAATCACAACGGCATTTGCCTCAGTCAGAAGCAGGAGCCCCGGCTCTGTCTGATCCAGCCCTTTATTGACCTACAGCAAAGGATCATGATCATCAAAGCCAAAGGTATGAAAACTGGGCCCATTTTTACAGAGCAGCTGTCAAGAGTAGCTTTTATACTCATGTGAAAGTAAGATAATGAATTTTCCTCTATCAAATAGTGAAATAATCCTAAAGTAAGTGCAATGATGTTTAGAAGAGACAACAAAAAGTTTGTGCCCCTTGTCTTAGGGAAATTTCTGGAGAGATAGAAAGATATGGCATTCCAATCAGAAAGTAAAGACGTACAAAGTTTTGATTATATGATGTCCTTTCACATCTGTGACTCATCATAATATGTACTACAGATTTTAAGTCTTTCTTGATGATTTCTTACAGTGAACCATCTAACACATATACACATGTAGACCAGCTCTGCCCTGTAGAACTTTATGTGATAGTGGAAATGTTCAATATCTACATTGTCCAATTTGGTAGCCACCAGTCAGATGTGGTTATTAGCACTTGAAATGTGGATAGTGGAATACTGGAACTGAATTTTAAGTTTTATTTAATTTTAATTAATTTAAATTACTTCAGTGTCTAGTGGTGAGAGTGTTGGATAGCTCAGATATAAGGAATAATGTAATACATAATTACATCCAATTAAAAAAAATACTAACATTTGGCCACATTTGCTTCTGATTCCTCCTCTTCCTTCTCCTCTTTCTTTTAAGAAATAAAAACATTACAGATATAGCTGAAATTCCCTTTGTATCTTTTCCTGGTCTCACTTTTCCTCCTTCCCCACCCCACATACCACTTCTCCTAAATTGTAGCTGTACTTTTGTGATGTATCACATTTCCATATATTCATGATTGTGTTTCTTGACTATAGGTGTTTTATTTTGTTCTAGTGGTTTATTTTTCCTTGAACTGATAGGCCAGTGCTATTATTATAACTATGGAACAAATCTTGCTATCTGGTAGGGCATGTCTTTCCACCTCATTCTTCCGAAGTTTCTTGGCTCTTCTTGGCCTTTTGTTCTCTCATATGAATTTTAACACAAGCAAAGATTTGTGTAGCCTCTTCCACAAGCAAGATGCAAAGCAGTTCCATTGCCCAGAAAACTCCCTTATGCTATTCCTCTGTAGTCTCCCTCCCCCACCACCCTTAATGCATAGCAGTCAGGGATCTGTTTTATTTTTCTGAGAATGTTATATAAATAGAATTATTAAGTAAGTGACCTTTTGAGATTGGCTTCTTTCACTCAGCATGATGCCTTTGAGATCCATCTAAGTTATTGCACATATGAGTAGTTCATTCCTTTTTCTTGCTGAGTAGTATTCCATTGTATGGATGTACTAGTTGTACCAGAGTTTGTTTATCCATTCATTTGTTGGTAGACATTTGGTTTGTTTCCAGTTTTGAGCAATTATGCAAAGAGCTGCTATACATATTCATGTGCAAGTTTTTGGGTAACCAGAAGTTGTAATTTTTCTAGAATAAGTAAATACATAGGAGTGGATTGTTGGTTCATATGATAAGTGTATGTTTACCCTTAAAAGAAACTGCCAAATCGTTTTCTAGAATGACTGTACTATTTTGCATTTCCACCAGGAATGTATTAGAGGTCCAGCTGCTCCACATTCTGACAACCTTTGGTATTGTCATTATTTTTTCATATTGTTCATTTTAGTAGGTAATGGCATCTCATCATGGTTCTAATTTGCATTTCCCTGATGGCTAATGATGTTAAGTGTTTGTTCATGTCCTTTCTTGTTTTCTCTATATTTGTTTTGACCCATGAATTACTTTAGAAGTGTGTTAATTTCTGTATGTTTGGAGCTTTTCTTGTTTTCTTTGTTATTGATTTTTAGTTTAATTACATTGAAATCCCAGAAGAAAGAACATACGTATGTATGAGTTTCACTCATTAAAATCTGTTAAGGTTTAGTTTATGACTGAGGATGGGATCTATTGCCATCAATGTTCCATGTGTACTTGAAGAGAATGTGCTGTTGTTGGGTGGAATGTTCTATAAATGTCAGTTAGATCTGGTTGGTTGATGGTATTCCCGCTTTTCTATATACTTTCTGATTTTTCTAACTACTAGTTTGTTTTTGTTTTTTTTTTTTTTTAGATAATTATTTTTTATTGAAGGGTAGTTGACATACAGTATTACATTCGTTTCAGGTGTACAACACAGTGATTGAACATTTATATACATGATAATTCTAGGTACCAGCTATCACCATACCAAGATGTCACAATATTTTGACTATATTCCTTATGCTATACATTACATCCCGGTTACTTACTTATTTTACAATTGGAAGTGTGTACTTTATTTTATTTATTTCTTCTTTATTTATTTATTTATTTTTTTGTGAGGGCATCTCTCCTATTTGTTTTGATCAAATGGTTGTTAACAACAATAAAATTCTGTATAGGGGACTCAATGCTCAATGTATAATCATTAATCCACCTCAAGCCTACTTTTCGTCAGTCTCCAATCTTCTGAAGCATAATGAACAAGTTTTTACATGGAGAACAAATTCTTACATAGTGAATAAGTTACATGGTGAATAGTACAAGGGCAGTCATCACAGAAACTTTTGGTTTTGATCATGCATTATGAATTATAAACAGTTCAAATATGAATATTCGTTTGATTTTTATACTTGATTTGTATGTGGATACCACATTTCTCTCTTTATTATTATTATTTTTAATAAAATGCTGAAGTGGTAGGTAGATGCAAGATAAAGGTAGAAAACATAGTTTAGTGTTGTAAGAGAGCAAATGTAGATGATCAGGTGTGTGCCTGTAGACTATGTGTTAATCCAAGCTAGACAAGGGCAATAAAACATCCACGGATGCAACAGATTTCTCTCAGAATGGTGGGGGGGGAGGTTCTGAGCCTCACCTCTGTTTATCCCCAGTTCCTCACCTGATGGTTCCCCGGTGACTGTGCCTGTCTTAGTTTGTTCCTCCCTTGAGGAATCTTACCCGTCTCTGGCTAACCAGTCATCTTCCGGGGCCATACAGGGAAATGTAAAGTTGGTAAGTGAGAGAGAAGCCTTATTGTTTGAAAAGGTTAGTTTTTTACTTCTTTGCATATTTATGCCCTGTGGCTTGTATGCCCAGCATTTGTCTTGAGGTATCTTTACCACTTGGAAGAACTGTGATACATGGTAAATTTGATATGAGGCACGAATTCTATTTATGGGTTGTAATTAGGAAGGAAGAAGAAAAGCTATAGAAGTAGCAGGCGGAAGAAAACATGGGAAGATTAATTATTTCTTTGACATATCTTCTTGTATAGTAACTTCAGCATGTATAGGTTTTAAACCACTAATTAAATTGCGCACACACATTAACATAATAGGAATATAGTTACATAACCAAAGCATACTTATAATTACCAGCCATTTCCAGTGAAACCAAGAAAACCAGTTAGGCACTTTAGGCGTTTGTGAAAACTTATCTATGATATGGTGGATATTGTCCAACTGAACTTGAACAGTCTGAGAGAAATCAGACAAATTAAAACAACCCATTCCTGTGGACTGTTCACATCTCATATGTTCTTTTAACAGTAAATAGTCTGTAGTTGTAAGATTTTGGAGCGCTACAATTTGCACTTCTCCTAATTCTTGGTTGAGTTCCAACAGTGTAGATCCAGTCAAATTTGTTGTTTTACTGTATGCACAGGCCAGCTTAGATATCTCCTTCTTCATTTCCATGGCAAGTCCAGGAACTGGTGGGATGAGTGCATATACACCTGTAGCAGTGTGTGGATCTTTGTTGGGGTTTTTTGATGCTCATCTTCTGGCATGAGTCTTCCAGAGAGTGCTGATGTTGGAAGTTCTTTTTCATATCGTATCTTAGTTCATTTTCTGGGTAGCCAAATTAGGCTTTGATCCTGTATAAGCACAAACAAACCCTTTGCCTACCCTTTTATATGCCCTTTATACCATTGTGTAGAACTCATTGGAGGTCACCACACAGGAACTGCTTTTTTTTTTTTTGTTATCATTAATCTACACTTACATGATGAATATTATGTTTACAAGGCTCTCCCCTATACTAGGTCCCCCCTATAAACCCCTTTACAGTCACTGTCCATCAGCATAGCAAAGTGTTATAGAGTCACTACTTGTCTTCTCTGTGTTGTACAGCCCTCGCCTTTCTCCCACCCCCCATGCATGCTAATCTTAATACCCCCCTTCTTCTTCCCCTGCCTTATCCCTCCCTGCCCACCCATCCTCCCCAGTCCCTTTCCCTTTGGTACCTGTTAGTCCATTCTTGGGTTCTGTGATTCTGCTGCTGTTTTGTTCCTTCAGTTTTTCCTTTGTTCTTATACTCCACAGATGAGTGAAATCATTTGGTATTTCTCTTTCTCTGCTTGGCTTATTTCACTGAGCATAATACCCTCCAGCTCCATCCATGTTGCTGCAAATGGTAGGATTTGCCCTTTTCTTATGGCTGAGTAGTATTCCATTGTGTATATGTACCACATCTTCTTTATCCATTCATCTATCGATGGACATTTAGGTTGCTTCCAATTCTTGGCTATTGTAAATAGTGCAGCGATAAACATAGGGGTGCATCTGTCTTTCTCAAACTTGATTGCTACATTCTTAGGGTAAATTCCTAGGAGTAGAATTCCTGGGTCAAATGGTAAGTCTGTTTTGAGCATTTTGATGTACCTCCATACTGCTTTCCACAATGGTTGAACTAATTTACATTCCCACCAGCAGTGTAAGAGGGTTCCCCTTTCTCCACAGCCTCTCCAACATTTGTTGTTGTTTGTCTTTTGGATGGCAGCCATCCTTAACTGGTGTAAGGTGATACCTCTTTGTAGTTTTAATTTGCATTTCTCTGATAATTAGCGATGTGGAGCATCTTTTCATGTGTCTGTTGGCCATCTGTATTTCTTTTTTGGAGAATGTCTGTTCACTTCCTCTGCTCATTTTTTAATTTGGTTATTTGTTTTTTGCTTGTTGAGGCATGTGAGCTCTTTATATATTCTGGACGTCAAGCCTTTATTGGATCTGTCATTTTCAAATATATTCTCCCATACTGTAGGGTTCCTTTTTGTTCTATTGATGGTGTCTTTTGCTGTACAGAAGCTTTTCAGCTTAATATAGTCCCACTTGCTCATTTTTGCTGTTGTTTTCCTTGCCCGGGGAGATATGTTCAAGAAGAGGTCACTCATGTTTATGTCTAAGAGGTTTTTGCCTATGTTTTTTTCCAAGAGTTTAATGGTTTCATGACTGACATTCAGGTCTTTGATCCATTTTGAGTTTACTTTTGTATATGGGTCTAACTACTAGTTTTGTTGATTACTGAGAAAGGAGTATTGAAGTTCCCAACTTTAACTGTGGATTTGTCTATTTTTCCATTTTATTTCTGTTGGTTTTCACTTCACTCAGTGTTATTATGTCTTCTTGGTGAATCATTCTCTCTTTAAGTAATGCCCATCTCATACATGGTAATTTTCTTTATTCCAAAGTGTGAAGTTTGAAATTCTTTGTCTAATATTAATATAGCCATTTACCTCTCTTTTGATTAGTGTTTGCATGGTGTATCATTTTACATCCTTTTATTTCTTCTAGCTTTATTGATTTTATTTAATACATCATAAAATGTATCTATTTCAAGGGTACAGTTCAGTGGGTTTTTTTTTTTTGATATTCACAAGGTTGTACAGCCAACACCACAATCAATGTTAGAACATCAACCCCAGAAATAAATCCCATACCCATTAGCAGATACTCCCTATTCCTGACTTCATTCCCAGCCCCTGGCAACCACTAATCTACTTTCTGTTTCTATTGGTTTGCCTATTCTGGATGTTTCATATAAATGCAATCATATAATACATAACTGGCTTCTTTCACTTAGTATAATGTTTTCAAGGGTCATCCATCTTGTTGAATGATATCCCATTGTATGGATATACCATAGATTTGTATCCATTCATCAGTTGATGGATATTTTTGGTAATTATGAATAATGTTTCTATGAATATTTGTGTACAGATTTTTGTGTGGACATATGTTTTCAATTTTCTTGGGTATATACCTAGGAATAGAATTGCTGAGTCATATGGTAACTCTCTGTTTAGCACTTCAAAAGCAGCTGCATCACCCTTTTACATGCCACCAGCAACAGGTGAAGTTTCCAGTTCCTCCACAGCCTTCTCAACACTTTCTAGTGTTGTTGCTGTTTCATAGCCAATCATAGTGGGTGTAGTGGTGCCTCATGTGGCTTTTGAGTTGCATTTCCCTAATGACTAATGAGATTGGCCATCTTTTCATATGTTTATTGGCCCATTTGTATATCTTCTTCAGAAAAATTTCTATTCAAATTCTTTGCTGATTTGTTCTTAAATTATTGAGTTGTTAAAGTTCTTTGTATATTCTGGATGTAATTATCTTTTCATATATATGATTTTCAAATATTTTCTCCCATTTTGTAGGCTGTATTTTCGCTTTTGCAAGAACTCCATTTTACTTTTAATCTGCCTAAACTATTATGTGTGAATTGAGTTTCTTGTATCCATCATATAGTTGGCTCATGCTTTGTTTATCCATTTTGACAGTCTCTGTATTTTCATTGGTAAGTCCTACTGGGATTTTGATTGCAGAAGTCACAAATTTTGTAATCATATTTTGATGATGTTGTATATTAATTTTGACATTTTCAAATTTATATCATATAATTTTGAGTCTTTTATATATTAATAGCATCTCTCTCCATTTGACTTCTTTAATTACTCCAAAATTTTAATTCATTTTCCATAAAATCTTTACACATTTGTTGTTACATATTAGTTTATTGGAGTATTTTGAATATCATCTTTTTTCTACTAAATGTTTTAATTGGTTATTGCCATATAGCAACACTATTGATTTTCCTAAATCAATATTTTACCCAGTACTTTTTCTGCATTCCTGTTAGTTTTATTAGTTGGTCTGAAGATTTTCTTGAATGTTCTGTGTGTAAATCAGTGTATCTTCTTCTAATAATGATAGTTTCATATCTTCCTTTATAATTTTTCTCTTTTTTCTTTTCCTTGTCTTACTGCATTGGTTAGGTCTTTTTGTACATTGTTGGAGCAGTGATGGAAGACATCCTTCTTTATTATTGATTTGAATAGACTGCTTCTAAAGTTTCAAAAATAAGAATGATATTTACTGTAGGTTTTTGATAGATTTATTTTACCAGCCTCATGTAGATCTTTTCTTATTTAGTCAAAAGCTTTATGGTGAAAAAATAATAATAATAAAGGGAGAAATGTGGGATCAACATATAAATCAAGTATAAAAATCAAACAAATATTCATATTTGACCTGATTGTTTATAGTTCATAATGCGTGATCAAAACCGAAAGTTTCTGTGATGAATGCCCCTGTACTGTTCATCATGTAAGAATTTATTCACTATGTAAGAATTCGTTCACCATGTAAGAACTTGTTCGTTATGCTTCAGAAGATTGGAGACTGACGAGAATTGGGCTTGAGATGGATTAATGACTGTACATTGAGCATTGACCCCCCTATGCTGAGTTTTGTTGTTGTTAACAACCATTTGATCAATAAATATGAGAGATGCCCTCTCAAAAAAAAAAAAAAAAAGCTTTATGGTGACTAATAGTCAATTCTTACAGAATGCTATTTCTGTATCTGTTGGTTATCATATTTTTCACCTATAATCTATTAGTGTGTGTCTTGCATTAGTAGATTGCCTAGTATTGAACTATCCTTGCACTCTTGAAGGGAAAAACACTAATTGGCAATGTTTTTTTGATACATTGATGGATTTGGTTTGCTAATATTTTGTGTAGTATTTTTGTACCTATTTTTGTAGTGAGATTGATATGTCACGTTTTTTTATTGTACTTTTCTTGTTCAAGTTCAGGTACCAAGGATATTAGCACACAAAAAGAATTGAGTAGATTGCTCCTCATTCTATTCTCTGAAGCATAAAAATATATATCATGACTGAGTAGGGTTTACCTAGAATGTAAGGAACAAGAGAAAGAAAACAAATACCCAGATATTTTTCACCCCATACTGGCAGCACTTTGTGAGGTGCTATGGTGTCCCCACATGCATCAGGTATTTTATTCACTTGCAGGGCCTTCCAGCATTGTGTGTGGAGTAAGGACATCTTTGGCCATGTATAACAGGACAAAATAAATATAAATAATGAAACAAGGCATTATAATGGTCTCACCTGTGCAACTTTTCTCTCCCAAGGATGTTAGGCATCTTGAGTCTGGATCTCTGAATACAGAGTTTGTTTCTCGGTATCTCTCAACTGTGCACAGAGCTTAGTACATATGTAATGATCTCTTAGGTACCCTTCAGTTCAGTTCATATAGTGACTCCAGATAGTATTGCCTTAACAAGAGGCTTGTGGGGACCTCTGTAAGGAAACTAAGAGCCAAATAACCTGGATGACTTATCTGGAGTATGGGGTAAGGTTTAGCAAGAGGATGAGTACAGGCCTCCTGCTGGCTGCCCAGGGTGCACATTTGTGCCATGGCCCTTGTCCATGTGCTGTACCCCCTGCTCTAGTTACTTCCTCATAACTAGTGTTTTAAGCTCCCTTTGCTGCTCTCCCCTGTGGTTGCATATGTGGCACTCAAGCATACATACCCTTTTGTCACTGCAGCATCTGATATCATTAGCACAGCATATTCCTTCTACAAACTTCTGAGTATTCTGGATTAGTTCTTCTGGTCTTCCTCACACACGGACAGGAGTGTGGAAATGGCTGTGCATGTGTAAGATGCAGTCAGCAGGGGACATAGTTCATGGAATACCTGTTACACAAATAGTTGCATCTCTGGCTTGGTTGTGGTGAAGGCTTGTTATGATGGACATAGGCTGGGCAGAGGCATAACCGGAAGCTTGTGAGTAGGAGTGCAGGTACCAGTTTGTGTGTGTTGTGTGTGATGAGGAAGACCAGGATGAGCAGGGATGCAGATGTGCATGATGTGTTCTTACCTGAGGGACAGGTTGGGTCATCGTGGTGAGCAGAGTTACTGGCAAGAATGCTGAGAGAACTGGAGGGCACAGGTGGGCTGCACAGGAGGAGGCTGTGTGTCCTGCTTCTGGTGTCCACAGAGTGTGGGCCTCCACAAATTCTACTCAGGTGTCTTGGCTTCATGCCTGTTCCTGTGGGAGGGGTGAGAAGGAGTGCGCCGTGGCAGGCGTCCTCAGCAGGCCCAGCCTTTATCGCACACCTTTCTCTCCTTAACGGCATTGGGTCCACATATTTCACTCCAATTTTATTTAAAGAGTAAGTATTACTTCAGCTGGGTAGTGGGTTCATGAACATTAATTATTATTATTCTTTAGACTGTTACATGCATATGTTATATACTCCTTATAAGTCTGAAATAGACCAATCTGAAAAAATAAAAGCTTCCTACCACTTCCTACCACTGCCATAGTAATAGTTTTGCTTTGTTTTGTGTTTAGTGATGATGATTGGTGCAGGAATCCAATTTGATCCTGAATCTTAGGTGGAGAACTGACACTCTGTGTTGATATTTTTATAGAATGAGCCTTCATGCTTGTCTGTTTCTAAAGAATTTAAGGTAGCTTAGAGAGCCATGACCTTAGGATGTGTAGGTAGAGAAATCTGTCAGAGGAATTTACAGTGCTCCAACGACTATGGATTTGATCGCTCTTGCCCAGGGTATTCCCACACGAATGCTGCTCGATGCCCACTGGTGGCATCAGATCATACTGAAGAGACTCTCTGTGTAATAAAGAGATTTCTAAGACCCAGTCACCTGTTTGATTCAGCCAATTTCCAGGATCATTCTAATTCTTGTATATTTCATAGTAATGGACTTTCCTCACATAGTTGTTCTTTTTGTGTGATGATAAATTTGCCTCTAACCTTTGTTTATCAGGGATGGAGCCTATAGAGGTGCCTCTTGAGGAAAATGGTGAATGGGCTCAGATTTGCCAAAGCAAGGTTTGTGCGGACAGGTGAGACTGTAGCCGGTGACAGTATCAGGCCCATCTGCAAGATGGCACAAACAGGGAGGAGAGAACTCCCTGTGGATGGGTCCCCACGGCACCTCCATCGCCTGCTGCTGCTTCCCCCTCATGCACTCCTCTCTAACTATACTGCCCCTTTTCTTCAAATCTACCAAGCAGGTTCCCTCCTTAGGACTTTGCACTTGCTTTTCCCTCTCCCCTATTCATACCTCCACAGGGCTTGCTTCCTTACCTCCACCAATCTCCCTTCCACAAGGTTCTGCTAAGAATTGCCCTTTTCAGAGGGGCCACCTGCTGGCCTCTCCAGTCCCTCCCTCTCTGTTTGTCCTGCTGTGTTCTCTTTCACATTGATTGTTTTCCCAACATTTATCTTCAGTCCCTCCACTGGAATGCTAACTCCAAGAGAGCAGGACTCATCTGTGTTACTACTTCAGAGCCTGGAACAGTGTGGTGTGCGAGGGTGAGGGTCAGGGATGAGCAGTTTGGAGGAGGCATGGTGGAGCTCCGTGGGGTGGCTGCAGTGGAGAGGTGAGGGAAGAAACCTGATGCACATTTCGGAAAGACTGGATGGTGGGCGTAGACCAGTTGGAAGGAAGTCAGGTACAAGTGGGAAGGCCAGCTGAGCACCTATGTTAGCAGCACAGGTAAGACAACGTGGAAGCTTGAGCCAGGGTCAAGGAGGAAATCAGGTGGGCAATAGATCTATATTCTGGAGACAGAATCACCTGAGCTAACTGATGGATTGGAGGTATAGGCTGAGGGTAAGGAGGTGTCAAGATATCCCTCAGGTTGTGTAACTTTCAGGTGATAGTTCATAAATTATATCCCATATAGTTGTTAATTAGCTAATCTGTGTTATTGATGGTAAATCATGTACTATTTCTAGGAAATGTAGAAAGGTTGAATGTAATAGCATTTCTGTTTTGTTTCTTGATTGAAATGTTTATAAATCTATTTATTGAGTACATCAAATGCCTGTTTCCCTTTTTATTTAAATCTAATCTGGGCCCCAAGACATGTAGAATAACACATTTTCTGATTGTGTTCTAGTGGGTTCTCAGCCCATCTAATACCCCACCCAGTTTACCACCCAAATAATAAAACAGTTTATCATAACTGTTCACCAAAGATATATATATATAATAGAAGGCTTTTAAAATGCTAATGGTAACTGCCTACTAGTTAACACGGTAAACTCTTTAGTGAGTTTGTGCCCTGAGATGATGGTGCTGCATAGTACCGAATCAGATCATATTCCCTACTGCAGTGCCACAAACTTATACTATCATGTAAGTCATGAAATAATATATTAAGTACTAACGTGACATCTACATTGAGCTTAAATTTGTTAGTGCCCCTGGGTCCCACTGGGGTGATGAAGGTTACTGTCAACTGGAAAAGTGCAAAGGTGACAGTGTGATGATTGTGCTTGGCAGCATGGAGCATCATGGGCACTGGCTCATCCTGGAGGCCCCAGAGCTGAACACACTGTGTGTGCTCTTGCCAGTACTTGTCTCCACAAACATTCATCATTGTACATTTTCAGTTAGGGCAATGAATTTCGGGTAAATGTTTTTGCATATCACTACAGAAAATCTTCCAATAGAGAGCAGTATAGCCATTTAGGGTTACCTGTAGTTATTTCTGAGGTTCATCCTGGTTGTACATTCCATTTAGCTTCATCTGAGAGAAATGCCATTTTTGGTTAAGAAAGCATTTCAGATAGCTAGAAGATAGGCCTCTTATGTTCAGAACCTTGAGTACTCAATGTAATGAAAATAGATTTCAGTGATTTCTCAAAACACCAATGAGAACGTGTTCCCAAGTGAGGTTTCATTCTTCCCTTCCCTTTCCAGAACAGAAAGGTAGTAATTTTTCCCAGTAAAAATTAAGGATATAATAGGTTTTCTCATAATAACTATCTTATAATCCCAGTGTAAGGTATTAGCAATTTTATATTATAAATTCTAGTGATGCATAGATTTTAGAATAATTTTTTAAAATTTAACTTCTATTTAAAATTTAGAGGGTTTTAAAAATCTGCAGGGTTTTAAAAAACTGGATCACTAAAGATACTTATATTGGTAACTTACAGGCATGGTGTTCTTTTTATAAACCAAATCCATTATTCCATGTGGTCTGGCCATGAGAGAAATAATAATAAGGCTCATAGTGAAAATCAACCAGGACATATGTCTGGGTTCAAAGGCTTCTTAATAGTGCTCTGGAAGCTCTCAAATTCCAAACTCCATGGTTCTCAATGGCTATAATTAATATAAACAAGATATTTTAAGAGGAGCTTCTAAAATTTTTATCTGTTCTGAAAGCTTTGCACAGGCCCCAGATCTCAGGTCTTTCTGTGCATTAAACACCTCCCTGCAGCTTCCTAAGCATGTCTGTTACTTTAGGCTTCCTTCTTCCTTGGGCTTGATGCATTATATTATCTTTTTGACACTTGATTATTATTTAAAGGAATACTATATAACATTCACTACCCTTCCTTTTTTTCTTTTTGCCAGGGTAAATACTTATGATTGTGGAGAAAAAATTTCAAGCTGGTTGTCAAAGTTTTTTGGCCGTCCATGTCGCCTGATCAAACAGAGTTCAGACTTTCAAAGAAATGCAAGGAAGAAGAAACATGGTAGAGGTATCACATTTCAGATTGGTTCTTACGGGACAGGAAGGTGGCTTTACCCTGGCATACATCAAGATCAGCCCATGAAATAGATTGGCACGGCAGCTTGCTCATGTACACCAAAATGGGTGGCCAGCCTTCTGCAAGAAGGTGCTGCGAGGGCCCCAAGTCAGCAGGGCCTGTGTGTGGGTTTCCGGATAACCCTGAGGAGGCCAAGGGGGGCTTCTAGCCAGCTGCTTTGCCTCTGCTCAAGTGCTCTGCCTCAGTCTGGTGTGTTTTGAAGCATGCTTCATTTTGTTAAGTAAAAATATTGGTAGCTTGCTGTGTCTTCAGATTGCATTTGGGACCAAGAACACCTGGGTTTTTAGTTTTGGCTCTGTCCCTAAGTGATTGTGAGAACTTGGCAAATCTTTGAGGTTCATGTTGCCTCAAGTAGATTCAACCACTTAGACTTTCAAAAGTTCTGACAATTTTTCCTGCCATAAGCTGGTGTTAGCCTGAAGCGAAACCAGAGGAGAAGGTATTTTGTAAGTTTACAGTACCATGTGAGAAGAAAAGATCATTTTCAGTGTCTGCTCAAATGTCGCCTTCTCTGGGAAGTATTTCCTGGCTGTTCTTAAAACCAGAGCCCCTACCTAAACCTCCTCAGCTCATTCCCTGTTTTATTTTTCTTGGTGGCACTTTTCACAACTTACAAGCCGTGTATTTTACTCAGTTATTATCCTGAAGTTCTGTCTTCCCTCTATAAAATTTTAAGCTCTGAGAGGACAGGGAGTTTTGTCTGCTTTGTTCAGTGTTGCATCCCCAATGCTTAGAACAGCACCTGGCACATAATAGTTGCTAGTAAATCCTAGATGCATGAATGTATGGATCATTGGTAAATTACTGGTTTGTGTAGGGATGATATGGCCTAGCAATTAGCTCCTAGAGAGACTGGCCTATAAATTGCATAACATTTTGACAATATGCAGACCAGTGACTGGATGTAGGGACCTGCACAGGTGAATCTATGAATCCCTAAAAATATATGATAGAAAGAGGAGTCAAAGAATATATACTCTACTTGTACTTTTACAAGTTTTGGCAGCTTTTCATGTCATAAGATGTTGAATTTGATTGGCTCTGTGACAGAGAAGAGGGATGGATGTTTGCTCTTTTTGAGGGGTCAAGCTGGTGTTTTGGAATGGGTAAGCTTGAGACAGGATTAAGCGGAGAGAGAAATAGGCTTTTCCACAAGTACATATGTGAAAGGAAAGGAACTCATCAGGACCTGTGCTACCTTATAAATGATCTGATTGAATAAGTTCCAATCATTTCTAGTGCCTCTTACCTGGGGCTCAGTGGGGTCTTCAGGAGGCTGGCTGAGATTATTAAGCAACAGTTGTGGCCCTTCGGAATCTAAGTTTAGAGGCAATGACTCCCCAGCAGACAGCAACACTACAAGATAAAGGGTGCAGTAAAGGTCTGTGAAAAGGGCATGGTGTTGGGGAGGTGTCTTCTAGACCTGGAGTGAGTTACAGAGGGCTTCATGGAAGAGGTGAGTTTGGAGCAGCTCTCTTAACAGGGCAGTAGGAGTTTTCCAGATAGAGAGAGGCAGGAAGGTTACTCAGGAGCTCAGGACAGGGCTTGGCATTTCCTGGCCTCAGAGAAGAGTAAATGGCTTAGGAGGGTTTGGTATGGGTAAGGGATCGTGGGGAGCAGGGATGAATGTGCCACTGAGGAGTCAGGAAGACCTGTCTTATTGGGAGACTCAGTAAAGAATTCTAAGCTGGGGAGTTTCATGATGCCCTTTGTGTTGGAGAAACACTCCTGGTGTGGTGTGGAGGCTGCATTAGAGAGGGAGGGGAGGGAGGCAAAGGGCCCAGGCAGGAGGTGGCAGTGACTGTGGGAGATGGGAACCTGGGTGAGGCAAAGATGGGCACAGAAAGGTCTGTCACCTGCATGATACAGTATCAGGGAGTGTCAGCTTGTGAATACTTCACAGATGTAATTTGTGGTGGGGAGATCTCTGGTGATTTTGGCCACTGGCCTTTGAATGTTTTGGGGTTGGTATACTTAGAAGAATTTTTTAAAAGCTATACTACCTCTTCATACATTTTTACATTGTCATCAAAATTGTTAAAAATTTTAAATAGTTGCAAAGTATGTGATTTCCAGCCTAATGAAATATAATCATTTGAAAATAAAACTCATACATTGTCCTTCTAAACATTAGCCAGTGGAATTCAGCATAAAGCTAATAGATTTGTCATGAGTACTCATTAGTATGTATATGAACAAACTCTATTTTAATGGTCAGAAATTTTCTTTCTTTTTCCTTGAACTTGTATTTCCATTCTGCTTCTTTGACAGAATTTTATCTTAGTGCTATATATTTCATCTTGAAAATCTTTACTTGATCACTCTATCACATTTATCTGAAACTACAATAATATATAAACTGAAATATATAAGCATTTTAAAGTTTACTGTGATCAGGAGAGTCTTAGTGTTAGGAAATTTCTTGGTTTTGGTTCTTATAATTTTTGATAGTGCACAGTTAATCAAAGCAACAGAAATATATTATAAATTTCAAAAAATAGTTATTAAACATGAAGAAGAAACATTGTTGAAAAGGAATCTCTTACTGAGATGGCTTGGGATCCCTGCCATTTATTCCCATATCCATGAATGAGTCACCTATGACCAGAATAGCTGCTGCTCAGCATTGATTCTTATCTGAAAAACCAAACTTAAGTTAATAAAGAGCTAGGGATGAAAGGAGTTGGGTTAACTCATTGTGACCCAAACCTTTATTCTGAGGCATATGACCAAAGCACAGGGGTCTAACTAACATGAAGGTGTTTTAATCATTGGTCACTTGACAACTTAATTAGGTTTGGCAGTTTTGTGGATAGTAAAGAATTGGAACACATCTGGCTTGTGGAAGGATCATTCACCCAAGCTTAAGAGTTTTATTTTCTCAGTAGGCTGCAGGTTTTTGAATGGGGCTTTTGTGTTCTGTCCAGAGAGTTATAGCCCCCAGGGGCAATGTGCCTTAGCAGAGGTGGCCTTTCCTCTGTGAAGTGTGAGAAGGGCCTTCTGGGAAGGGCTGGAATTGCAGCTCCCTTCTCTAGAAGAGCCATTTTAGCAAAGAGGACATACGGAAGTAGAGGATCTGGAAGGTGGTACTCTTAACAGTGTCCATTCTTCTGTATTCTGAGACCCACAGACCGGTTTGGAGACAGCTCACTAGGCCATGGCCCAGCCAACCGTTTTTATTATCATTGTGAATAAGGACAGTGATGGCATGCCCAAGTGACGGGAGACGGAAGCTGGGGGACAGGCTGCCAGCAGTTCTGGACACATGATATTTTCTTTCACTAATTTTTTTCTTCCCTTTCAGTAGTTTTAAAATTTGTATTGTTTCTATTTTATTTTATTTTATTTCATTTCATTTTATTATTTTATTTTATTTTATTTTTGCTATCATTAATCTACAATTACATGAAGAACACTATGTTCACCAGGCTCCCCCCCTCAACAAGTTCACCCCCCACAACTCACAACAGTCACTGTTCATCAGCATAGCAAGATGCTGTATAATCACCACCTGTCTTCTCTGTGTTGTACAGCCCTCCCCATGCCCCCCACAACACTATACATGCTAATTGTAATGCCCCCTTTCTTTTTCCTCACCCTTATCCCTCCCTTCCCACCCATCCTCCCCAGTCCCTTTCCCTTTGGTAACTGTTAGTCCATTCTTGGGTTCTGTGATTCTGCTGCTGTTTTGTTCCTTCAGTTTTCCTTTGTTCTTATACTCCACATATGAGTGAAATCATATGGTACTTGTCTTTCTCTGCCTGGCTTATATCACTGAGCATAATACCCTCTAGCTCCATCCATGTTGTTGCAAATGGTAGGATTTGTTTTTTTCTTATGGCTGTATAATATTCCATTGTGTATAAGTACCACATCTTCTTTATCCATTCATCTACTGATGGACATTTAGGTTGCTTTCGTATCTTGGCTATTGTAAATAGTGCAGCAATAAACATAGGGGTGCATCTGTCTTTTTCAAACTGGGCTGCTGCATTCTTAGGGTAAATTCCTAGAAGTGGAATTCCTGGGTCAAATGGTATGTCTATTTTGAGCTTTTTGAGAAACCTCCATACTGCTTTCCACAATGGTTGAACTAGTTTACATTCCCACCAGCAGTGTAGGAGGGTTCCCCTTTCTCCACAACCTCGCCAACATTTGTTGTTGTTTGTCTTTTGGATGGTAGCCATCCTTCCTCGTGTGAGGTGATATCTCATTGTGGTTTTAATTTGCATTTCTCTGATGACAAGTGATGTGGAGCATCTTTTCATGTGTCTGTTGGCCATCTGAATTTCTTCTTTAGAGAACTGTCTATTCAGCTCCTCTGCCCATTTTTTAATTGGATTATTTGCTTTTTTTTTGTTGAGGTGCATGAGCTCTTTATATATTTTGGATGTCAACCCTTTATCGGATCTGTCATTTATGAATATATTCTCCCATACTGTAGGATAGCTTTTTGTTCTATTGATGGTGTCCTTTGCTGTACAGAAGCTCTTCAGCTTGATATAGTCCCACTTGTTCATTTTTGCTTTTGTTTCCCTTGCCTGGGGAGATATGTTCAAGAAGAGGTCACTCATGTTTATGTCTAAGAGGTTTTTGCCTATGTTTTTTTCTAAGAGTTTTATGGTTTCACGACTTACGTTCAAGTTTTTAATCCATTTTGAATTAAGTTTTGTGTATGGGGTTAGACAATGATCCAGTTTCATTCTCTTACATGTAGCTGTCCAGTTTTGCCAACACCATCTGTTGAAGAGACTGTCATTTCCCTATTGTATGTCTTTCTCTGTCTGATACATTTTGCTTAGCATAATGCTCTCAAAGTACATCTATGTTGTTGCAAATAGCAAGATTCCATTCTTTTTTGTGGCTGAGTAATTTTCATATATGTATATATCACCACATTTTCTTTGTCCATTCATCTATTAATGGACACTTAGGTTGTTTCCTAATCTAGCAACTCTTCTTTCAAATACTCCATCACTTTTAGACCAATCTGCTGATACAACGGCCACCCTTTCTCTGGTGAATGAGGCACAATATTTGCTGATAAACAGATCCAGTGTTTTGGAACTTCAGCAGCAATTAAAATACAGGTAAGATCTTTTACCTTGGGAGTAGCAGACAGGTGTTACACTTGTTCCTGGGAGTGACCCTGGCATCTGTCTACCTGGGGAGAAAAGACCAAGAGTCATGGATTCCAGACCCTTCATTTACAGATAAGAGATGGAGGCCCAGAGAAATCACAAAGCCCTTTAGGCCCCTTCTCATTAATCTTCTGGAGGGTTCTCTTTTACCTTCCAGTGTCCTTGATGCCCTCATGATTCTTAGTGGAAAACTCCAACTCTCAGGTTTTAATCACTCCATTTCTTAACATTTGCTTTAATTGAATTGCCACCAACTTGACCCAGTTTCATTACCCACCCTCCCACTGTCCCCTATCTCCTAGGAGCTTTGTCCTACTTACACAGTCATTTTGAGTAAAAAGAAGATTGATTATGAAAGCTTTCAAAGCTGTAACTGTAGATATTATTTGTTTGTGTCATCAGACAGAATGAGCCCTCCTTGCATCCTCAGTCCTGCCTCATGCTCTCCCAATGGCCCTGTTAGAAGATCAGCTCTGGAAAGGGTTTTAGTTAGTTCAACCCTCCTCATTGTTCTTTAGAGGAAATTGAAGCCCTAAGCTAATTGGACAATTAGGGCAAAGCAGTTACCCAGCTGTCATGCAAGGGATGGGACCAGCTGTTTATTCCTAGTCTGCAGGCCGGGGAAGGGTGTGCATGTGCCTGTCAGCACTGTGAGCCCAGGATTCTGTGACTCTCATGTGTCATGTAGTCCTGTACACAGGTGGGCACACTCACAAACACGTGCAAATATAGCTTAATAGAAATAACAAACGTGGCCTGTTTGTACTAATTCCTCTTAAGTCATTGGCAACATACAACACCATTCCCTTGCCAAGAGCCTGCTTGCCCTCCTTGGGAGCAGAAGTGTGATGCAACTACACAGTCCCTGAGTGTTCACTGAGTTTTCTGGGCACTGAATGACTCGTACCCAGAGACCTGGAAAGAGCAGATCAGTTTTCTGGGTTTTTGGGGGTAGAAAGGTAGGAGGTGGAGACAAACTTGCTGTAACCCTAGTTCCTACCAGGAGGGGACCAGATTTCCTACCAGCTGGTTTAGCACAGAGCTGACAAGCGGAGGTTGGGTAGGACAGGTGGTCAAACGTGAGAGGAACAGTGTGGCTAGTACATGGCAAGGGTCCCTGGGGGTCCTGGTTGATGTTTCTCTGTGTTCTACTTTCAAATTTGATAGGCTCTGTCATGTATCTGCTGATCCAATAGCTTTTGGACATAAAACTTTCCCTTTTCCCAAGCACAAACCTGGAGAGTAAATCCAGAATCAAAGGATTTTAGGACCGGGAAGTGCTAGCCCTCACATTTCAGATGAAAACACTGCAGTCCTCATAGGTCACGGAGCTGCACAAAATTAGGGACAAAGCTGGACTTGGTTGTCCTGGTCCTTGGCTTTTTACATGCCATTCCCTGTTTGGAAGGGGATTGAGACACAGCTGTGGGACCCCTTATCCTCCCCCACAGCCTTTCAATACTGCCTCCAGGGCAAATTCTGACCATGCTCACGGATTACCCCCACCCCAACTTAAAAACTTTTTCTTGAAGTACAACAAAGTACGAAAATCCTAGATACATAGCTTAGTGAAGTTTTACATAAACCTGTGTAATAACACTGCCCAGTACAAGGAGAGAACATTTCCAGTACCCCAGAACCTTCCTTGTTTCCCTCGTAGTCAACCCCGTGGAAGTTCACCACTATTCTGACTTCTTTTACCGTAGTTTCACCTGTTCTTGAACGCAATACAATGGGATCATACAGTTGACATTTTCAGGTTCTTTTCAGTGCATTCCTTTTGCAAGGTGGGCAGTACATGGAGGTATGCAGATTTTGCAGGAACTCATGGTATAAACAAAAATGACAAAAATGGTGTATACTAATTAAGATTGTAAACAGGATAGAAGTTAGGAAATATATATTAAAATTCCCCATATATAGTCTATATTGCCTTATGATGTTTTAATATCCCAAAAGAGCTCTTGATACTTTTTAGGTCTTTGGTAATTAAGCCTGTTGACGCTCTTTGCCTTGTCCAGACTTAGCTTGAATTGGTATTTTCTCAGAAGTTTGTTCACTCTACCACTGTTCATTTGGTTTGCACAGTCCTCCGTCTCTTCAGCTAAGATCTACTCACCCTGTGTACTGCCCCTTGGGGCCTTTCCCTGGGAAGGGGACCCTGTTACAGGAGAGGCCATCAATGCTGGTTTCACAAATGGGTGTCTCTTGGCCTTACACTCATGATGAAAGCTTGTTCTGATCATTCAGGCCCCAGGCAGTTGATGATGTCAGGCACTGAGTGGTAGAAATGTTAAGTCATTACAACAGCGTAATTATCCGCTCCCTCCCTCCCTCCTTTTTCCCTTTGCGATGTGTCCTAAGCAGTGATGAGAATGGAAAGGAGGAATTATTCCCAGTGAAAGATCTTATCTCACGTTTTCGAGCCAATATTATTACCAAAGGAACAAGGGCGTTTGAAGAGGAGAAATGGGATGAGATTTCCATTGGCTCCTTGCATTTCCAGGTGAGTTCTGGCAAGTTCAGTTTCCTTCCTCAGACATTGCCAATGGAGATTGACCTCAATCCTAGGTCAGGATGGTGGCGGGTGGGAATCCCTCGTGTTCTTTAACTTTTACCTACAGAACCTCAGCAGGAGTGTTTGTGACATCTGCATTCTGTGCCACCCCTTGGAATGAGCCATCCCCTAGCCTGCCACAGGGTGGCAGCAGCCTCAAGAGAGAAGTCTACACCTGCCCCACACAGGTGCCTTAGTGCCACCTCCACCTCATCACTGTATGTAAGCTTAACCCCAGTTTCTTTGGAATGCTTCTCAGTGAGAGCTTCATCCTCATGAAACTTGTTGGAGTTTCCTGCTGTCTGGAGCTCAAGGAGAGGGACCCAGATGCCTGGTGGTCCCTCAGTGTCCATGGCCACTGTACCTACTCCGCATGGCCTGGCTTCTGGCCTCAAGAGCACCTGGGGAGGAGCTTGAAATCAGAGGCAAAGCTGCCAGGATGCTTTCTTTCCCCAAGCTTTGGGCTCCCCAAGCCCTTGCTGTGGGCTTCAAAGATGTGAGAAGGCTAAATATATAGGCTAAAATACACATTCCTCTCTGGGCTGATAAGGCACCATAAGCCCTGCCACTGCAGCTTCCCTGACCTCTCTGACTTCTCTGAGCTCATTGTCCCTCCCCTCTGACTGTTGTGTCAGCCGTCTGCCCACTCCCTAAACAAGCCAAGCTTCCTGCCTCAGTGCCGTTGCCCTTGCTGTCCCAACTGCATGGCATATTCTGAGCCATTTCAGGGGCTTAGCTCAGATATCACCTCCTCGAAAGGATCCTGACCCACCACACAGTCAAGCTTCTCACAGAGCCTGCTTATGCTTCCAGAGCACAAAACAGCTCACTATGTTTTATTCCCTCTGGACCTCTAGGGCCTAGAACAGTTCTGGCCCTGAGGCAGTGCTCAATGATTGTTGAAGAATGAATGGATAGGAAAGATAAGGAATAGCTAGGGATAGAGGATGGTCATCCGCACAGAATGTGCCCAGTTCTCCAGTGGGGAATGCATTTATTTTAATAATATTAATATAATTAGTCAATGGTATGAACTGACTATAATAGGCCTACCTTATTTCCAAGCTCTGCACTCAAAAGGAACATCACTGTGGCATCCAGAAAAGCAGTAAGCAATAATTTAAATCTTTATTGAAGAATTTCAGAAGTCTGTGGGGATGGGAGGAGCAGATAAATTTGTATGGCACAAAGAAAGTCCCAGAGAGCTTTTTTTTATCCATTTAGCTTCCAAACTTCCTCTTGTCCTGGTAGATGTTCCCCCCTTGAAAAAACCATCTCTTTTCCCTCCCACAGATCTCTTTTGGCATCAGCCTTCCTGCCATTTCCCCTCATCCCTCCATCCTGACTCACTCTTCTCTTCCTCAATTTCTATTGCTGTGTCTCTGCTTTAAGAACTTTTTTCTCTGTTTTAGAAGCACCTCCTTTTACATATTCTGCCTGATACAGAGTAGGCACTAAATATATATTATCTGATTGATGGAGAGAGGGAGAGAGAAATAAAGGAAGAAAATAAGGGAGAGGGGAAAAAGCAAGGACTAGAACTAGACTAGGATCACTGTCAGAAACTCACCTGGCACCAGGAGCACCTGTACCTCTCCAGGTATGTGGGGACATAATACAGGGACAGTTCTCTAGGAGCTTTTTTGAGATGCTTTGCTTTCTTTAGGTCATTGTCCTTAATAGTAATTAATAAAATTTAAAATATGCATGCCCTTTGACCCAATAAGTTCCCTTGTAGAAATCCCATAAAAAATACTCAAACAAGTATGCAAAGATTTATACAAAATTATTCATTGCAATATTTTTATAAATATGAAAAGTGGGAGAGCATCCTAACTGTCCATAAAAGAGAGGTTGGTTAAATAAATGATGCTATATTCATGTAACAGTTTGGTGCAGGCATTAAAAAGTATAAACTATAGTTATTATCATGCCTTTCAAAAGTAAATGCTTAAAAAATGTTTGTTGATAATAGTGCTGAAGCTGTGGCAATGCAAAAAGATCGAGCACATCTCTTTTGGGGAATGTTTTTACTGGCTGTCATCAAGTCTTGATAACTTTTATACCTGTTGGCTTTATAATCCCATTTTGGGAAATTTATCCTAAAAAAGTGTCAAACAAGGGCAAGGGTTATGTGAATTAAGACCTTTATTGCAAGACTATTGATAACAGCAAAGAATCAGAAACTATTTACATGGCTTTGAAGGAGAACAGCTGAGTGCATCAACCCAGAGGAATCCCAGGCCATTGTGAAAATTGCAAGATCCAAGGATGAGGTAGTTTCTGTTAATAGACATGGAAGGATGTCCATTATATATTATGGAGTAATTTAAAAAAGAAGCCCAGTGGCCTCTCATGTCTCTGTAAGAGTGTTTTATATGTCATATGTAGTTGCACGCAGCTATATGCTGTGATCTGGAATGGTCTGCAGCACTTGCCCTAGCACAGACAGGGAGACCACTGCTGAGTGCTTTCTCCTTGAATTCCTAAAGCTTCTGTATTTGAATTATTTTTCAACAAACAGTAAACACATTTTTACAATACCACCTGATAAGAGTACCAGAAAGAAGCTTAAAAATTACACTGTTTTCAGAAAATTGTTTTCTTTGTATTGGTGTTTGAAAAGAGTGTCTGGAATATGTACTGGTTTCTGACAGTTTGGAAAAAATATTTTAAGAGATCCTTTTCACTGGTGTGACAGGATTTTTACTTCAGGTGTTATCTCTTGGGTGGCAGCTGGGGCCTGGGCCTGGGATTGGTGGGCGCTGGGGTCCTGGGGACATCCCTTCTGTGGGGCATGGAGGGTTCAGAGGGAGCCCAGCTGCGGAATCATGTTTCAGGCAGATAAGGTACAGGGTTCCATACACTGAGAGCCACACTGGCCTCTTGAGGACACAGTGCTCTGATCTTGGGGAAACCTGGTTCCATTTGGGGGTTCTTGTGTATAATATTGATAGTTTCCACTTTGGGGCATGATTGGGTATGAGGCCTGGGCTCAGCATCCCAGAAATAATTTCTGGAATACTCACAAAACCCAGCTAAGTTGCTAGATGAGGAAATGAGGCCTGGAGAGGTCACAGGTCTGCCAAGCATCACAGGGTCAGTAGTGGGCAGAGCTCCTGTAGCTGCTCATGAGGCTTGGGAATCTTTGGGAGCACAGTGAGGTTATATTTCTACTGGTTTAATGCCCACAGCCTTAATGTGAGTGCTAGGAACAGGCTAAGACATCCAGAGTTAGTTGAGTGTTTCTAATTTCAGTACACACTTTATATTTTGCTCATGAGTGAGCAGTTGAGAAAATGATTATGTGAAAATCAAATACCTTAGCACCTTTTACTGTACAGGAAAAGAATATGTATTGCCACTGCTGAGCTGTATACTTTTTTCATATGTGTTAACATATATGGGTGATTTTCTCACTATAAGGCAATTCATGCTCATGGCAGTCCATCCAGAATAGAAATTCTACCATATGGTATAACTCCTATTAATAAACTGTGTACTGTGTTTTATGTAATGTATGTATGCAAAATGCACACACACATACACAAATATGTACACACATATAATTTTGTTTTCTGCTTATTTCAATTATAAAAATCTTTACCATTTTATTTAAAGCCCTTTATAGATTAATTTTAATACTGGCATAATATTTATCATATAGGATTCTTCTCTATTATTTGATTTGAGAATACCAGATTCTTTCTATTATAAATAGTGTGAGAAATATCCTTGTATATGAATCTGTGCTTGTCTTCTGATTTGTTTCTTAGGTTAAATTCCTAGTGGTGAAATTGCTGGTTCAAAGGACATGGGCACACAGAAGTTTTATTTTGATGACTCTCACCGTGGCTCAGTGCTGGGTTTCTGGCTGTTTGTCTTCTCCAAGTTTGTCCTCCAACCATTTAGTTCTTTTCTTTCTGGGAGGATCCCCAGTATTTCCTGGGAACCACCTGAGATTCACAACCATTCTTCCCTTTCTCTACAAAGCCCTGAAGCAGCTACCTTTCAGCTGATAAATATGGATGGTTCCCCAGCAGCACTATGAAGAGATGCTACTTGCGGGCTCTTTGCAGTCGGTAGAGTCCCCGGCATTTCTGTGTCAGTCTGAAACTGGCTGGGAGGCAGCCTTTTACAACCAATCCTGGACAGATTCCTCCCAGCAGAGTGGGAGGGTTTGGTCACTTTCATGGCAATGCTTTCTTTTTCTTTTTCACTTCCCAGGTTTTGGGGCCTTGTCACAGATGTCAGATGATTTGCATCAACCAGAAAACTGGGCAACGAAACCAAGATGTTTTTCAAAAGCTTTCTGAGAGTCGAGAGAGAAAGGTAAGCATGTCTGCAAA
Organism: Manis javanica; assembly: GCF_040802235.1. Lineage (NCBI taxonomy): Eukaryota > Metazoa > Chordata > Mammalia > Pholidota > Manidae > Manis > Manis javanica. Next base: position 91,200,106 of record NC_133164.1, read on the forward strand.
ATGTGACATCTGTGTTAAGATCCTGGCTCATTATCTACACCAGAACTAATCCCTAAGTGTGCTGAGTAATATTTAAAAGTGAGGGAATGTTTGAAGTATGGGATACTGTTAAGTTTCTGACCTCACTCGTGGCCCCATCTTATTTTTCCTTTCCACTCATTTCCTCACTCTTTTTTGGGGTCTTATTATGTATATTTTTGATGTTCTCAAATCTTGTTGAAGTGGTATGAGTATAAATAAGAAGTAAGTAAATAAGCAAAGTAATTCTATTGTCTCAATCATAATTTTCTTCACCACAGATCTCTCATGAGAGTAAAATGCCTTATGGTGAGTAGTAGCTGCATAGAAAAATTTAGTAAATTTCACTACACTGAGCCTATAAGTCTTCTTCTTGAAGGTTAAAATGACTAAAGTTGTTTTTGTGAATTCCAGATGATAAAAGCTGAACTTGTAACAGATTGGTATTGCTTAGCATCACTGTAATTCCCATGGATACAAATCTTTATTTATTTAAAAAATGTTTTGGAATACTTTGAGATTTACAGATAAATTGTAAAGATTGTATAGAGAGTGCCTGTGTTCACCCATATGTGCATAATCTTAAGTAATTAATTTGGCCCTAGCTTTGAGCCTGGGTCCTGGAACTTGGGGCTGACCAACTGATGTTATCACAGGAATGAACAGTTCTGGGGGCATGTCACAGACTCCAAAGGGCTCTTCCTGGCTTGCTTGCATTGATGGCAAACCTTGAGTATTCTTACACAACTCTTCATTTTCGACCTTCCATCTTTACTTTGGAGAATTTGGAGAACCTAACCTATACCATACATTGTCAAGGAGAACGCAGAATAATTTTACCATTAATTTCATAAAATGGTGCTTATGTAAGGGAACAGAGAGAAATCAGCCTGGCAGTGATAGAGGCCCATGGAGGAAGAAGGCCCTCCTGCAGGAAGCTCAGGGTATATGTGAAGGAGAAAAAAGCTTGGGTCCAGCAATAAAGAGTGGGGCTAACACCTTGGGATGAGGGAAAGGACACCTTAGAATGAGAATCCTTGGCATCTGACATTAGGATTCTTCTTTTTTCTAATACATTCTACTAAGTGACAAATAGGACATATCAAGTCCAGGTTTTAGTATCTGTCTTAAAAGATTTGACTTAATTTTAGTTAAACATTATTATTTACAAAATTGTTTCAACTGCTAAAATAATCTAGCTTGTTATTGTTGTTGCCATTTTGTCTACAGGTGAACTTTGGTGTGTATCTGATGCATATGTCTTTGGATTTATCTTCTCAATGTTTCCTGTCTGTGGGATCTCAGGTGTTCCCTGTGTTGAAAGAAAATGTGGAACTCCACAATTTACCTGCTTCTGAGAAACATCAGGATGTTACCTCCTAAAATTTTCCAGAACAAATTAAAATTGCCTGTTTACAACTATCTCAGCTCTTATTAAGATTGGTACATGGTTCATTAGAACTTGATCTTTGGAACAAGGAAGGTTCTTTTCCTCTTGGAGGTAAATAACACTTGCACAGGCTTCCTTTAACTCCTCCTTCTGCACAAGTGCCCTGGCCCTGCTCAAGAGGGCAGCTCCAAGGCCTCTGTGCTTTCCACTAGGCAAATTCAGCCCGAGTGCTGTGCTGACACCAGCAAGGTTTCCACATGTGTTGGAAGTATGATAGTTTGAATTAGAGGAGATTTTTAATGAGCCTCACTGGGAATATTGAACTTCCTCTATTTTTCCATTTTCCCATGTTGTTACTTTGTTTTTAGAAAGAATGTTTAGGTGCTTTTCAACCCCTTTGTACTGAGGAAGGTAGACTGTGCCCAGTAATGTTGAGGGAATGAGAATGTGCCCCTTTCCTCTCATGTACATGGAGGAGGTGAGTTTATATTTAGGGGTTTAATGTGGCTTATGGCCATATTCCTCAGGGGAGGTGCTGAGCAAAGGCACAGGCCAGCAGCCATTTTTTCTTACTTCCTATTCCTCTGCACCACTGCTCTTTCCCTTTGAGCTGATACACTGGGGATCTCTCCTAAGCCTGAAGTTACACTCAGTGATGGTGGTGGAATGGGAGCACCTTCCAATTGGATTGTTGCATTTGTCCAATAATTTCTCTACTCCAAACCCATGCCCACACTGCCCACAGCATCCTCCAAAGCCAGTGTTACCACTTCTCTCTGCTGCTCAATTGTTTGGCATATCAGGCTCAGGCTTCCCTGTATGATCTATTCAGAACCCTTGGTATTAGTGATCTGTTTCATTATCAAAGAGTAGGACACAGAAACCCAGACAAAATGGGGAAGCAGAGGAATATGTTTCAAACGAAAGAACAAAATAAGACACCAGAAAGAGGGCTAAATGAAACATATCACCAATCTTCTTGATAAACATTTCAAAGTAACAGTCATAAATATACTCACTGACCTGGGGAAAAGAATTGATAGTCTCAGTGAGAACTTTAACAAAGTTAGAAGATTTGAAAAAGAGCCACTCAGGATTGAAGAATACAATAACTGAAATGAAAAACACAATGGAGGGAATTAATTATTAGATTGCTGAAAGTAGAGGAGATCATCAGTGAGATGAAGTTATTAGGAAAACAGCAAAGCTGAGGAACAGAAAAACAATGTACAAACAAGAGAATGCTAAGAGAGCCATGTGACAACTCTACATAAAACAATATTCACATAATAGGAGTACCAGGAGGAGAAGAAAGAGACAAAGGAGTAGAAAGTCTCTTTGAGGATATAATTGTTTGAAAACTTATCCAGTTGGAAAAGGAAATAGACACTCAGCTCCTGGAAGTGCAGAGAGCTCCTAACAAAGTAACCATAGGAAGACAACACAAAACACAGAATAATTAAAATGACAAAGATTAAGGATAAAGAGGGTATTGAAAGCAGCTAGAGAAGGAAAAAAATTCTTATAAGGCAAACCCCATTAGGTATCAGCAGACTTCTCAGCAGAAACTTTACAGGCCAGAAGGGAGTGGCATGAAATATTTAATGTATTGAAACGAAAGCATCTCCCACCAAGAATCCTCTATCCAGCAAGGTGACCATTTAAGACTGAGGGAGAGATTAGAAGTATTCCAGTTAAATTAAAGCTGAAGGAATTCACCACTACTAAACCAGCCTTATAAGATATGTTAAAGGGACTTCTGTAGATGGAAATATTCTTAAGCCTAAATATTTTTCACCAGTGGGGAAAAAAAACACAGTAAAGGTAGTAGACCAATCACTTACCAAGCAAGTAGTAAGTTAAAAGCAAAAGCAGTAACAGCAACTATCTGTGACATCAGTCAAGGGATACACACACACACACACACACACACACACACACACACACACACACACACACACAAATTAGGGCACATTGTGATACATAAAGTGTGGAGCAGGAAGAAAAATTAAAAAGTAATGTTAGATTGTGTTTGAAATAGAGCAACGTAACATAGACTGTTACATATTTAGGAAACTATCCATGAACCTTGTAACCAAAAACCTAAAGCCTATAATAGATACACACAAAAAAGAAATCCAATCACAATCCTAAAGAAAACCATCAAATAACAAGAGTATACAAGGCAGAGGAACTATTAAAAAGAACAAAATTAATAAAATGGCAATAAATACCTACCTATGAATAACTACCTTAAGTGTAAATGGACTGAGTGCACCAATCAAAAGACACAAGGTGACAGAATGGATAAAAAAACAAAACCCATCTATAAGCTGCCTGCAAGAGAGTCATTTCAAAGCAAAAGACAGACTAAAAAGTGAAGGGATGGAAAAAGATATTTAATGCAAATAATAGAAAAGAACAGGAGTAGCAGTACTTATCATAGACAAAATAGACTTCAAAACACAAAAAGTAACAAGAGACAAAGAAGGACATTACATGATGATAAAGGGATTGATCAGTCCAAGAAGAGGATATAACAACTGGAAATACCTATGCACCCAACATAGGAGCACCTAAATATGTAAAACAAATACCAACAGAACTGAAGGGAGAAATAGACAATTCAATGATATTAGGGGACTTTACCACAAATTAACATTAATGGAAAGATCATCCAGACAGAAAATAAGGAAACAGAGGCACTGAACGATACATTAGATCAGATGGACTTAAAAGATATCTATAGAATATTCCACCCAAAAGCAACAGGATACACATTTTTCTCAAGTGCACATGGAATGTTCTTCAGAACAGGTCACATACCAGGCACAAAAAAGAGCCTCAATAATTTCAAGAAGGTTGAAACTATATCAAGGAACTTCTCATGCCACAATGGTATGAAACTACAACTAAATTACACAAAGAAAACAAAACAACCCACAAACACATGGAGGCTAAACAACATGCCTCTAAGTAATCAATGGATCAATGAATAAATCAAAGTAGAAATCCAGCAATACATGGACACAAATGAAAACAAAAATACATTTCAAAATATTTGGGACATTGTATATTAATGATACCAAAAAATAATAATAACCAGCTCAAGAAAAAAAAATATGTGGGATGCCACAAAGCAGCTCTGAAGGGAAAGTACATAGCAACAGGCCTACCTCAAGAAACAAGAGCAATCCCAAGTGAACAGTCTAAACTCACAACTAATGAAACTAGAGAAAGAAGAACAAACAAAACCCAAAGTACAAGGAGGGTCATAATAAAGATCAGAGCAGGAAGAAATAAAAGAAAAATCAATAGAAAAATATCAGTGAAACCAAGAGCTGGTTCTTTGAGAAGATAAATAAAACAGACAACCACTAGCCAGACTTATCAAGGAAAAAAAAGAGAGAGGACACAAACAAAATCAGAAACAAAAAAGGAATAGTCAGAATAGATATCACAGAAATACAAAGAATTATTGGAGAATACTATGAAAAATATGCCAATAAGTTGAACAACCTAGAAGAAATGGGCAAATTCCTAGAGAAGTAGAACCTTTCAAGACTGACCCAGGAAGAAGCAGAATCTGAACAGATCAATTATCAGCATTGAAATCGAATTGGTCATCACAAAACTCCTAACAAAAGTTCAGCACCAAATGTCTTCACAGCTGAAGTGTACCGAACATTTACAGAAGAGCTAATATGCATCCTTCTTTAGGTATTTCAAAAAGTGGGAAAAGAGGGAATACTGCTAAACTCATTCTATGAGGCCAGGATCATGCTAATGCCAAAAGAAGACAAAGACACTACCAAAAAAATTAAAATTATAGGCCAATATCCCTGAGGAACATATATGCAAAGGTTTTGAATGAAATATTACCGAACTGAATTAAAAAGTATGTCAAAAGGTTCATCCATCACAACCAAGTGGGATTTATTCCAGGGGTGCAAGGATGGCATAATATTCATCACTCAATCAATATCATGCACCACATTAAGAAAAAGAAGGGAAAAAACCATATGATCATCTCAAAAAATGTTGAAAACGCATTTAACAAAATTCACAATCCATTCATGATAAAAACTCTCAACAAAATGGGTATAGAGGGAACACACCTCAACATAATAAAGGGCATATATGACAAACCCACAGCAAACATCATACTGAATGGTGGAAAACTGAAAGCTTTTCCTCTAAGATCAGTAACAAAATAAGGATGGCTACTCACCACTTTTATTCAACATAATCCTGGAAGTCCTAGCATGGCAATCAGACAAGATAAAGAGATAAAAGGCATCAAAATTAATAAGGAATAAGTAAAATTGTCACTGTTTGCAGATGACACAATTATATATATAGAAAACTCTAAAGACTCCATCAAAAACTATTAGAACTAATAACTGGATTCTGCAAAATTGCAGACAAAAATCTGTTGCATTCCTATATACACAATGAACTAGCAGAAAAAAACTAGAAAACAATTCCATTTACAGCTGCATCAAAAAGAATAAAATACCTAGGAATAAACCTAACTGAGGAGGTGAAAGACCTGTACTCTGAAAACTAAGACATTCATGATAGAAATTTAAAAAGACACAAATAAATGGAAATCTATCCTGTGCTCATCGATAGGAAGAATTAAATATTATCAAAATGGCCATCCTACCCAAAGCAATTTACAGATTCAGTTCAATCCCTATCATAATACTAATGACATTTTAAAATAAATTAGAGCAAACAATCCTAAAGTTCATATGGAACCACAAAAGATCCTGACTAGCCAAAGCAATACTGAGAGAGAAGGACAAAGCTAGGAGTATTACATGCCTAGATTTCAACCTATATTACAAAGCAACAGTAATCAAAACTGTATGGTACTGGCACAAGAACAGAGCCATATGTCAGTGGAATAGAATAGAGAGCACAAATATAAACACAGATATATTGTCAATTAATATATCATAAAGGAGCCATGCATATACAGTGGGGAAAAGTCAGATCTTCAATAACTGGTGTTGGGAAAATGAAGCAGCTACATGCAAGACAATAAAACTGGATTATTGTCTAACTTCATACAAAAATGTAAACTTGAAATGGATCAAAGACCTGAATGGAAGTCATGACACCATAAAACTCATAGAAGAAAACATAGGCAAAAATCTCATGAACATAAGTATGAGCAATTTTTTTCCTGGACACATTTCCTCATCAAGTGAAACAAAAAATGAGCAAGTGGAACTACATCAAACTAAAGGGCTTTAGTACAGCAAAGGATGCAATCAGCAGAAGAAAAATGCAACCTACAGTATGGGAGAATATATTTAAACTATTTATCTGATAAGGGTTTAACATACAAAATATATAAAGAACTCATAAAACTCAACACCAAAAAACCTAAGTAACCCAATTAAAAATGGGCAGAGGTCCTGAACGAACATTTCTTCAAAGAAGAAATATGGAGGGCCAACAGACACATGAAAAAATGTCCTACATTGCTAATAATTAGGGAAATGCAAATCAAAACTATAAGGCGATATCACCTCACACCAGTCAGAATGGCCACTATCCAAAAAACAAGAAATAACAAGCATTGGTGAGGATGTGGAGAAAAGGGAATGCTCCTACTGTTGGTGGGAATGTAAATTGGTACAACCACTGTGGAAATCAGTATGGATGTTCCTCAAAAAACCAAAAATAGAAATATCATATGACCTAGTAATTCCACTTCTAGTAATTTACCCAAAGAAAACAAAATCCCTGATTCAAAAAAATAAACACACCCCTATGATTTCTGCAGCATTATTTACAATAGCCAAGGTATGGAAGCAACCTAAGTGTCCATCAGTAGATGAACGGATAAAGAGAGGTGGTACATATACATGATAGAATATTACTCAGCCATAAAAAAGAAAGAAATCCTGCCATTTGTGACAGCATGGATGGACCTAGAGGGTATTATGCTAAGTGAAATAAGCCAGATAGAGAAAGACTAATACCATATGAATTCACTTATTTGTGGACTCTAAAAACAAAACAAAACAAAATGAACAGAACAGCAGGAACCTCACAAAAACTGAGAAGTGATGGGTAGTTACCGTGTAGGTTTAGATATGTGTGTGTGTGTGTGAGGGGGATAAAGAGTCACAAAAATCTCAATCATACCATAAGTTGGTCATGGGGTTGGAAGTGCAGTATGGAGAATATAGCCAATGAATCTGTAATATCTTTCTATGTTTACAGATAGTAACTGTACTAGTTGGAGTGAGGATCTAATAAAGTATGTAACTGTTGAATCACTGTGTTGTATACTTGAAACCAATATAATATTGTATATCAACTATACTTGAATAAAAAGCACTTAAAAAACAAAAAATATGTCAGTGCCTCCCTGACTAGAGACCTACTTGGAAGGGGGCTTTGTGGTAGCTATTTCAAAGCTCTGCTTTAGTCAGATAAAGAATTAGACTAGCATGAGACTTCTCAAAAGCAACATATAAAACAAGGCAATGATAAAGCAGAATTTTTAAACACAGGGAAATAAATTGTGTAGCAAAGATTTCCTTCCTCACTGTGTTCGTATTTTCCTTTAAATCCCTGGGCACCTTGAAAGATGGTGGCTTGAGAGGTGATACAGAGATCTCCTCCTAAAACCACATATAATACAAAAATATAATACAACTAACTTGAAAGAGGAACAGGAAAGAGGGCTGCACCAGACTACATACACCTGGAGAAAAGAGTGGACCTCACAGAATAGGGTAACGCACCAAAGCTGTGACCTGGTGGCACCCAAGCCCTTCCCCAAGCCCATCTCACTGGCAGGAAGAATAGAAACAGAGCAGGGAGGGAATGGAGGCCTGTGGCTGCTGAACACCTAGCCCTAGAGATCTGCTCTGAGAGCATGAACCTACATTGCATGGTGCTCTGGTGACTAGTGTTGTTGGAAAGCTAAGACAGGCGGAATACCTGGAGAGATGGAGAATCCAGCTCATTGTGGAAAACAGGAATTCATTTCCGTTGAAGCTGGGCAGGCAGTCTGAAAGACTTCCTAACAGTGAGAGGGTTGCTAAAGGGGCAAGGATTGCACAGAGCTTACTGCTCAGGAAAAAGGACAGGTAGATAAAATTGTTCAGGTGCACTCTGCCCATAAGGTTGGGAACTAAATGATCCTCAGGTGCTCCATCCTCCTGGATGGCTATGCAGCTCCAAGGCCCCCCACCATGATATGCAGCCTGCTGTGTCTTCCCCACACTGGCTAGCCATTACCTGGCTCGAAAACAAGCAGCCCCTGCCCTGGCATCAGGCCAGCCAGAGGGAAGCCCCACCTACAGCAGCTACAAACACAAACCACAGAGGCTTACATCTGTGTGTTTGTCCACTGGTTCAGGCAGTGCAGACAGGCATAACAGCTGGGAAACAGGAAACAGCTCTTTCCACCCCCAGGCAGCAGCACCATTCCCCTGTGACCGAAAATATTGCTCCAGGGGCTGAGCAGCTCCAGAGAGTAGAGCTTTTGGGCATTAGAGGGCACCAAATACAAATATGAAATGTCAAAGGAAACTGGTTCAAAACAAAATCTCAACACCAGAGAAAGGACTGAGACTGAATTAATAAATCTTCCTGAAAGAGATTTTAAAACAAAAATCATAAACATGCCTATACTGTTCATATTTTTAAACAATGTGCATGTATTAAACTTGTTATTTTAAAAAAAAGAGATGGATTGGTGGGAGGATAAAGGGATGGATGAATGGATAAATATATGATTACACAGATAGAGTAAATTGTTAATTGTAGAAAAAAATCATAAGCATGCTCATGGAGGTACAGGAAAATATTCAAGAACTCAGGAACGAATTAAGGATGGAGATCCAATCATTGAAGAGCACAAAGGCGGGTATTAAAAGCAGATTAGATATGGTGGGGGGATGATAAATGAAACAGAAACTGGGGAACAGGAATACAAAGAAGCTGAGGCACAGAGAGAAAAAAGGATCTCTAGGAATGAAAGAATACTGAGAGAACTGTGTGACCAATCCAAACAGAACAATATTCATATTATAGGGGTACCAGAAGAAGAAGAGAGAGAAAAAGGGATAGAAAGTGTCCTTGAGGAAATAATTTCTAAAAACTTCCCCAATGTGGGGAAGGAGATAGTCTGTCAGGCCATGGAGGTGCACAGATCTCCCAACACAAGGGACCCAAGGAGGACAACACCAAGACATATAATAATTAAAATGGCAAAGATCAAGGATAAGGACAGACTGTTAAGAGCAGCCAGAGACAGAAATAAGATCACATACAAAGGAAAGCACATCAGGCTATCATCAGACTTCTCAGCAGAAACGTTACAGGCCAGAGGGAGTGGCCTGATGTATCTAATGCAATGAAGCAGAAGGGACTTGAACCAAGAATACTTTATCTGGCAAGATTACCATTTAAATTTGAAAGAGGGATTAAACAATTTCCAGATAAGCAAAAGCTGAGAGAATTTAGTTCCCACAAACCATCTCTACAGTCTATTTTGGAGGGACTGCTATAGATGGAAGTGCTCCTAAGGTTAAACAGCTGTCACCAGAGGTAATAAAAAGGAATAGACAAAGAGTACAGAATATGATACCTAATATATAAAGAATGGAGGAGGAAAAAAGGGAGAGGAAAAAAAAGAACCTTTAGATTGTGTTTGTAATAGCATACTAAATGAGTTAAGTTAGACTCTTAGATAGTAAGAAGGTTACCCTTGCACATTTGGTTACCACAAATCTAAAGCATGCAATAGCAATAAGTACATACCTATTGATAATCACCCTAAATGTAAATGATCTAAATGCACCAAGCAAAAGACATAGAGTCACTGAATGGATAAAAAAACAAGACCCAACTATATGCAGCCTACAAGAGACTCACTTCAAACTCAAACACATACACAGACTAAAAGTGAAGGGATGGAAAAAGATATTTCATGAAACTAATAGGGAGAAAAAAGCAGGTGTTGCAGTACTTGTAGCAGACAAAATAGACATTAAAAGTAAGAAAGTCACAAGAGACACAGATGGACATTACATAATGATAAAGGGGTCCATCCTGCAAGAGGATACAACCATATAAATATCTATGCACCCAACACAGGAGCACCTACATATGTGAAACAAATACTAACAGAATTAAAAGGGAAATAGAATGCAATGCATTCATTTTAGGAGATTTCAACACTCCACTCACTCCAAAGAACAGATCAAGCAGACAGAAAATAAGGAGAGAGAGGCACTGAAGAACACATTAGAAGAGATGGACCTAACAGATGTCTACAGAACATTCCACCCAAAAGCAGCAGGATGCACATTCTTCTCAAGTGCACATGGAACATTTTCAAGAATAGATCATATACTAGGCCACAAAAAGTGCCTTAGTAAATTCAAAAAGATTGAAATTGTACCAACCACCTTCTCAGACCACAAGGCTATGAAACTAGAAATAAATTATGCAAAGAAAATGAAAAAGCCTACAAACACACACAGGATTGACAACATGGTCCTAAATAACCAATGGATCAATGACCAAATAAAAACAGAAATCAAGATATATATGGAGACAGACTACACCAATAACTCAACAGCACAAAATCTGTGAAATGCAGCGAAGGCGGTGCTAAGAGGGAAGTATATTGCACTACAGGCCTCCTCAGGAAATAAGAACAATCCCATATGAACAGTCTAAACACAATTAATGAAACTAGAAAAAGAAGAACAAATCAAGTGGAACAGGACAGAGTCCAGATACTAACCCAAACATATACGGTCAATTAATATACAATAAGGAGCCATAGATATACAATGGGGAAATGACAGCCTCTTCAACAGCTGGTGTTTGCAAAACTGGACATCTGCATGTAAGAGAATTAAATTGGATCATTGTCTAACCTCATACACAAAAATGAATTCAAAATGGATCAAAGACCCGAGTGTAAGTTATGAAACCATAAAACTCTTAGGAAAAAACAAAGGCAACAATCTCTTGGACATAAACATGAGCAACTCCTTCATGAACATATCTCTGCGGGCAAGGGAAACAAAAGCAAAAACGAACAAGTGGGACTATATCAAGCTAAAAAGCTTCTGTACAGCAAATGACACCATGAATAGAACAAAAAGGCATCCTACAGTATGGGAGAATATATTCATAAATGACAGATCTGATAAAGGGTTGACATCCAAAATATATAAAGAGCTCACGCACCTCAACAAACAAAAAGCAAATAATCCAGTTAAAAAATGGGCACAGGGTATGAACAAACACTTCTCCAAAGAAATTCAGATGGCCAACAGACACATGAAAAGATGCTCCACATCACTAATCATCAGAGAAATGCAAAGTAAAACCGCAATGAGATTCACCTCACACCAGTAAGGATGGCCACCATCCAAAAGACAAACAACAACAAATGTTGGTGAGGATGTGGAGAAAGGGGAACCCTCCTACACTGCTAGTGGGAATGTAAATTAGTTCACCCATTGTGGAAAGCAGTATGGAGGTTCCTTAAAAAAACTCAAAATAGAAATATCATTTGATCCAGGAATCCCACTCCTTGGAATTTACCCTAAGAATGAAGGAGCCCAGTTTGAAAAAGACATATGCACCCCTATGTTTATTGCAGCGCTATTCACAATAGCCAAGAAATGGAAGCAACCTAAGTGTCCATCAGTAGATGAATGGATAAAGAAGCTGTGGTACATATACACAATGGAATATTATTCAGGGATAAGAAGAAAACAAATCCTACCATTTGCAACAACATGGATGGAGCTAGAGGGTATTATGCTCAGTGAAATAAGCCAAGTGGAAAAAGACAAGTATCAAATGATTCCACTCATCTGTGGAGTATAAGAACAAAGAAAAAAACTGCAGGAACAAAACAGCAGCAGACTCACAGAACCCAAGAATGGACTAACAGTTACCAAAGGGAAAGGGACTGGGGAGGATGGGTGTGAAGGGAGGGATAAGGGGGAAAAAAGGGGCAATACTATTACCAGACATAATATGGGGGGGGGCACAGGGAGGGCTCTACAACACAGAGAAAACAAGTAGTGAATCTATAGCATCTTAGAACACTGATGGACAGAGACTAATGGGGTATGTGGGTGGGGGGAGCTTGATGATGGGGAGAGTTCAGCAAACATAATGTTGCTTATGTAATTGTAGATTAATGATACCAAAAAAAAAGGGAACAAATGAGGCCCAAAGTCAGTAGAAGGAGGGGACATAATGAAGATTAGAGCAGAAATAAATAAAATTGAGAAGAGTAAAACAATAGAAAGAATCAATGAAAGCAAAAGCTGGTTTCTCAAGAAAATAAACAAAACAGATAAACCTCTAGCCAAACTTGCCAAGGAAAAAAGAGTCTGCACAGATAATCAGAATCAAAAATGAGAAAGGAAAAATCATTATGTACACCACAGAAATACAAAGAATTATTAGAAAATATTATGAAAAATTACATGCTAACAAACTAGAAAACCTAGAAGAAATGGACTTTCTAGAAAAATACAACCTTCCAAGAGTGACCCAGAAAGAAACAAAATCTGAACAGACCAATTACTAGAAAGGAAATTGAATTGTTAATCAAAAAAATACCTAAGAACAAAACTACTGGACCAGATGGCTTCACTGCTGAATTTTACCAAACACTTAGTGAAGATCTAATAGCCATTCTCCTTAAAGTTTTCCAAAAAGTAGAAGAGGAAGCAATACTTCCAAACTCATTTTATGTGGACAGCATCATCCTAATACCAAAACCAGGCAGACACCACAAAAAAAGAAAATTACAGACCAATATCCCTGATGAACATAGATGCAAAAATACTCAACAAAGTATTAGCAAACTGAATTCAAAATACATGAAAAAGACCTTCCATTATGATCAAGTAGGATTTATTCCAAAGATGCAAGGATGGTACAATATTTGAAAATCCATCAACATCATCCACCACATCAACAAAAAGGACAAAAAACACATGATCATCTCCATAGATGCTAAAAAAGCATTTGACAAAATTCAACATCCATTCATGTTTTTTCACGTGTAACCTTCATAAGAGTGTATAACAATAATACCTTAATAAAATAAATAAATTAATTAAAAATATGTATTTTGTGTATTCTATGGAGTGATATATCCAGATTTATTGGGTATTTATCATTGTGTCCTTTCCTTGGTTTCTGCCTCCTGAAGTTCAGCTATATGTGCTTCTAAAAGAGTATGAAAACCAAGGGCAACATGATGTCCCTTGAATTTAATTCTAAAATCAAATCTCAGAGATTCACAGAAAGTAAAATAAGGTTTTTTTTTTTACAAGTCCTGCCTGCATAGAGGCAACATGAAAATGTCTTTTCAGGTATTTCCTTCATGTTCTTTACAGAAAAAGGAGAAGCTCGCTTTTTTTTTCATTAATGTATCATTGATATACACTTTTATGAAGGTTTCACATGAAAAACAATGTGGTTACTACATTCACCCATATCAAGTCCCCGCCACATCCCACTGCAGTCACTGTCCATCAGTATAGTAAGATGCCACAGAGTCACTACTTGTCTTCTCTGTGCTACTACACTGTCTTTCTCATGATCCCCCCCCCACACCATGTGTACTAATCATAATGCCCCTCAATCCCCTTCTTCCTCCCTTCTCATCCACTCTCTCAAACCTTTTCCCTTTGATAACTGCTAGTCCCTACTTGGAGTCTGTGAGTCCGCTGCTGTGTTGTTCCTTCAGTTTTGCTTCATTGTTGTGCTCCACAAATGAGTGAAATAATTTGGTACTTTTGTTTCTCTGCCTGGCTTATTTCACTGAGCAAAATACCCTCGAACTCCATCCATGTTGTTGCAAATGGTAGGATTTTTTATGGCTGAGTAATATTCCACTGTGTATATGTACCACATCTTCTTTATTAATAGACATTTAGGTGGTTTCCATATCTTGGCTATTGTAAATAGTGCTGCGATAAACATAGGGGTGCATATGTCTTTTTGAATCTGAGAACTTGTTTTCTTTGGGTAAATTCCTAGGAGTGGAAGTCCTGGGTCAAATGGTATTTCTATTTTGAGTTTTTTCAGGAACCTCCATACTGCTTTCCACAATGGTTGAACTAGCTTACATTCCCAGCAGCAGTGTAGGAGAGCTCACCATTCTCTGCATCCTTGCCAGCATTTGTAGTTTCCTGTCTTTTGGATGCTGCCATCTTAATAAGAGTGAGGTGATATCTCATTGTGGTTTTAATTTGCATTTTCCTGATGATTAGCAATGTGGAGCATCTTTTCATGTGCCTGTGGGCTATCTGAAGTTCTTCTTTGAAGAAGTATCTATACAGATCCTCAGCCCATAATTTAACTGGATTATTTGCTTTTTGGGTATTGACACATGTGAGCTCTTTATATATTTTGGATGTGAACCCTTTGTTGGATATGTCCCTTATGAATATATTCTCCCATACTGTAGGATGTCTTTTTGTTCTACTGATGGTGTCCTTTGCTGGTGTCCTTGCTCTACTGAAGCTTTTTAGTGTGATGTAGTTCCACTTGTTCATTTTTGCTTTTGTTTCCCTTGCTTGAGGACATGTGTTCAGAAAAAAGTTGTTCATGTTTATATTCAAGAGATTTGTGCCTATGTTTTCTTCTAAGAGTTTTATGGTTTCATGACTTTTATTCAGATCTTTGATCCATTTTGAGTTTACTTTTGTGTATGGGGTTACATAATACTCCAGTTTCATTCTCTCACATGTAGCTGTCCAGTTTTGCCAACACCAACTGTTGACAAGGCTGTCATTTCCCCCATTGTATATCCATGGCTCTGTTATCATATATTAATTGACCATAAATTCTTGGATTTTTATCTGGGCTCCCTATTCTGTTCCATTGATCTATGGGTCTGTTCTTGTGCCAGTACCAACTTGTCTTGATTGCTGTGACTTTGTAGTAGAACTTGAAGTTGGGAAGCATAATCCTCTCAGTTTTATTCTACCTTCTCAGGATTGCTTTGGCTATTCGGGGTCTTTTGTGATTGTACATAAATTTTAGAACTATTTGTTCTCATTTGTTGAAGAATGCTATTGGTATTTTGAAGGGATTGCATGAAATCTCTAGATTGCTTTAGGCAGGATGGCCATTTTGATAATATTAGTTCTTTGTACCCATGAGCATAGGATATATGTCCTTTTACTGGTGTCTTCTTTAATTTCTTTCATGAGTGTCTTGTAGTTTTCGGGGTATAGGTCTTACACCTCCTTGGTTAAGTTGATTTCTAGGTATTTTATTCTCGTTGAGACAATTGTAAATGGAATTGTTCTCCTGATTTCTCTTTCTGCTAGTTCATCATTAGTATATAGGAATGCAACAGATTTCTGTGTATTTGCTTTGTATCCTGCAAGTTTGCTGAATTCATATATTAGTTCTAGTAGTTTTGTAGTGGATTCTTTAGGGTTTTTTAAGTACAATATCATGACATCTGCAAACAGTGACAGTTTAACTACTTCCTTACCAATCTGGGTGCCTTTTATCTCTTTGTGTTGTCTGATTGCCTTGATGAGAACCTCTGGTAGTATGTTGAGTAAAAGTGGGAAGGTGGGCATCCTTGTCTTCTTCCTGATCTTAGAGGAAAAGCTTTCAGCTTTTCGCTGCTAAGTATGATGTTGGCTGTGGGTTTGTCGTATGTGGCCTTTATTATGTTGAGGTACTTGCCCTCTATACCCATTTTATTGAGAGTTTTTGTCATGAATGAATGTTGAATTTTGTCAAATGCTTTTTTGGCATCTATGGGGATGATCATGTGATTTTTGTCCTTCTTTTTGTTGATGTGGTGGATGATGTTGATGGATTTTCAAATATTGTACCATCCTTGCATCCCTGGAATAAATCCTACTTGATCATGATGGATGATGTTTTTGAGGTATTTTTTAATTCAGTTTGCTAATATTTTGTTGAGTATTTTTGCATCTATGTTCTTCAGGGATATTGGTCTGTAATTTTCTTATTTTGTGGTGTCTTTGGTTTTGGTGTTAGAGTGATGCTGGCTTGATAGGATGAGTTTGGAAGTATTCTCTCCTCTTCTACTTTTTGGAAAACTTTAAAGAGGATGGGTATTAGGTCTTCTCTAAATGTTTCATAAAAATCAGCAGTGTAGCCATGTGGTCTGGAGATTTTGTTCTTTGGTAATTTTTTATTACTGATTCAATTTTGCTGCTGGTAATTGTTCTGTTCAGATTTTCTGTTTCTTCCTGGGTCAGTCTTGGAAGGTTGTATTTTTCTAGAAAGTTGTTCATTTCTTTTAGGTTGTCCAATTTGTTGTCACATAGTTTTTCATAGTACTCACTATTAATTCTTTGTATTTCCATGTTGTCCATACTGATTTTTCCTTTTTCCTCTCTGATTCTGTTTATGTGTGTACACTCTTTTTTTTTTTTTCATGGTAAACCTGGCTAGGGGTTTATCTATTTTGTTTATTTTCTCAGAGAATAAGCTCCTGGTTTAATTAATTCTGTTGTTTTATTCTTCTCAATTTTATTTATTTCTTCTCTGACCTTTATTATGTCCCTCCTTCTACTGACTTTGTGCCGCATTTGTTCTTCTTTTTCTTGTTTCATTAACTGTGAGTTTAAACTGTTCATTGGGGATTGTTGTTCTTTCTTGAGGTAAGACTGTAGTGCAATATACTTTCTCTTAGAACTGTCTTACTGACTCCCACAGGTTTTGGGATGTTGAGTTATTGTTGTTTGTCTCCATATATTGCTTGATCTCTGTTTTTATTTGGTCACTGATCCATCTATTATTTGGGAGCATGTTGTTCCGGCTCCATGTGTTTCTGGGCTTTTTCGTTTTCTCTGAGTAATTTCCTTCTAGTTTCATACCTTTGTGGTCTGAGAAGTTGGTTGGTACAATTTCAATCTTTTTAAATTTACTGTGGCTCTTTTTGTGGCCTAGTATGTGATCTGTTCTGGAAATTGTTCCATGTACATGAGAAGAATGTGTATTCTACTGCTTTTGGGTGGAGTGTTCTGTAGATGTCTGTTAGGTTCATCTGTTTTAATGTTTTGTTCAGTGCCTCTGCTCCTTATTTATCTTCTATCTGATTGATCTGTCCTTTGGAGTGAGAGGTATGTTGAAGTCTCCTAAAATCAATGCATTGTATTCTATTTCCCCCTTTAATTCTGTTAGTATTTGTTTAACATATGTAGGTGCTCCTATATTGGGTACATAGATATTTATAATGGTTGTATTCTCTTGTTTGAATGACTGCTTTATCATTATATAGTGGCCTTCTTTGTCTCTTGTTACCTTCATTGTTTTGAAATCTATTTTGTCTCATATAAGTACTGCTACTCCTGCTTTTTTCTCCCTATTAGTTGTATGAAATATCAATTTCCTTCCCTTTACTTTTAGTCTGTGTATGTCTTTGGGTTTGAAATGAGTTTCTTGTAGGCAGCATATAAATGGTTGTTGCCTTTTTATCCATTCTGTAACTCTCTGTCTTTTGATTGGTGTATTCAGTCCATTTACAGTTAGGGTGATTTTCGATAGGTATGTACTTATTGTCATTGCAGGCTACAATTCGTGGTTACCAAAGGTTCAAGGGTAACTTCTTTACTATCTAATGGTGTAATTTAACTTACATATTATGCTATTACAAGCACAATCTAAATGTTCTTTTTTTTTTCTTCCCCTTCTTTTTCTTCCTCCTCTAATTTTTATGTTAAGTGTCATATTCTGTATTCTTTGTGCATCCCTTGACTGAGTTTTTGGGTAGCTGATATAATTTTGTATTTGCTTAGTAATTAATTGGTCTACTTCCTTTATTGTGCTTTTATTTTCTCTTTGTGGGCTGCTCTTCTTCACCAGGTGTAGATAATTTATTCTGCAGTCTTCATGTAGTTTTCAGGGTTAGTTTTATTTGGTTTATTTGCTGCCTTGATGTGTGAGTGGAAGGACGTTTCTGCTTTGCTTTCTGACTCTGCCACCTTTTTTTCCAACTGGGGACCTGGTTTGATTTTGATACAATTAAAAACATAAAAATAATGATCATTCATCATTTGTGGTGGCTATTGTGCACCTCCTGTTGCACCTGATGGTAATTGTAGGAAAAGGAAGAGCCATAGTTCCTACATTCAGGGAGCTTAGTGGTCAAAGCAAATGATCACCAGACCATGGTGCTTTGTTGGAGGTCCAGGGGGCAGGTGCACATCTAGGAGTGAGCAGATCAACTTTGGGGAAAGGAAGGGAAATCATTGCAAAGATGATCAGAGCATGGCCATCCCTATTGAGTGTCAGAAAGCTGTCCAAGATGAAGCTGCCATGTCCATTCCCACTCAGAATTATCTCTGGCTTCCAGGCACTACATAAGGGAAGAGATTAAACGACTAATTTTGGAACATGCCTCAAACTTCCAGTTGTGGTGAGAGAAGTTAAACACTGCATGGTTGGCTCCAGTGAGTGGCAGTTGCTTTTCAGAGTGACCCTGTCCTGATCAGAAGAAGCCATTGGGATCAGCTATCCCTCATCTTTCTCAGCTGTCTTTTAGCCAAGAGAGGCAGTGAGTAGTTAAGGAGAGCACAGACCACAGGGATCCAGTGAACCCCGAGGTCCTGGATGGCACTTGAGGAATTTTCTGATACAAAGGGCATGCTGGGGGGCCTTGGCAGTGGATGAAACCTTCACTGGGCAGGCAGTATCCTGACCACCTGATATCTCGAAAGAAAGGATGAGGCTATCTCACTTCAGGGAGAGTTCCGGGCACAACTGCAAGCAAAAGGAAAGTTGGCAGACACTTTCTAGCCTGCTCTTTCCCAATTCTTTCGTGTTGACAGAATTAACATACTCAAATTAAAATAGTGGCAAACATCATCCTATATGAGAAGTTATTGAACATCTCTAAAACTCATCTGAAAGGTAAAGAAAACGACAGTAATTACAAAATTGAGAATTAAACGAAACATTTTTGTGTTTAGCACAGCATCCCGCAGTAATTATTAATGAATAAGCCACGTCACCACCTGGTGGCAGCATTACGTAAGTGCAGAGTTTTACTTCAGACGCGCTAAACTAGTTCTGATTAGGTCCACAAATCGTAAAGGATGGCAAATAGTAGGGCACTTCTCTCTGCCTGGCTTTCTTATGACCCAGCTCTGAGAAACTTTTTATTATTAAGAGATGTTGGAGTCTCTTAAAAGTTAGTTCCTAAATTATATCATGGTCAGATTGATTTTCAACCTACATTGATCAACCATTCTTTTGGGGTTCCTTATTTTTCTTAGAATTAAAAAAAAATGTATGCTGTTTTGAATTGGTTGTTTTGCCAGGTAAATTTCCCCCTTATCCTTATTTTCTCTCTCTTTCTCCCTCAAGTTTTAATATATAGTACCTGGTCTTAGCATCACCTTCATGTTTTGTGGGTGTGAAGTTTGTAGAATTTAAAAATAATCTTTAAGGAAAAGAATACAAAATAAAGATTAGGTACAAAAAATGAACACTTACTTGCATGAGAAAAGAAAGGGCTTTGGAAGGGTTGTGTGCAAGTGAGAGGCTCTGAGCTTTAGCTTTGTTACTTTTGTGAGGAATCTACTTTTGCCTGGTTTTCTTGCTTCTCTCCTTTCCTGGTGCAACTAAGCACCACTCAACCGCTGAAGGGTTACTTTCTCCATGTTTTTATGCAGTGTATGCAATAAACCACATTTTGTTCACTTCCTAAAATAAACACCACATTTCTTGATCTTTCTCTGCCACCTGTGGAAACCAATTGCTTCATCATCACTTTGAGATAGTGACTCGTCATGGACATGATGTGACTGGGACCAAGACCTGAGGATTTTCTTTCCACATGAGTGTTCAAGCTCCTGTTGCAGGAAATACATTGCTATAGCTTGAACATTTGTTTTCAACTTCAAAGGAGGTGAGCTTTCCTTTTCTCCAACATTTGTATGTTCAAACTTTATCCTCACTGTGAATGTATTAGGAGGTGGGGCTTTTGGGAAGTGATTAGGTAATAAGGGTAGAGCCCTCATAAGTAGGGTTAGTGACCCCAGAGAGCTCCCTCATTCCTTCTGCTATGTGAGGACATGGTGAGAAGAAAGCTGTCTATGAATAAAGAAGTGGGCTCACACCAGACACCAAATCTGTCAGCAACTTGATCTTGGACTCTCCAGCCTCTAGAACTGTGAGAAATAAACTTTTGTTTATAAACTACATGGGCTATGGTAATGTTACAGCAGCCTGAATGAACTACAACACCTGTGTAGTTATCAACATATTTCATTCTCTCATTTCCTCCAGGGGCGCAAGGAATATTATATCATGTTTATCCATGGTCTGCTAAACTTTTTAGCAAAAATCTCTTTAAGGAGAAAAGATGAAGTTATTTTATGATAAAAGGACTGAAAATTGGGCACTCAAGACCCTTCTACCCCCACACAATTGCTTTCCTGTTTGCTGAAGTCAATGCACACTGCTTTTATATTCTGTTTTACTCTAAACATTTAGTATACTTTGAAATGGCCTTGATAAAATGTTAAATGGATGTATAGTTGCATTTATGTATTATAAGTAATTAAAATATAACCCTATTGATAGGTATATATATTTCCAGCTTTTAATTCTATAAGTAAGACTGCAGTAAACTTTGTTTGTGAACATGGCTATTTATGTTTATACTTATTCATTTAGTTATTTTATGCTAAATTATTTCCTGGAAACATGATTGGGATTCCAGGATAATAGTTATGAAGATATTGCTAGGTAGAGTTATAATGTTTTCCAATAGAAATGTGCCAATTTATAACTGTAGTGTTTCAATAACATATACTGGCCCAGATATTTTAGGTTCCCTGAGCTTGGGCTCCCAGGTATATTGTAAGAAAAATATGTACTCTGTTTCTTCCTTGTTGTGGCCCCTTATGTTTATGGCAACTAGTTAGTTCCAAGGAGGCAGCAGGCATAGTCTGAATAAAATGAGCCAGTGTGAGTGGTTTCAGGATGTAGAGAAGGTAGGGGCATGCCTAGCAATGGGTAGTGGTGGATACTAAGGGAAACTCTGCAGAGAAAACAGGGACCCCCCACCCCATTCTCATGAGGTCAGGAGGCAGTGTGGCACAGGGCAACAGTTTAAATGGAGGCCCATATGCTATATGTCTAAATATTTAACATTTGTAAGTCAAACAAAAAGTTAAGCAAAATATGTTCTTCCTACCTTGACAAACATAACATAACAACCTGGAAGGACAGATCTGAATTTAGAATTCTGACTCCTTTGCACTCTCACAGGAACAGGCAGCATGAAGAGAGCTGGCCCGGCCCCTGGTTGCAAGCCATAGCCTACACCGTTTCTCTTTTCACCCCTGAGCCATGAACCGAGGTGTGTGAGTGCCTGATCCTGCATGTCCAAACTCTATCTATACCCCCTGTAAACAGCCATTCCTTATCTTCTTCTCAGGTCTAGGGTTGCAGCAAGGTCAGGCCTTAGGAGGATCATCCAGGGAAGGGACACACATAGGTCTTGGAATATGTTCAGGGTCATTTGGTCAGGGTCCCAGGTGCCTGGAGAACAATCTAGAGAAGGAACAGTTTGGGTCCTAGGTGGGCATGAATTCTTGGTCCTATGGATCTTTGCCTTTTAGGGAGGCATGGTCAGAGTGAGGCCTTTTAAAGCAAGGAGCCTAAGGCAGGGCCCTCTTGCTCTGGGCTAAGGGCAGGACTGTAAGAACTTTTCTGGATAAAGTAAGCTACCTAAGGATACTCAATAAACAAGCCATTTGCCCGCTGGCTTGGTCTACAGTGGAGCTAATCGGGCAAAGTTCTTCAGCTATACCCCAGAGCTTCCAATCAGTTTTAAAATATGAATGAACAGCCAAGCATCACAAGAATTTGAGGATAACCTCTAGGATAAAAGAAAAAGACTGAAAAAAAAGAGAAAACCCAAAGAAAAGAGAAACAGTGCAATAAAATGTAAACCTTATTAAAGAAAATTCTGGAAACAAAGGGAATCCTGCCAACAAGAATAAGATACATTTAAAAAAGAAACAAGAAGACAAGGGGAAAAAAGATGGCAGTGTAGGAAAACAAGGCAAAAACCTCCTTCCCAAATCACATAGAACATAAAAATGCAGCAAATACAACTATTCCTGAAATAAACCTGAAGACTGCAGAACTGGCCACCTACATTTGGGTAAAAAGAGAAGACCCTACAGAAAAGGATAAAGCAGCAAAGCCATGATCTGGTGGACCCAAGTCCTTCTCAAATCCCAGCCCACAGGTGGGAGGAAGAGGAATGGAACAGGGAGGGAGTAGAATCCCAGGACCTCTAAACACCTGGCCCTGGAGATCTGCTCTGGGAATATGAGCTCACGTTGCATGGTGGCCTGGTAATTGGTGGGGCTGGACAACAGAGATGGGCAGAACCCTTGGGGAGGCTGAGATCCCAGCTGCCTGTGGAGAACAGGCACCCTCTACTGGCCCCTCTGAGAAAAAAAGCAGAGCAGGCAATCTGAAAGACTTCCCAGCAGGGAGAGGAGCCCAGACAGGCAAGGATTGCATTGATGGATAATACCTCCCTAGCCTGCCCTCAGCCCAATAGGTTGGGAGCCCTCAGGAGCTTTAGACATTCCATCCCTTTTGCTGGCAACACAGCCCAGAGACACCTTGCAGTGGCACACAGCCTTCTGGCCAGCAATGAAATAAAAATTTATTCCCAGACAGTCAGGGGGAGAACCCCCAGCCTGCTCAGCCCTATTTTGGGCCACTTGGGGGGCTGCATACAAGAGCCAACCCCAGGAGCTCTTTCCTCCTGGCAGGTGCCAGTCCTGCTCACCTGCATCCCCCACTGTTGTGGGGAGGGAGGGCAGCTCCACTCATGGCAGCTCTAGAGAGTATTCTCTGCACTCCTGTGATTAGCAGGTGGTCCAAACAGCCCACCTGAAATAAACACTAGGAGCAAGACATACAGGTGTCATACCCACTCCACACCAACAGCTGGGGCACAACACACTGCACAGCAAATTGAACTTCTGGGCACTAGAGGGCACCTCCTACACAAATCCATTATCCCACAAGAAACACTAAAAAAATTAAGAGACAAAGGAATTTGGTCCAAACAAAAATTCAAGAAAAAACACCAGAAAGAGGGCTTAGTGAAACTGAAATCACCAATCTTCTCAATAAAGATTTCAAAATCAAAGTCTAAACAAGTTCATAGACCTAAAACAAAGTATTCAAGGTATCAGGGAGGACTTCAACAAGAGATAGAAATCCTCAAGAAAAGCCACTCAGAGCTGAAGAATATAGTACCTGAAATGAAATACAATGGAGGGATTTAAAAGTAGATTAGATGTGGTAGAGGAGATGGTAAATGAAATAGAAATTAGAGAACAGGAAAACAAAGAAGCTGAGGAACACACAGAAAACAGTATCTCTAGGAATGAAAGAATAATGAGAGAACTATGTGACCAATCCAAACAGAACAACATTCACATTATAGGGCACCAAAAGAAGAGAGAGACAAATGGGTAGAAAGCATCTTTGAGGAAATAATTCTTGAAAACTTCCCCAATCTGGGGAAGGATATAGACACTCAGGTCATGGAAGCACAAAGGACACCCAACAAAAGGATCTCTAGGAAGACAACACTAAGACATATAATAATTAAAATGGCAAAGATCTAGGACAAGGAGAGAGTTCTGTAAGCAGACAGATGGAGAAAAAGATCAGTTATAAAGGAAAGCCCATCAGGCTATCAGCAGATTCTCAGCAGAAATCTTACAGGCCAGAAGGGAGTGCCATGATATATTTAATGTACACCAAAGGGCCTCCAACCAAGAATACTCTACCTAGTAAGATTATCATTTAAATTTGAAGCAGGGATTAAACAATTTCAAGATAAGCAAAAGTTGAGGGACTTCGCCACCACCAAACCAACTCTACAAGAATATTAAAGGGACTGCTGTAGATGGAAATGCTCCAAAGTTTAAATAGCTGTCACCAGGGAAAATAAAACCAAAGTAAATGTAGCAGACCAATTAATTAGTAAGCAAATACAGAATTAAATCAACTATTCATAAAGTTAGTCAAGGGATACAAAAACAGTACAGATTATGATGCCCAGTATATAGAGAGTGGAGGAGAAGAAGAAGAAGAAAGGGAGAAAAAAAGGTAACTTTAGATTGTATTTGAAATATAGAAATAAGTGATTTAAGATAGATAGTAAGGAAGCTATCCTTGAACCTCTGGTAACCACAAATATGAAGCCTATATAAGCACATATTTTTTAAAATCAATAATCACCCTAAATGTAAATGGACTGAATGCACCAAGCAAAAGACAGAGGGTTGCAGAATGGATAAAAAGGCAACAACCATTTATATGCTGCCTACAAGAGATTCATTTCAAACCCAAAGACTTACACAGACTAAAAGTAAAGGGAAGGAAATTGATGTTTCATACAACTAATAGGGAGAAAAAAGCAGGAGTAGCAGTACTTATATGAGACAAAATAGATTTCAAAACAATGAAGGTAACAAGAGACAAAGAAGGCCACTATATAATGATAAAGCAGTCATTCAAACAAGAGAATACAACCATTATAAATATCTATGTGCCCAATATAGGAGCACCTACATATGTTAAACAAATACTAACAGAATTAAAGGGGGAAATAGAATACAATGCATTGATTTTAGGAGACTTCAACATACCTCTCACTCCAAAGGACAGATCAATCAGATAGAAGATAAATAAGGAGCAGAGGCACTGAACAAAACATTAAAACAGATGAACCTAACAGACATCTACAGAACACTCCACCCAAAAGCAGTAGAATACACATTCTTCTCATGTACATGGAACAATTTCCAGAACAGATCACATACTAGGCCACAAAAAGAGCCACAGTAAATTTAAAAAGATTGAAATTGTACCAACCAACTTCTCAGACCACAAAGGTATGAAACTAGAAGGAAATTACTCAGAGAAAACAAAAAAGCCCAGAAACACATGGAGCCGGAACAACATGCTCCCAAATAATAGATGGATCAGTGACCAAATAAAAACAGAGATCAAGCAATATATGGAGACAAACAACAATAACTCAACATCCCAAAACCTGTGGGAGTCAGTAAGACAGTTCTAAGAGAAAGTATATTGCACTACAGTCTTACCTCAAGAAAGAACAACAATCCCCAATGAACAGTTTAAACTCACAGTTAATGAAACAAGAAAAAGA
Organism: Manis javanica; assembly: GCF_040802235.1. Lineage (NCBI taxonomy): Eukaryota > Metazoa > Chordata > Mammalia > Pholidota > Manidae > Manis > Manis javanica. Next base: position 91,225,764 of record NC_133164.1, read on the forward strand.
AGAACAAATGCGGCCCAAAGTCAGTAGAAGGAGGGACATAATAAAGGTCAGAGAAGAAATAAATAAAATTGAGAAGAATAAAACAACAGAATTAATTAAACCAGGAGCTTATTCTCTGAGAAAATAAACAAAATAGATAAACCCCTAGCCAGGTTTACCATGAAAAAAAAAAAAGAGTGTACACACATAAACAGAATCAGAGAGGAAAAAGGAAAAATCAGTATGGACAACATGGAAATACAAAGAATTAATAGTGAGTACTATGAAAAACTATGTGACAACAAATTGGACAACCTAAAAGAAATGAACAACTTTCTAGAAAAATACAACCTTCCAAGACTGACCCAGGAAGAAACAGAAAATCTGAACAGAACAATTACCAGCAGCAAAATTGAATCAGTAATAAAAAATTACCAAAGAACAAAATCTCCAGACCACATGGCTACACTGCTGATTTTTATGAAACATTTAGAGAAGACCTAATACCCATCCTCTTTAAAGTTTTCCAAAAAGTAGAAGAGGAGAGAATACTTCCAAACTCATCCTATCAAGCCAGCATCACTCTAACACCAAAACCAAAGACACCACAAAATAAGAAAATTACAGACCAATATCCCTGAAGAACATAGATGCAAAAATACTCAACAAAATATTAGCAAACTGAATTAAAAAATACCTCAAAAACATCATCCATCATGATCAAGTAGGATTTATTCCAGGGATGCAAGGATGGTACAATATTTGAAAATCCATCAACATCATCCACCACATCAACAAAAAGAAGGACAAAAATCACATGATCATCCCCATAGATGCCAAAAAAGCATTTGACAAAATTCAACATTCATTCATGACAAAAACTCTCAATAAAATGGGTATAGAGGGCAAGTACCTCAACATAATAAAGGCCACATACGACAAACCCACAGCCAACATCATACTTAGCAGCGAAAAGCTGAAAGCTTTTCCTCTAAGATCAGGAAGAAGACAAGGATGCCCACCTTCCCACTTTTACTCAACATACTACCAGAGGTTCTCATCAAGGCAATCAGACAACACAAAGAGATAAAAGGCACCCAGATTGGTAAGGAAGTAGTTAAACTGTCACTGTTTGCAGATGACATGATATTGTACTTAAAAAACCCTAAAGAATCCACTACAAAACTACTAGAACTAATATATGAATTCAGCAAACTTGCAGGATACAAAGCAAATACACAGAAATCTGTTGCATTCCTATATACTAATGATGAACTAGCAGAAAGAGAAATCAGGAGAACAACTCCACTTACAATTGCCTCAAGGAGAATGAAATACGTAGAAATCAACTTAACCAAGGAGGTGAAAGACCTATACTTCGAAAACTACAAGACACTCATAAAAGAAATTGAAGGAGACACCAGTAAAAGGACATATATCCTATGCTCATGGGTACAAAGAACTAATATTATCAAAATGGCCATCTTACCTAAAGCAATCTAGAGATTCCATGCAATCCCTTCAAAATACCAACAGCATTCTTCAACAAACTAGAACAAATAGTTCTAAAATTCATGTAGAATCACAAAAGACCCTGAATAGCCAAAGCTATCCTGAGAAGGTAGAATAAAACTGAGAGGATTATGCTTCCCAACTTCATGTTCTACTACAAAGCCACAGCAATCAAGACAATTTGGTACAGGTACAAGCAGACCCATAGATCAATGGAACAGAATAGGGGGCCCAGATAATAACCCAAGCATTTATGGTCAATTAATATATGATAACAGAGCCATGAATATACAATGGGGAAATGACAGCCTTGTCAACAGTTGGTGTTGGCAAAACTGGACAGCTACATGTAAGAGAATGAAACTGGAGTATTGTGTAACCCCATACACAAAAGTAAACTCAAAATGGATCAAAGATCTGAATAAAAGTCATGAAACCATAAAACTCCTAGAAGAAAACATAGGCACAAATCTCTTAAATATAAACATGAACAACTTTTTTCTGAACACATGTCCTCAAGCAAGGGAAACAAAAGCAAAAATGAACAAGTGGAACTACATCACACTAAGAAGTTTCTGTACAGCAAAGGACACCATCAATAGAACAAAAAGGCATCCTACAGTATGGGAGAATATATTCATAAGGGACATATCCAACAAGCGGTTAACATCCAAAATATATAAAGAGCTCACATGTGTCAACACCCAAAAAGCAAATAACCCAATTAAAATATGGGCTGAGGATCTTTACAGACACTTCTCCAAAGAAGAAGTTCAGATATCAAACAGGCACATGAAAAGATGCTCCACATTACTAATCATCAGGAAAATGCAAATTAAAAATGTGATGTCACCTCACTCTTGTTAGCATGGCAATATCCAAGAGACAGGGAACTTCAAATGCTGGCAAGGATGCAGAGAAAGGTAAGCCCTCTTACACTGCTGGTGCGAATGTAAATTCGTTCAACCATTGTGGAAAGCAGTATGGAGGTTCCTCAAAAACCTTAAAATAGATATACCATTTGACCCAGGAATTCAACTTCTAGGAATTTACCCAAAGAAAATAAGTTCACAGATTCAAAAAGACATATGCACCCCTATGTTTATCACAGTACTATTTATAATAGCCAAGATATGGAAACCACCTAAATGTCTATTAATAAAGAAGATGTGGTACATATACACAGTGGAATATTATTCAGCCATAAGAAAGAAACAAATCCTACCATTTGCAACAACCTTGATGGAGCCAGAGGGTATTTTGCTCCGTGAAATAAGCCAGGTGGAGAAAGAAAAGTACTGAATGATTTCACTCATTTGTGGAGTATAAAAACAAAGCAGAACTGAAGGAACAAAATAGCAACAGACTCACAGACTCTGAGAAAGGACTAGTGGTTACCAAAGGGAAGGGGTTGGGGAGGGTGGGAGGGTAGGGAGAAGGGGATTGATGGGCAGTATAATTTGCAATCACAATATAGGTAGGTTACGGGCAAGGCAGTACAGCACAGAGAAGACAAATAATGATTTATAAACAGTGACTGCATTGGGGGTGGTGGTGAGGACTTGATAATATGGGTGAATGTTGTAACAACAATGTTGTTCATGTGAAACCTTCATAAGATTGTATCTAAATGATGCTTTAATAAAAAAATTTGTATAGCAAAAAAATAAAAAGGAGACAAGATACAGGTTTGAAAATTAAAAATATGAATGTTGAAATGAAAAATTCAGTGAAAGAGATGGAACATATAGTTGAGGAAATCTCTCAGAAAGTAAATCAAAATAAAGAGATTAGTAGGTTAAGAAAATTGGAGGATCTCTTTAGTGGTCTAACATACATAATAATAGGAGTTCCAGAAAAGGGTATCAGAATAACTGTGGAGAGGAGATTATCAAAGAGATGATATAAGAACATTCCTACAAATTAAAGAATAGGATCTTGAGGTTGAAAATACCAATGGCATGTCAACATGATGGATGAAAAAGAACTCACCCGAGGGCATCACATCATGAAATTTCAGTGTATTGCTAACAGAATAATGAGAAGCTTCCAAATCTTCTAGTGGGAGGGAAAAGAAAAGGTTACATACACAAAGGGGATTATCACCATACCATACATAGATCTTACAAATATCTCAAAATTGTAAGTGAAAATCATTTTCAACCTAGAATTATATATCATGCTTGTTAGATTATTGCGAGAATGACTGTTGCTTACATCTGCCGTACTCATGCTTCCATGCAATGTGACTTTGCTGTTTCTCCCGACAGGCTGTGGAATCTATTTCTCTGCTCCTTGAATCTAGGCTAGCTTTGAATTACTTTGATTTTTTAAAAAAGTGGCAAAAGTGACACAGTATAAACTCTGAGCCAAAGGCTCAAGATACCCTGCAACTTTTGCTCTTGAACTGTTAAAATGCTACCCTAGGGCTGCCAATGGGGAGGAGCCAGGTCTACCTTCCTGGAAGCCACATGGAGGAGAGATGAGCTATCCCAACTGAAGCTTGCTACACCGAAAGCTGACAGCCAGCATACAAAACTAGATATAGACAGAGGCTATATTTTAGTCCAGCCCGCCCCAGTCAAGCTTTCAGATGACCACATCTGCATAAGTGAACCAAGCCGAGGCCAACCCAAATTGCTGACCCACAGGAGTGAGAGCAAATAAGAGAGTTGTTTTAAGCTTCTAGATTTTGGGGTGGTTTTTATGCAACAAAGACTAAATACAACAGAAATTGGTACCATGAAGTGGAGTGTTGCTATACCAAAAACCTAAAATGAGTGATACTGGTTTTGGAACTGGGCAGGGGGCAGAGGCTGGAGAGGTGGTGCATAAACTGCTATTTGAATCTTCATGCCTCTCAAGGGTAGCTCCTCAGATACCACTCCTTTGATCCGGAGACCTGTGACCTAAACAGACCTAAGAGACATCTTCTGTCTCTTAAATACCTACTATACAATGGTGAGACTGGGAGAGAATAACTTCAATAAATACTCTCATTAGAGTAGAGAGACTGGGAGATGCAGAGTAGCCAGTCATTGACCCATAGCAATTCTGAACTCCAGCCAGCACATGTTGCCAGTTCCTCCTATTCCAGAAGAGTAGGGCCCAGTTCTGCTCCCCATTGGTTTCCAAGTTCACTGTTCTCCATGGATCTTAGCTCCATCCTCTGTAGATCTTTCCTTTTCCAAAAATCCCAATGATTCCATGTTTATAGCTGAGCAGCTTTTTAGCCTGTTTCTTACCCATTGCAGAGTTCTAAAGGTCACTTTATTTTGAACTATCTCAGTTCCTTTTAGTCCAAGCTTGCTGTGATTTCATCAATGCATCTAACACTGTGGATTTTCTATGAATTTTATTGGTGTTTTCTCCATGTTTCAAATACTACATCCATAATTCTTTTTCATATTAGGCTGCTATGGAAGATTAAGATTCTTAGATCTTAGTTATTAGATTCTTAAGATTCTTAGAAGCCCTTTTGCTTAAATGAGAGGATCTACTAGGTACTGCTTTAAATCTGTCTGAAATTTTAACAAAGGGTCTTACAACCGCATTTTACAGTTGGTTTTTACCAAGGTCATTTGTTAGTTGGACAGATTGGGAATGAGCCTGTTTTATTTTAAAACCCAGAAAGTCTTAGACCCTCTATATTTCCTCTAAATTCTGCTTGCAAACAGAATATCTTATTGTATACAGCTAGAAGCACCTAAATGACTTTCAACATATTGTTTTGAACTCTCAGCCAAACTCACAAGTTCATCAGATATGGTTTCTATCTTTCAAACTGCTATAGGCAATTGTTTTGCCAATTGTTTTATTGCTACATTTCATAGGTAACTGCATTCCCAGTTTGCAGTAGTAATATTCTTACCCCTTTTCCTAGGTTAGACCTGGCTTCTTCACATGTTAGTCTCAGGTCAACATTCCAAGAGGATGAGAGCAGATGCTGAAAGGCCTCTTGAAGACTAGTTTCAGAAGTTACACAGTGCCACTTCCAACATATTCTATTTGTCAAAGCAAGTCACAAAGCCATCCTCATTCAAGCAGTGGGGAAATAGACTCCATCTTTTGTTGGGAGAAGCAGAGCCCAGTTCTGCTCCCTGCTGTGGTTTCCAAGTGGCAAAGTCATGTTGCAAAATGGTGGGAATAAAAAGGGTAGGGAGAATCAGTGTGGCCATCCTTGCAAAAACTACCAAGGCTGGTGTGAGCATACAAAAAGTTCTCAAAAACATATCTTTTCTCAGAAAGCTACTGGGGTATGTATTTACAAAAATAAAACATGTAAGCCAAAAATATAATATAAAATGATCTGGGAATCAGGTGCTCCTATACAAGAGAGAAACCGAGGAAACTCCCCAGAAGATATGGCTGAGAGAACCACATTCCAAATTGGAGAAAGATTGAGGACTCCCAGAGGAATCTAAGAAGGATGTCTTAACAGAAAATATAGCAATCAAGAGTTATTTGGCAGCATTGAAAGAGGCATTTTCAGAGCTGTTGCAGGATGTGAGAAGTTCTAACTAGCTGTTCAAGAAAAAAAATAAGCCACTGAGAAAAACTGAGGCGAATATTAACTTCAGAAAAAATAAAGCTGTACAACAAAGGCTATGTAATCACGTGTACTTCTTGGCACAAAAATGAACAACTATTAATATAATCATCCTTTAAAAAAATCACAGAATAAGAATTTAACTAAAATTGAGATAAAGCTATATTGGCAGGAAGTGGTCTGTAATAAAGCCAAAATCCTTAAAGTCCGTGTATTGTCTAAAATTCAGAGATCAAAGTATAGCAGTGTACTTACATTATTTAGAAATTAATGCCTGTAGAAGTTGGGTGGGATGGCAGTGAGGGTTGTAAAACAGGGGACTGGTTTTTTTGTTATAACTTTTTATTGCTCTTGACCTTTAAAACTAAGAGAAAGCATTACATTACTGAAAAAGAATGATTTCAAAAAAATAGGTTGAGGAAAAAAATTGGCTCTTAATCAGAGGAAAAACTTATTGCCAAGAGCAGTTTTCAAGGGAGTTGTCAGGGCACAAATCCTTAAAAGAATTAAGGATAACCTATATGAATAACATTTTTAAAGGTTTCATTTTAGGTGCCAGTCACAATTTGAAGTTTTAAAACTAAAACTAAGTAAGACAATTCCAATCCTGAAAGTATTGTAGTTTTGTAGAGCAGGCTTATAGGTAAGCATGTATTTATAATGCCATATGAAAAGTGCTACAATAGTGATATGTAGAAAGTAATTTGAGATCACAGAGGAAGAGAGACAATCCTGGTTTGGAGTGGAGTTGGAGATAGCTCTCTAGAAGAGCTGACCTTAGAAATGAGTGTTGAAGGATAAATGGGTTCAGCTGGCTAACTAGATAGGGAAGAGCATTCCAGGTTGAGAAGCTCACCACGAAAAATCTCAGCATGTTTGGGAAAGGAAGTACACTCAGTGTGGCTTGACACAGGGTGTGAAGTGGGGATTGACCAGAGATGAGCCTGGAGTGCTAGAATGCAGCAGATCTTAGAGGGTCTTATGAGTCATGCCAAAGGGATTGGCATGTAAGAATTTTACCCTAGGTTGTGACACATCAAATGCACATCTTAGAAAGTCACTGGCTCTGGGGAAGCCAATGGAAGATCAAATGCAGGATGCAAGACTGAGGAAGGGAGACTCATTAGAATGCTAGCATAGGAAGCAAGAGCCAGACAGGAGGAAAGAGTTGAGAAATATTTCAGAGGCTGGTTAAGTGACAAGTCATAGTACCAAGTGTAACATAGAGGATTCAAAGATGAATCTGATGTTTGTTGATTCATCAGACATTTATTGTGTACCTTACCTATTCTGTGCTAAGCACTCTGCCTGGCACTGCCAAGTGCCTGCATATAGGGTTGAAAACAGAATGGCTCCTGCCCTAGAGTAGCTTACAGTTTAGTGAAAACATGGAATAAATTAAAAGTAGTTGTAGCTGTGATGCTCTATCCATAAGAGGAGAACATAGTCCAGAGGGACGTGAGAAGCTGCCAAAGAGGGAGAAGGTGAAGCCAGAGTGGGTAGAGCTACTGAGGTTGAGGGAAAGACAAGTGGTCCAGGCGACAGATCCTGCTGAGAAAGTGGGTAGCAGGGCTCAGGTGTCCCCAGATGAGGCAATTAGGAAGGCACTGATGATCTCAGAATAGCAGGGATGGTTGCCTACCAGATGTCATTGGGTGTGGAGCAAGGAGTTTGTGAGGAAGCTGAGAATACAGCTCTCTTTCAGAAGCTGGTCAGAAAGTGAAGAAGAGATAAGCCAGCAAAAGCTTTATAAAGATGTAGTTTCATAAAGATGTATCTTTTAAAATGAAAACACTTGAGCATTTTTTCTCATCAGGACCAACTATATAACTTGTGGAGCCTGGTGCACTATGACAACTTGGGGCCTTTTGATAAATTATTGAGATTTTAAAGACAGCAACAGCAGAGAGTGAAACTATTGTCAGGCTCTTCTAAGTGAGAGGCCCTGAGTGACTGCACAGGTTGCAAGCCAGGAAGCCTCAGGGAATGGAGCCAAGGGAAGAAGGAGGAAGGGGGCCAGGTCAGTGACAGAAACTAGTCCCGGAGCAACTGGGAAGGGAAGGATTCAGGATCCGGAGGGAGGTAGAGCCTTGGGCAAGAGGAAAACAGGGCTTTGGTTATCTCCTGAGAAGGGCAGATGGAGGCTGGAGATGGAGGATGGAGGCGAAAGGGTGCTGGAAGGGGAGGACATCATGGTGGGGAGATGGCCTTCTTTACTGAATAATCTGTGGGTAAAGTGATAGAAGTCTGTGGCAGTGTGAGTGGATTGGGAGGCTGTGCTGAGCAGTGCTGAGGAGCCTGGGGGGCAGGGATGAGTCACTGAAAGTGGCTCCACTGCCAGCAGGCACGTGACAGATGGGGCCGAAGCAAGCCAGGGACTCCAGGGAGAGGTGAAGTGGAGGGAGCAATGTGGCGAGGACTCCCCTAAGATGATGGCCTGGAATTCATGTTCGGACAGCGGTGAGAAATGGGGTGGCCGGAAGGACTGGAAGGCTGCTGAGTGGGGAGGAAGTTAAAATAGAGAGGGAAGGAGGCCCGTGTCTAAGGGGTAGAATCTTGGTGTTATTATTCTGGCCATGAGCTGGTGGTAAAGTTGGTGTAAGACCTGTCTAGAGGACTCATTCAGAGTTAAGTAGCAAAAGTAAGGAGAGCTGGAAGTTCTGCTAGTGTGTGCGAAAGTGTCAAGGGTCATTGCTATTTTAAGACCAGGCATACCTTATCCATGCCTCCTATATGACCTAAAGGAACCGTGAACTTTGCCGTAGCCTGGAATTGGAGAGAGCCGCGAATTCTTATTGAAAACGAAGGGGGTCGCCCGTGAGCAGCGAGGAGAGCGGTGGCCGGCAGAGATAAAAGAGTCTTGCTGCTCCCGCTTGGCCGCGGCCTCGGCCAGATTGCACACCTTCGCAATAAGGCCCTAGCGGGTTCCTAACTCCGCCTGCCAGTCCGCAACCTGGTGACCTCGTCTGAAGCGGCTCCCTTCGGCCCCACGAAGTCCAGCTAGGGCTTTTGGAGACCTAATCGGTCAGAAGGCAGAGGTGATGCGGAGGATCAACCAGCACCCACCAGGCGGCTTGGTTGTCAGGCCCGGCGCTGGGGTCCTGGAACAGAGGCTCGCAGTACCCCACTGCTCTCGCCTGGGGAACCTTTGACTTATCTCTTAAGAAGAGCTTAAGAAGAGCCCCGGCTCTCTGTCTCACCCTCCTTCTTAGCTTCCTTCTCCCCAGGGGAAGCCTTGCCTGGGCTCTAGGTGGCTGCCACCATCCCGCTTGGTGCTGGAGGTAGGCTTCGGACTTCCTGGTACCCAGCTGGGGTTTTCCGAATCCGGGCAGCAGAAGCCCGGCCCCTGGCGCCTTCATCTGGAAAGGGTTAAGCCCTCTGCTAGAGGGCGGCCTTGTCCCCCACCACCGCCCCCCATTCCGGTTCCCGAACTCTCAGGGGTGCAGCTCGGCCGGCGCTCCCCGGCTGCCGGGCGCACGTGCAGCTGGAGGCGCAGGCGGCGCTCGCGCTACCGGAGTCCCCGGCCGCCGCCAGCGGGCTTGGCGCAGGGCTGCGGATGCCGCGCTAGCGGTTCTGCCTTTCCTTTCCCCGGCGTGTCCCTTCGGTATGGACAGCAGGGCCAGCCCTAGGGAGCCGGAGGAGGGGAGGAGCCGGAGAAGGAGGGGACGGAGGAGACGGAGGGGAGGGAGGGGCCCGCCAGCCCCGCCCCCGCCCCGCCCCCCGCGGCCCGAGCCCGGGCTGCAGCCGGGCGCGCCTGAGCCTGCGAGCCCGCAAGCCAGCGAGCGGCGGCCGCGGCCTTCCCTGCTCGCGGTTGGCCCCGGCGCCCCGGCCTGCGGTCCCGCTCATCCCGGGGCCCCCGCTACCCGGGGCAGGGATGCATCATGGCCACGTTAGCTTGCCGGGTGCAGTTCTTGGACGACACGGACCCTTTCAACAGCACCAACTTCCCCGAGCCGAGCCGGCCGCCGCTGTTCACGTTTCGCGAGGACCTCGCGCTCGGCACCCAGCTGGCGGGGGTCCACCGGCTGCTGCGGGCGCCGCACAAGGTACGGCGGGGCGGGGCGTGCTGGGCCCCCAGGTGGCAGCCGCTGCCTCAGGATGCGCCGGGATGGGGGCGCGGCGGGCGGCCTGGGCTCGGCTCGTCCCCGGGACACAAGTGCCCAAGGGCAGACGTTCCCCCCTCCCCGTTAGGCAGAGGTGCCCCGGGCACCCGCCGACTGGCGCGGGATCTCCCCGCCTGGCTAGGAGGCCAGCCCCGCGCTGTGGCTCAGTGCCGGGGGCGGCCGGGGCTGAGCAGGTGCCGCGCTGGCCGGAGGCGGGATGGAGAAGGTTCCCCGGCGTTCCGCCGTTAGCTCTGCAGGGTGGGCGGGGTGGGGCTCGGACGCCAGCAGTCGGTCCTGGCATCCGGGCCGGCGCCTACCCCGGCGCAGAAAGAACCTGGTCCCAGGGGACTCAGGTTAATCGGAGGAGAGCCCCGAGTGGCGCCCGGGACACAAACCTCTCAGGCCTCTGGGGCCGCTGCGGGTGGCCGCAAGACCCTCGCGACAAAGCACGCTTCCCGGGGACACCTCCACCTCCCCTGGGTGGGCACCGACGAGGACGCCGGGCGCGCCTGCGATAGGGCTCGGAGTAGCCCGTTTTTCTTAGGAGAAGTAGGTGGCCTTGGGGACCTTGGAGGAGCTGTGGCTGTGGGAGGAGCGGCGGGGGGCGCGGAGGGGCGGCGCGCGCACAAAGCCCGAGTCTTGCTTTGCCTGAAATGAGTGTCCCTTGGGAAGAATGGCTTCTCAGTCCACCCGCTAGGGTTTTGTTTTTTTTTTTAACCCCTTGCTGGAGGTCAGGCATCCTGCAGAGTGTGTTTTGCAAAGAGCTGGGCATTTAAAGCTAACCATTTAGTTAGTTACCCAGAAGAACCAATCTTCCACTTAAAACAGACTGCACCTTGAAGAATTACTTCCCCCGTACATTTTTTTTTTTTTTTTTTGCTTAGGGTTCTTATCAATGCTTGAAGATGATTTATTCTTTGAGGATCAACACTGATAAATATTTGGAGGAGATAACCCTTGATGCCAAGAAGAAAAATTGATTTTTTAAAATTCTTTAGATTTCTGTATGATGTTCACCTGCCTGGGAAGTGGAGGGAGAGGCTATGTGTGGAAGCCGGTGAACTCTGGCAGTGGTGTTTTTCTCCCTCTACTAGTAGTATATCAGTGCTCCTCCCACACACTTAATTAGTAACCTGTTTTCAGGAATGAGGAATGGGGCAGTTCTTTCTCATTTTCTCTGTATTGGTGCAGAACAGATATAGTCATCATTTGTGGGAACCTCTCTCTGGCCATAAAGCAGATTGGATTGGAAGACAGACTGAATGATGTATTGTGGATTCAGTTTATCAGAATCACTTCTGTAAATTATTTGGTTCTTTCCAATCAGTGGATTCAGTTAAAAGTCTACTTTTAGGGGCTTCGTCAGCATCCTGATATTCCATTAATTATGGTTTCTGATTATTGTGATCTTTTGTTGAAATCACAGAAGACTCATAATTGTGGCCTTATGACCTTGAAGTGGTTTCCTTGGATTTCACTCACATACATGAGTTGACCTTTCATGCTGGAAGCTGAAGTACGTTTTTATGTTTCCATGGAATAGCCCCATAGTCTTGATTCAGCCTTCCTGGTCTGGTGGAAAATCCCGATGCTCTAGCATTGCTGCCCTCCCTCCCCCTAACTGGAAGCCACAGCACAGCAGTTGTACTGGATCACAGAACTTTCTGAGGTATCCCTTGTGGGAGAAACAGAACAAGTAGATATCCACACAGACCCTTGACCCCTTGTCTTGGGGGCCAGCCAGACTTCATCTCAACAGTCTTTTACCCAGAGACCTCTGTGGTATATTGTGATTTTTGGCTTTGTTTTTCACATCCAGAACTAAGTGAGTAACTGATTCTATTCACCAAGGTTCTGTAAAGCAGAATTCAGGGCATTTATGTGCCTATGTGCACATTCATATTTTAAAATGCTGGTTCATTTCCAGCAGGGAATCTTAAAATTGGATGATTTGCTTGTGTAGGAAAGAGCCAATGAGTTTTGAGCACCTGGCATGCAGGTGTGTGCTCTGCCTGCAATGTCAGTGCATGATCTCATTTAATATTACACACCTCTGTGAAGTGGAGACTTTTACTATCCCTGTTTTACAGAGGAGGAAACTGAGGCAGAGAGCAATTAAGTAACCTAATTTCTCTGCTAGTAGTGGGGAGCTGAGATTCAAACCAGGATTGTGTGACTCAACCCCCAGCACTATTCTGCTTCCTGGGCCAGGTGTTTAGTTGTGCATAGAAGCAGCACCTCCTGGGGGTTCCATTTCATTAACTTGGGATGTTCACCAAATCACCTTTGTGTGCCAGGTACTTTTTGGCCTGGGGCAGGTAAATGTTACAAGCATGAATAAGAGCCTTGAGGCTGAATTCTTGGCCTGGTAGAGTTCACATTTAGCAGTGGGACGTAGTTACCAACCCTGCTGTCAATCAGCTAATGGTGAGGGAGTGGGCAAGCTGTCATCCCAGCTCCTGCTTTGGGTAAAGCTTCCTGTGCCACAGAGAATGCTTCTTCCAGGTGCCACTGAGCCAGGCCTTGGCTACAGGAGGGTTTCTTGGGGGAGGGCATTCTTATGCATGGTGGAAAGAGAGAAGAAGTGTGACTGTGGGAGATGCAGACACCCTCAGTGTGCTCAGCACACTGTATCCTGCACATACGAGTCCCTGGGGGATAGACTTTTGCTTCAATTAGATCGCACATACAGGAAAGTGTGCAGGGCGTAAGCGAGCAGCTGGATGAATTTTCACTAAGTGAACACACCTGTGTAACCAGCTCCTAGAAGACCCCTGCAGAAGGTCCTAATTTGTAAAGTTCTCCTAGAATTCTCTTGTGCTGGAAGACTTTGAATTGAATAATGTCTCAGGCCCTTCCTAGCCAAAACTTGAGTCTGTGCATCTTTTTTTAACTTAATGATATATTACTTTAGTTCCTGTCTACTGACTCCATTAGAAGTTAGTTGTTCACTTAACTAAACTATCATCTTGGACAAAAACAATACATTGTGTTTATTATGTTTTATCTTTTTTGTTCAAAACTGCTAGATTGAAAAAAGAAGCTCCAGATTTTTATAGCAGTCTCAGGGAAGACGATTAACTAAATGAGCCTGATAACGAAACAGTCAAAACAGATACTGAATTCTCACTGGGGAGATGGTCATTTTGGTGGTTATATGCTTTGTCTGGATTAGCTGAGGCTTTTATTTTCATAAACAAGTGTTTATTTTTGGTTTATTGTTTTAAAAGAGAAAATCAAAAATATAAATATACTTCTAACTTAGAAAAAACTATGTCACCGAATTAATAAATCACAGACCTTTCAAAACTTAAATGTGTTTGGATTGATCGATATTAAAAACTAAGAATCTAAGCATTCTTGTTTCCCTTTGATAGAAAACTGGAACTATAGGATGTTTTTACAAAAATGTGACAACTAGCTTACATGTCAAAATGGCAATTATGACTTAGTAATTTAATTCAGGAAATGTTTTGTGCCTTCTGTGGACCAGACGGAGTACAGTGATAATAGTGACCATGTCCTAGGCACTTGCCTGAGCCAAGCACCGTCCTAGACTTGTATCATCTCACCAAGTCCACAACTGCCCCATGGGTCAGGGACTGGGATGTTGGGATGTTGTATCTCATAGCAGAAGAGACCCAGAGAAGAAGGAAGTCACCTGGTCACACAAGTGGGAAGTTTCAGAGTTGGCATTTGATACCAGATTTGAGTTCTTAAGACCTCCATTTTTGAGTCTTGGATGTCATCCTTCCTGGTGGCCCATCCATGTTTCAGAGTTCCATCCTCTCGTTGTATTAGCCTTCATTGTATCATGTTCATTCCCTTCTCACTACCTTTGTCTTTGTGGTTATCTCACTACCTCAGCTATTCCACCTGTAAAACAGCCAATAGCAGTGATGATTCGAGCCTTGGTTCTCCAACTGTGCACTGGGCATCACCTAAGTCTCTTATTAGAAATCTGCTCTCAGCCTCCCCAGAGCTGCTGAATCAGAATGTGCATTTTCCTTAAGATGCTTTGGTGATTCCTTTACACAGTGGAATCCTGAGCAGTGTGGATCAGAGGTCACTTAGGTCAGGCTATCAGTATGTGGGTGTTCTCACTGTCTCCCTTGTTGCAGATAACTTCCTTGAGTGTGAAGACCTGGTCTTCCAGCTTTCCAGTATTTCCCTTGAAGCTGAATAGTGCTAAGATGGAGTGAGCACTAAGATGATTGATCAGTGTTAGTTACAGAACACGAATCCACTGGTATTATTGCTCTAATGAATTTTCACCTTAATCCTCTTAAGGGACACATCTGTTTGCTACATTACATTAAGATTTTTAAAAGATGAGATCATTAGTAAAGTTGGCAAGTGTGTTGTATCACATAGCATCTTCAGACAAAACTGTTTAAGAGCCCTGCAAACTGCTAAGAGTGTCTGCACTCAAGTTAAATTGACTGACTCTCCCGTAATTAGCTCAGTTAGTTAGAGCTGTGTTATTAAGATCAGGATCATGGGATTGAACACTTTATGGGTCAGTTGGCTTTGCTTCTTCATGCATGGCCATAGAAGGCATCAGTATACCAGCCAGATGTTCAGCAAGTGCTGTCATGGCTCCCTGCAAGGATCTGGGATGGAAGGCACTGGTAGAAATCTTTGGGGGGGAAAGGCTAAAATATAATGAGCTGGTGCTGAGCACTGCACAGTAGAAGGCCAAGCATAACTTCATTTATCTTAATAACAATTCTAGCAGACAGACAATGGTATCCGCAGTTAACATATGGGGAAGCTGAGACACAGAGAGGTTAAGTAGGTTATCTAAGGTCACACTGCTTTTAAGTGAAGGAGCTGGTCTTTTTTTACTCCAAAGCCTGTAGCCAACTGTGTCCCATTAT
Source organism: Manis javanica (assembly GCF_040802235.1). Lineage (NCBI taxonomy): Eukaryota > Metazoa > Chordata > Mammalia > Pholidota > Manidae > Manis > Manis javanica. The sequence goes on from NC_133164.1 coordinate 91,240,787, forward strand.
TAGAAAACCAGCAGAGCACATGCTATCTGTGCAGGGAGAGGTGGAAGGGGGAGAGCCGGGGGCTGACTGCAGTGCTTTATTCGTGGCTGCCTGTCACAGGGCTCTGACTTAAATAGTTGTGCTCTGATAAGTCCTTCCAGTATTGCGCTCCTTGAGCCTGCGCTTTTTGTCCTCAGAGTCCAACCTGAGTCCCTCTGAGAAACAACAGGACTGCCTTTGCCCTCCCCCTCTGGACTCTGAAATGTTAGTTCTTAATGGTGGCAGCTTTAAAACTGATTAACAAGCTGAGGCCAACTCAGGAACACCCCTCCCCCAGACTTTTTTCTTCTCCATGGTTTATTTCTCTCTAAAGATGAAACTTTTGAACACTTTCAAACTTCTCTGTCTTCAGATGGAAGACAGTCACCACTCCTGGCAACCTCCACGCCATCTCTAGGTGATGTCCCTTGTTGCCAGTGGCAGGCTCAGGAGTGTCCTCGTTTTGAATCTGGCTTTCTCATTAGAGTAGCTGGTTCCACTTCTGTGGGACATTCTGAAAATCATGGGTTTGTCAGCATCTGCTCCTTTATGGAGACAATCAGACTGCTTTTTGTTTTTGTTTTTGTCTTTTTAGCTATTTTATTGGGAAGTGTTTCTGGGTCTTTTTCTGAACTAAGGAAGAAAGAATGGGGAAAATTAAGTTACAATGAATGTTAAGCCTCACCACAGGGATGCAATCAGCAAAAACCAGATTGTGGGAAATTATAGTTTCTCCAAAAGTTAAATTGCAAAGAAAAAAAAAAGGTGGAAAGAAATCTTAGATTAAAAAGAGATTTAAGAGATTTATCAACCAATTGCAATGTGTGGCTCTAAGTGGATACTGATTCAAACACAGTGTGAATAAATATTTGATCATTGGACACTTGAATAGTGACTAGTCAGTATTAAAATTATTAAAGTTAAATTAATAAAAAATAGAAATAAAGTAAAATTAATAAAAATATTTGGTATTAAAACATTAAAGTGTGATAGTATAATGATTATGTTTAAAGAAGAGGTTGTATCTTTCAGAGATACATGCTGACATATTTACAGATAAAATTATGTGATGTCTGCAATTTGTTTCAAAATAATCCTGGGTGAGGGGCAACTAAGTGGCAGAGTATACAGATGAAACAAGATAGACCATGAGTTAAAACTGGATTATAGGTATATGGGGGAGTGTCATGCTATTTTCTATACTTTTACATATGTTGAACTTTTTAAATAAAAGAACTAAAAAATTAAGTTACAAGTTCCAATGTTTCTTTTGGGATCAGAGTCCTTTCATTAAGTGTCACTGTGTGTCCTGAGCCTGTTTGCTACCATGGAGATGGCCAATCATCAGCAAGTTTTTGTTATTCCTCCACTGATATTTTTCTTCCCACCCAATGGTCACGTTCTCCTTATGGCCTTTCAAAGACAAGTGTAGGACATCAGTCATTTTATATTCGAGGTTTCTAGGCTCAGCCAATTCTGACAAAGTCAGCAATCATCAGCTACATAAACTGTTAGTAGAGTAAATGCAGTGTTAATGTAGAGTATTATACATGTAGTGTCAGTAGATGCACCTAAATTTCTGTCACGAAATTGAGATGTTGCTAAGGCTATAATTAATGATATCAACATAAAGACATTCAGTTTCCCAATGCCTGTTGGAGCCTGTAACGTGTTCACATGGCTACACCAGGATTTTGCCCAGTTCCCAGGGAGCCAGCTCTGCGTCCACCTTCAGTATGCCTTAAGAGAGCATCTTGGAATGCAGTGAATGGCAATGATGTAAAGTATATGAAGTCGTAAGTTGGTTGTATGTATTGGCACTCTTACTATTACAGGCAACTTGTGATTGCTATGGACAGATGAACCCATTATGGATTAGTTATTGGGGAGGAAGGAAGGTAGATCATTAAAAAAATTAAATTACCATGCCTCAGTAAAATTATATACCCGGAAGCTTATTTTTAGAGCCACATATAGCAGCAAATAGATTTATATTATATCTGTTTTTATCTTGGGAACATACCTCCTTTTTACCACTCAGATTTGTAAGAAAAAATCAGAATGTGGACTCCAAGGGAAAATGTTTAGAATTTAATATTAGACAAAACAAATCTCAAAATTGTTGAACCCACTGGAAAAAGGGGAAGTGTTAGATAATTTGCCATTCAATATAGAACAATACCCCTAGATTTGGCAAAAAGGACACAGAAAATTGGATTTGTTGATCACCTCATCAATATTTTTAGCATTCTTGGAAAGAAGAAAACGAGAAGAAGACTTTTTTGTTAGGCTACTCTGACTTCATGCACTTATATCATGGCAGGGAATGAAATGTCAGGACCTTAACCCAAGTGCACGGGACAAGCCAAAGATTATTATGAAGTTTTCAGAGTAGAAGATACCTGGTATTATCTTCTGGCTGGTTCCTCAGATCCCAGGAGTGGCTGGGGGTTCATAGCAGATGAGCTGATGGACAAATGCTCCTGAGTGGTAGACACTGACCTGTGGAGAACAGGTTGGAGACTGCAGAGTGGGGCCTTTATAATAAGGTCCTTTATAATACACAGTGCAAGTGTGCGTATATTACACACTTAATTACCCAGTTATTAAAACTTATGATAATACACAGTGCAAGTGTGTATATATTACACACCTAATTACCCAATTATTAAAATTTATGAGGAGATAATGAGGAGGGTACTTCCAGCTAAACCAGTGTCACACAGCTTTGCAGCCATGCACTCTGTCTGCCTCAACCTGGCTACAATTTTGACTAAAGGGGTTTATACCAATCACATTTTATACTACTCTAGTACCAGTTTTATCTATGAGCAGAGGTCACCTTCTCCAGCCCTGCCCTCATTATAATTATTAATCCAGACTCAATGGTAACATCCCTCACAACTATGAAATCATGAGTGTGTGGTGGTTCTGGGGTTGAGACAACTGGCTTAAGCCATGCTCCCTGTTTTGTTGTGTTTTTAAATGAAATTTAATATTATTAGGTGTGCTATACCCTAAAAACCTAGCTTTCAACACTTGTGGACAATTCAGAGGGGACTTCTGTCTGGTCCTCTGATTAAATTATGCAGGCTACACTCAGCTCACGGGGCGCTGGCGCTGGATGCCTGGGAAAGCAGGTGGCTAAGGACCATATGTTGAAGGATACCTCAGACCCAGGGAATGAGGAAGGCTTGGAGGATCCTCAGTGCCTCCCTGATCCACATGGCATCCCCAGCCTCAGGGCTGTGCTTCTGTGCTCTCCGCCTCATCATCCGGCAGTGTGTTCTTGTGCTAATGCCCCACTGTCTTACTGACTGTAGTTTACAGTAAGTCTTGAGGTCTGGTGGGATAGATGTTCCCACCTTGTCTTGGAACATAGCCTTGAAGAGGAAAAAATAAAAAGGTTAGAGGGGACCAGGTAGGGTCCCTTCAGGGGATTTTGATGTGAAGGAACACCCAGGAAATACGCTAAGGAGGAAGGAGAGTCAGATCACATCAGTCCTCTGGCTCCAAACTTCCCTTCGTTCCCCTGTCATTCAGGGTCAACTCTGCATCCTTTGAGGGCAGGGTTTGTTTGTTGGTTTTATGGTCTGTTTGGTTTACCAATGCAGCCCTAGAGCTTAGAACAGTGCCTGACACATATTGTGTATATAGTGAATAGTTGTTGAATGAGTGAATTATCATAAAATTTAGAGTTTCTGATAAGGAAGGAGGGAAGGAAGCGTAGTCTCCTCATGTAAGGTGTCTCCATGCAGAAATTGCTTCTCTAAATCCTCTGGTCAAGTACCTTCTAGCTTCTTCTTCATGTACCATAGTAAGCAGTTGTCCCCTCTCTTCAAGTGTGGCCTTTCCAACTTTTGAACTTGTTTATTAAAATTTATTCTTTATTTGTCTTTATTTTATTTGAAGAGGTGGGTCCTCATATCCCTGCAGGTGGGGATGGAGGTGGATCCAGACAACTAACTGGTTGACTGTGCCCAAGAGGATCGAAAATAGGATGGATAAGCCTGGAGAACTTCCCAGGGCTTGGGAAGTGGAATGACCTGTAACCCATGACTGGCAGAGAGTGCCTCCAGAGCGCTGATGGAAGTATTAAGCTGGCTACTTTTCCTTGTGTTGGCAGAAGTAAAAAGCTGCTTTCTTCTCATGTTAAAACTGAATAATATGGGCTGTTTTTACTGCTCAAATCAATATACGTATGTTGATATGTATATTTCTAGTACTCTAAAGCATCTTTACACTTACAGTTCCATTTAGCTATGAACTTAAACAGTGTGTATGGAAATAGAGTGACATGGCTGGGGAGAGGTTACCACTACCAAAGTCAGGTTGAGTGAGAGAAAGGCCAAGAGGCAAGGGGTCTATCTTTATGAAACAAACAAGGCACCTGTTCCCATCAGAGAATGATCATGTGTATAAGCTACAGAAGAGCACACTGGAGAAATAGAAACAACTGTTCTCACCACCTAAAGGGAACCCACTGCTCTTAATACTTTGCATCTTATCACAGTTTTAGTATGTAAATTAAAATATAATATTAGGAATATTATCCCATTTAAAAATATTCCTAGAGCATATCACCTTTAATGACAGCATGGTAATCCAGTTTGTGCATTTACCATGGTCCATGTAAACATGGTTCTCATGCTCTGTGAGGGGAAGGGCTCTGTCTTCTTCCATGCTTGTTTGTCCTGTGCATGGTACTTAATAAATAGTCATTAAGTAGAATGCAGGAATGAACCATTGGATGTTTAGGTAGTTGCCAATGAAAAAATATGGATCATGCTATAATATATACATACTTGCTGAAAAGATATCTTTGTATTCATATCTGATTATTTCCTTGAGATATCATCCTAGATATTTAGTTGCTGAGTGGAAGGGTAAGAAATTCATCTTGGGTGGGAGCACTGGAGGTTGGAAAGATGGTTCCTAAATCAGTGATTTGCATGTTACAGTTTCCCCTACAAATTGCAGGTAAGTGAAGTAGAACTAACTCTTCAATGTTCCAAAACGTAGTTTTCTGGCCTTTTCCATGCTAAGTCCATGCTAGGTCCTCAGACAGGAAGCCTCAGGCTGACAAGAGAAGGCCCACTATCCTCTCAGTGTCATTGCCTGTTGAGTTTGGAGGGGTGTGCTCGTGGCCTGTGGCTCTTCTGAGCCAGGGTAGTGAGGTCTCCATGGGCCAGACTTGAGGTCTACAGTGCAAGGTAGGGAAGCACCACACTGTGAGCCAGGTGTCCCCCTTTCCGTGTTGTTCCAAAGCCTCTGCCCAGCCATGTTTATTGTTCCTGCCTTTGCTAAGCCGTGGGGAGGGCAAGACAAGCTATGAGCTTGGTGAGGGGCAGGATCCCTGAGGCTGGGTGTCCACAGCAGCTCTGATTACTGGAAAGTAGGTCTGGGGATTAAAGGTGCCCACAGAGTCCAACTGCCATTTTTTTCACAGGGAGGTTCAGCCCTATGCCAATCCTGGAGGCTCTGGGTAGATTTTATTTTGGGTGATGGCATTCACCTAAGAGGGATATATTACCCCTTTGCCGTATCAGATCTTAGCTTTAGGCCACGGGAGTGCTCTGCCTGGCTCTTGATTACAGCTTCCGTAAATCACCAACCCTTTGGCTTCTGTAGGACCCGGCAGTATCCGAACGGCTGGTGTCTGAGTGTCCAGTGCCCAGAGGTGGGAGAGGTTATCCAGTTTTCCTGGTGGCCCTCCATTCAAGTTCAACAGCACCATGTGTCTGGGAGCAGGGAAAGGAGCACTTTGGGTACCCTGTCCAGAACAATAGTCAAGGATATGAGTGGTTTTTTGTTCCCAGAACTGGGTGCATTTTTGTGGATGGTGATTCACCGCTGACTATGCCAGTAATAGAGCCACAGCCTGTCTGTGCAGTTTACAGGGCACTGGGGCATAGGTTTGCTTGGTTGATCTTCACACAACCCTGAATGGGGGTGAGATGGGCATTTAGGACTCATCTCTAAGGTGAGGAAACTAAAATCAGGTTGGCTTCATGACTGATGTCCAGTAACAGCCCCTCAAAGGGTGGTAGGGTTTGAACTCAGGTGCAGATTCTGACCTCTAGGCCTTGACTCCCTCCAACAAGGGCTTCCTGCCTCAGTCTGTCAGAGACAAGTGTGAAGAACATCTAATATCCGAGGAGTTTATAGAGTGAACATAGTCAGGGGAAAATTTCAGCTGAATTCACAGACATCATATGTAGCCACCTGGTGATTATTTTTATGAGGGCTGTGGAGCAGAGGTGGCTGACCGGGAAGCTTTATTTCTATCAGTGCCACTGGTCCCAAGACATGAAAATCATCTCATTTATTATTGGTTGGGGAAATGAGTCATAAACATAACAAAATTTGAAGTCACAAATGAAGGCAGCACATGAGTCTTGTCTAAGTGCGATATAGTCAGCCAGGGCCATGGAAATGTCAGCAGCGGGAAGAACCCCTGTGTGGACTGGAGAGTCCAGGAAGCCTCCCGGAGAGGGCAGGAGGTGAAAGGAAAGGAGAAGGGAGTTCCATGCAGGTGAGAAGCAGATGGGACCTGGAGTCTGTTCTGGATGGCTCTGAACAAGAGAGAACAGCTGCTGGAGGGCGGTGACCGCAGCAGCGGGCCTTGGGGCAGGGCTGGCACACCAGGCTAGTGCATGCTTCAGAAGTTATTTCCTTTCCGTATCATGGAAATGCAAGGGGAAAGGAAGGGAAGGAAGAGAAAAAGGGAAACATGAGAAGGAAATGACTATAAAGAAAAGGCGAGGGAAAGAGAAATGAGCAAAAGGAGAGGAATGGACAGGCAGTCACTGAAAAGGTCCCTATGAAGAGGAAGAGAGTGAGGGAAGCTGCAGGGCGCCTGGCCTGGGCCAGAGAGCAGGGTCTGCCCCCGTCCATGCCCCCTCCCTGCTGATTCCCGGGGAGCTGACGTGTTAGCCAACGAAGGCTTATGATGCGGCTCTTCCAGCCACTCTCCCTCCTTCCTCTCTTTCACACACATCTATGGGGTGTCTGCTCAGTGTCAGACTCTGTTAGGACCAGTAACCAAAATAAATGGAACCAAGGGTCAGCAGAGTGGTGGTGGGTTGCAGCCCCAGCCCAGCCTGTGAACTCCACATTCCGCCTCCTAAAATCTTTGGAAGATAGCATCTTCCTTAAGGGGCTGTTGTAGACAAAATGGAAAAGGATCCTACCATTGCGTGTCACTCGGGTCTGCCACTTGCCATATGTGGCCTCTGGCCCCAGCTGTGGGCTGTGCTCCTCTTTCCCAGGACCTGTGCTCCCCTGCCATGTCTGGGACAAGGCAGAACCTAGCAGAGGCAGCCTCTGCCCCCACCTGCCTGTTTACAGGCACCCATGCGCCTGCCCTCCTTCCTGACGGGCTAGTGTCCCTTGTCCTGGCTGTGACCCCTTTCCACTGTACCTTCAACCTCTGCTTCCCTCTGGGATCCTTCCTTTAGCATTTAGACAGGCTAACTCCTCTTCATCCAGAAAATCCCTCTTCTCCCGGCCCCTAGATCCAGGTCTCTTTCTTCTACCTCCACCCTGAGTGTCTCAGACCTTGTTTAAACTCCAGTGTCTGCCTTGCCTTTCCTCCTGTTCTACCCCAGCTCCCGGCCCCTCCCAGCAGTATAGCAGCACTTGTGGAGGTGCTTGGCTTCAGTGCAGTAGGTGCTTTCCCATCTTTATCTTATTTAATCTATTAGCAGGACTTGCCATTCCTGGTCACCCCTCTGAGGAATGCTTGCTGTTTATGATGGGTGGTGGGAGATTCCCCTTCCTTCTCTATTCCTTCTCTATCTTTCTGCTGCCTCCCACCCTTTGAATGTTGGCCTTCCTCAGGACTCTGTCCAAGACCATGCCTTATCCTCTCAGTCGACCTCCTTTCCTGGTGGATTTGAGGGCCTTCTGATGAGCTCCTTGTTCATATCTCCCACACACCTCTCTTTCTGGTCCCAAGGCTAACTATCCAGCTGCCCCTGGACTGCATCCTTTAGATATCCACAGATGCTGGACACACACTGTCCACGAATCAGATCTTGTTGCCTTCCTGCAGCCCTGCACTGCCTCACTTAGGCATGTCACCATCAGCCAGCTGCCCACACTGAGAGCCTGTCCCTGGCTCTGACCCCAGCTCTCAGCCCTCACATTCCAGTGATCCTGCTGCCTTGGGGTACTTCTTGCCCCTTCCATGGAAAGTACTTGGCATATGGGAGTACTTGGCATAAATGGTGAAATGAATGCAAAATAAGCAAGATAATATGATTATGATAAACTGTCACATGGGAATTGTTTGCCAGGTAGTCCTGGCTTGGATTCTCAGGAGGTTGCAGCCAGACCAATGGCTGGGCCCAGGATCATCTCAGAAGCTTTGTCAGTCACCAGGCTAGTGTCTGGGCTGTGAAGATGCACATAGCTGGGAGCTCCTAGGGCATCCTCTCTATCTCTCTGTGGTATCTCTGAAAGGTCTCTTTAGCATGGTGGTTTCTGGGTAGCTGGACTTCTTACATGGCAACTCAGGGCTCCAAAGAGAGAGGGCCAGGGGACACTATATCACTCTTTATAACCATGACTATCATTGCACTTGTTAGAACAAGTCACCAAGGCTGGCCCACAGTCAAGGGCAGGGGAGTTAGACACCATTGTTTCATGGGAGGAGTGCCAAAGAATTTGTGAACTTTTTAAAAAGAATTTTATATGCAGTAAATTCACTTTATTTTTGGTGTACAACCCTATGAGTTTTAACACATTTAAATGTTCTTGTCATTACCACAGGATGCAGAATTACAGCCACCTGAAGAATTCTCTAGGGCTACCCCTTTGTAGTTAGATATCCCTTCACTGCTAACCTCTGGCAACCACAAATCTGTTCTTTCTCTGAATAGGTTTGCTTTTTTCAGAATGCTATATATATAGAATCATTTAGTATGTAACCTTTATAGACTGGCTTCTATTAGTCTGCATAATGCCCTGAGATCTATCTCAGTTGTTGAGTGAATCAGTGCTGAGTGGTAGTCCATTGTATGGATGTACCAGTTGTTTATCCATTTACCGTTGAAGGACATTTGTGTTGTTCCAGTTTTTAATGATTATAAATAGAGCTGCTATAAACATTTGATCTGGAGGCTGATGATCTTAGCCGCCTTTTCTGCTATAAACATTGTGTAGAGATTTTTGTGTGAATGTAAGTTTTCATTTTTCTAGGATAAATACCTAGAAGCAGGATGGCTGTTTGGCAGAGAATTACCTGGTTCTCTCCTTAGCAGGACTGTCAGGAGGTTTTTACTTATTAGGCAGATCAGAAGAATTTGTTATGTGGACTTCAGAGTATAAGAACCTTTTAAAACATTCCCAGAGAAAGGACCATTCATTGAAAAATCATTGTAGTTGTCTGACTGTTCTTTAGTCTTAAGCCTTCAGGGGCCTGTTGTGGATGAATCATGAGATGAAACCCTGGTGTGTCTCTGCAGCCTCGTCACTCTGAGCTCTGACATCACCCAGCACTCACTATACCCTCATTCCACAACTTTACAAAGGGATACAATGCCTGTGACAGAGTAGTGTGGGAACCATTTCTCAAACCCCACAGAGCACAGATCACCAAAAATCCTATCACTTGGCTAAATACCATCACTGAAGCAGCAAAGAGCCCTGGAGGATATCAGAGTATAAAAAATGCACTGTGAGTGCCACAGAGGGGAAGTAAGTGGAATGGGGACAGGGAAGGAGCATGTGGTTGGTGGCTCTGATTCTCTTCCTCTGGCAAGTCAGAGAACAGATCTGAAGTGAAGGGGAGGGAGGTGGGAAGAATGGGAAAGGCAGAGTATTGAAGCAGTTGAGGCTAGAATATTAGAGATCTGGTTTTTGAATGAGTTTTATCTTCAACTGAGGGAAAGCTCAGTGTTCAGAAGGTTGCCAAGGCCTGGTGGCCCTCCGTGAAGGACCTCTTCATCAGAGTTTCCTGCACATTCCATCTGTACTTCACTAAATGAAACTCTAGCTGGAGATGGGGCAGACTGCCTGAAATGTACAAGTGAGCCTAGATTTTAGCTCCCTTTCTATTCTGTGGGGGGAAATACTTTCCTTAGGATATTATAGTGTATCAATTAGGACAAGGGCTTATACTGGGGGAGTTTTGTGCAGTTCTCCAAGTATCTTTAAAAACAGGATGTCAGCATGTGCTTTTTTTAGGAACACACATGGAAGTTGTGTTAAGTGGAAAGTCATCCCTTACCTACCCAGAAGTCTTTCACTCACCTGCCTGGCTGTGAGTTTTTGCTCATTGTCAGTTCTCTGCAGTACCCTTGGAAATAAAAAAATTAAGCATGAATCTTGTTGTCAGTAACTCATAGGCCATGATGGTGACAGGCTGGCTTGATATTCTAACCATAGCTATCACTTTATTTCTATGAAAAATGCATTCAGAATTTCAGACAGCCAAGTCATAGTGAAGTTTTGAATGCCACCTGTGTGTAAGCTGGGGACCGTGCTTATGCAGGAAATTGTGATTTGCTTTTATTTAGTTGAGTTTCATTAAACCTGTTGGTTTGTGTCAAACGTATTTAGGACACTGCTCCTTAGCTGCCTCCCTGAGAAGTCAGTGTCTGTCTTGGTCTCTGGCTTTGTTTCTGTCTCTCTTCTTCCCTCCCTCAGCCTTTTCTGGTTCTCTGCCGTCAGCCTGGCCACTCAAGAGCTTTCTGTTCTAGATTCTGCCTCCTGTTACCAAACTCTCTTCCCTCTGATACATCAGCCTAACCCTGAGCCTTGGTTTTCTGATTCACCCACTAAGGAGAAGCTTCCACCAGGTTCCCTTATAGATGAAAGTGGGGGTCTCCTGCATAGGGGATGTGGGGCCTAAGGTAGGCTTGGAGGGCTCTGGCCCATCCTGAGAATTTGAACTTTGTAATATAACAATTTGTGGGCGGCCGTTTGGCTAAAGTCCTGGCCTCATGGCCGCGAGGGAGAACTTAGGTGAAGCCCAGAACCTGTCTGTGTTCACATGTACCCCTCATTAGTTCCTACCCTGTACGTGGCCTGCAGAGAGGCCCCTGCCCCCAGTCTGTGATGTCCAGTGTGTAACAGCAGTGCTCCGCCAGGCAAACTCCCTATCACAGCTGTCATCACCCCGACTTTTGGGAACATCAGTGTGGTTTCCTGATTTGGTGTGTGTGTCCCTTGTCTTCTCCTTGGTGAGCTGCCCCCCAGTCCTGTGACCTGCCTGGCACTGAAGTGGCAGCTCTCTGCCTGCTGTGGCTGCTATCCCTGGGCTGCTGGTGAGACAGCCATGAGAAAGATAGCTAATCCCAGGCTGAGGAGCAGACGGGAGAGGAGGGGCCTGCACCGAGGGCCGAGGGTTCTTTGTGTCTTTGGCTCTGGTGTCTTTAAGCCTCTTTTCTCCTCACACTCTCTTGGAGAGCCATTGCTTTCATTTTACAAAAGTTCATCATTAGCCTGCCTGGTCCCTGAAGCAGAACATGCCAGCTCCATTAAATTAATGTGCCCAGTTCTGCAAAGTCTAAACAGTTTAAATTTCATTATTCTGGGCGGTGGTGTCTGGTGACTATAGAGTTTGCCAAAGCAGGAGGAGTCTGCAGTGTGTGGGGGAGGGAACAGCAGGAGGGGTTTTGCTCGCTGTACTCACGGGATCTTGCTTAGCCCCTGCCCTCTGGAGAGCGCATGTGGGAGAAGATTGGAGATCCTTAACGGGGCTCTGCCACGTTTAAGTTGTTCACCAGCAAACACGGGATTGCTTGGATTCTGTTGCATGGGTCACTGGGGCTAGAAACACATCTGTTGGGGAGAGGTCAGCTCTGTGCACTTAAGGAGCTGTTTGCATATACCACACGGTATTTTGGTCACATTGACCAGTCCTTCTTGATTGAAAGGCCAGGTATCATTAGTGTTTTAATTGTTTCCAATCAGTTTACCTAAGGCCCAGAGTAATCACTGCACTGAGGACTGGGCTGATAAGGCAGACCGCACCCCGCAGCCCAGTGCCTGTCATTCTGCTGGATGGTTCTGTTTAGGGTGTTTTCAGGGGAGGCTACTATTTATCCTCCTGGGATCAATAGCTGGTGTGTGTCGAGAAGCAGTATGATGTCCTTAAAGCACATTGCTCATGAACCTGTGTAATTAGCTGTGAGTCATTTATCCATTCACTCGACATATTGTCATTGAGTGCCTGCTATGTGCCAGGCTCTGTTTTAAGCACTGGAGAAACAGTAGTGAACAAAACAGGCAAAAATTCTGGCTTTCTTGGAGCTTAAATTCTAGTGGGAGAGAGGTAGAGAGAGAATACATAAAACAAAACACAGGTTACATCATGTGTTAGTAGGTGATCTGTGCTGGTTGCTCTCAGCCTCTGTTCTTCATCTGCAAAATGAGGAAACTGGCCCAGACCCCAGGGTTCCTTCCTTCAGCTCCTCTCTAGAGTTCCTTGTGGGTTTTTTTTTTTTGTCTCACTTCATAAGAAGATCCAGTAGTTTTTCTGACTTGAGAGGTTCTTCACAAGAACACAGAGATGTTTCCAACAGTGGGTTCTGTGTTATTGTTCTTTTTGGTGGCAGTGGGGGTGTTGCCAGGTATCCATGGGGAAGTGGTATGACTCCATAATCTATGTAGGATGAGGCCTGAACCCCTCCCTGCTATTTTGTGTTGTGCTGAGCCTTGTGCTCCCACAAGTGGGCTGTCAGGCAAACTGAGACCTGGGGACTCCTCTCTGTGGTGGGTGCAGGGTACTGGGGAGGTCGGGGGAGGATGGAGGGACCCAGGTCTTCTCAGGCCACTGCTCAGCTTCCACAGCTCCTGGGCAGGGGGGCTGTGGAGTAACTATCTTGTATTTACTCTCCCGGCTCAGGGCTTTCTAATGATGGGGCTGCTGCTAATCCTCACTAATGCCTCTTGCACTTCTGGAATACTTGTTGTTTCCCCTCCATTTAAACCAGTTAACACCAGTCACTGGGCCAGGTACGGGGAAGGAGGGGGTGAAGATGTAGCACACTCCTTTGGAGGACTCACAGTGCTCAGGAGCAGTGCCCAGCTCAGTCGGCCCTTCGTGCAAGGTGCAGCCTTACAGCAGCCAGAGACCCACATGGCAGGTGTTCAGGGACGGCAGTTTCCCATCCACAGAGCAGGAGAGCATTCTGTTTCCTGGGTCAACTCTGCCACTCTCCCACGGGCTTCAAGGGGGTGGGGGTGGAGCTGCAGGTGATGCAGTGTGCTTGTGCATCTTCCTCTGGCTAGAATGCCAGAGGGACAGCGAGTCCTCACTGTCCAGGTGACCACTCCCAGCCACAGAGACTCCTGCCTCTAGGACACTGTCTTGGAGGTTTTTGAATATGAACTTGTCAACTTTCTAGATGTGAGTCTGTGTGGGTGGTAAATGGGACCCAGTGTAAGCATGGCTCCTCCCACTTTTCCTTGCTGCGGGATGGGGTCTCAGGCCATTGAGGTAGGGAGGGGTGAAGGGGCAGGGTCTTCTAAGATGGTGGCAAAAATTGGGGTGGAGGGAAGATGGCGAACAGAAGCCAGGGTCCCAAGGTCATGTGTGAGGAGGTATGGTAGAGTTGGTTGGCTGCAGCCTTGAAGGGTAAAGAACAGTGAGTGGCCAGAAGACTGCCCACCTTCCACCCCAGCCCCAGGGTATACTGGGCCAGAGAACAGCCTGGGGGACACCCTGCTTCCTCTGGAGAGGATTCACAGGGAGGGACATTCTTGGGGAATCTCCAGGAGGGCAGCAAATTGTGCCTGTTTTCTTCACTGCGGAATCCCAGGTCAGCCCCCCTTGCAGCTGGGTGGAGCTGGACAAAGAAGCAAGATGGGAGCAGAGGCACCTGTGGGGGCTGGAGCTGTCCCAGAGCCTGTGGGCTGGAAAGGAAGAGCAGGTTCATGGTGGACTTGCTGGGTTTGGTGTTGGGCGCATTGAGGTGGAGCTGTGGGGTTCAAGAGGCCATTCCCTTCTGTTACTGCTGTCACCCACTCCTGGAGGCCTGTGCTCCTTCATGAGGCATTCTCAGCCTTTCTCAGACCCTGGCAGGGTCCCCGCTTGTCCAGTCTTGTCTCTTCCCCCTCTGCTGCATGTTGTATGCTTCAGCAACCTGACTACCTAAGTTCCTCGTGTTCCTTTCTGCTTCATGCTTGCTTGCCTCTGCTTTTGCCTTTCCTCTCTTACCCTGCCCTCTTTTCCTGGCTGGGTCATCCTTGTCTTCTTAAACATTCAGCTCTGGTGATAACTCACTCATTCATACTACTGATGCTTACTGCTACCTGTTTGGGGCCAGATGTGGTTGCTGGGCTCTGCCACCTGCCACCCCTCCCACCCTGCACACCCAGGCTATGTGGGTGTCCCTTGTGAGTGTTCCTTTGGCTTTCTGTTTGGTGCAATACAGTGGTTTAATGCACAGGCTTTGGGCCCTACGCATATGCTTCCCATCTTCAGGAGCTTCAATTTCTGCATCTATAAAATGGGAACAATAATGCCTTTCTCAGAGGGTGATTACAAGCCTTAAATGAAATCACATCTGGAAAGCATTTAGTACAGTGTGCTTGGCCCACTCAGAGAGAGGGAAGGGTCCTGCTGCAGCTTTTCTTTCCGGCATTATTGCTGGGTTGGGATCCCCTGACTGGGTTGGGTCCCTTCCCCTGTGAAAGTCAGACAGATATAGTCAGGGGTGGCTTCAAGAAGGAGGTAGGATTTAGTTAGGTCTTGAAAGAAGAGGTGTGTATAGGTGCATGGGAGAGTGGAGAGTAGGTTAGAGACTTGGAGTAGGGGGAGTATGAGATGAGTAGAGGCTGGTTCATGAAGGTCCTGGAATGCCAAGCGCAGGTTCTAGCCTTTGTAACCAGGATTTGGTCTATTCATAATGAGTCCTGATGATCAAGAGACCTGGGGGCAAGTGCCAATACTTTAAAGCAAATAGAAAAATGTAATCAATGTATCTTGAGTGTTAGGTATGGACTAAATATCCAAGGTGGTATTAGATAGTATATATCTGCCAGCTATTTATAATCTAGAAAGATAGTTAAAATGGCAATAATGATCTAGTATGATATATATTATTACTGAGGGGTAAAAGCATCTGGGCAAAAATAATTTCAGCACCTTCACAATATTCCCCTAGAGAGCTGCTATTGGGTCTCTTTACATTCAGGGAGTCCCAGAGCTGGGGAGGTGGGCAGGAGGGGTGGGAGCTGCCTCAGTGGTGGGAACTGGGAAGCAGGCCCTGAGACAGGTGGAGAAGACCAGTCCTCTTTTACTCAGATCAGCAGCTTCACTTTGCCAGACCTAAAGGAAGCCTTGAGGGTGCTTGAAGGGGTGGGTAGAGGCATCCTGATATGCTTAGAGCTGTGACCACCAAGCCAGCCAGCACTGCATGTTGTGAATAAGCACAGTGTGCTATTTGAAGCCTCCTTGTTATCTGTAATCTTGCCCCACAGATGATCCCATCCAGTGCAGTCTTTTTTTTTTTTTAAGTGTTTGCTTTGCTGTTGTGTTTTGTGAAAGAATTTGATAGTGTACTCCATTGCTGGTCTTGTGTCCTAAACTTTCCATACTGTCTACTTCATTTGCTGCTGCCAGCACCCTACCTTTTGTGACTTAGGCAAGTGGTGCCCATGAGAGACCCATGTTGAGCTGAGTTGTGAGCAGAAAGATGGTCTAGTTAGAAAAGCTTTGCTCTTGAGGCCAAAGGCCTAATTATTTATTTATTTATTTATTTATTTATTTTGGTATCTTTAATGTACAGTTATATGAGCAACATTATGGTTACTAGACTCTCCCCATTACCAAGTCCCCACCACATACTCCATTACAGTCACTGTCCATCAGTGTAGTAAGATGCTATAGAATCATTACTTGTCTTCTCTGTGTTATACTACCTTTCCCGTGACCCCCACTGCCCCAATACATTATGTATGCTCATTGTAATGCCCCTTTTTCAACCTTATCCCTCCCTTCCCACCCATCCTCCCCAGTCCCTCTCCCTTTGTTAACTGTTAGTCCATTCTTGGGTTCTGTGAGTCTGATGCTGTTTTGTTCCTTCAGTTTTTCTTTGTTCTTATACTCCACAGATGAGTGAAATCATTTGACACTTGTCTTTCTCCACCTGGCTTATTTCACTGACCATAATACCCTTTAGCTCCATCCATGTTGTTGCAAATGGTAGGATTTGTTTTCTTCTTATGGCTGAATAATATTCCATTGTGTATATGTACCACAGCTTCTTTATCTATTCATCTACTGATGGACACTCTTGGCTATTGTGAATAGTGCTGCAATAAACATAGGGGTGCGTATGTCTTTTTCAAACTGGGCTCCTGCATTCTCAGAGTAATTTCCCAGGAGTGGATTTCCTGGGTCAAATGGTATTTCTATTTTTAGTTTTTTGAGGAACCTCCATACTGCTTTCCACAATAGTTGAACTAGTTTACATTCCCACCAGCAATGTAGTAGGGTTCCCCTTTCTCCACATCCTTGCCAACATTTGTTGTTCTTAGTCTTTTGGATGGTGGCCATCCTAACTGCTGTGAGATGATATCGCACTGTGGTTTTAATTTGCATTTCTCTGATGATTAACGATGTGGAGCATCTTTTCATGTGCCTGTTGGCCATCTGAATTTCTTCTTTGGAGAAGTGTCTGCTCAGATCCTCTGCCCATTTTCTAATTGGATTATTTGCTTTTCATTTGTTGAGGTGCTTGAGCTCTTTATATATTTTGGATGTCAACCCCTTATTGGATACGTCATTTATGAATATATTCTCCCACACTGTAGGATGTCTTTTTGTTCTACCAATCATGTCCTTTGCTGTACAGAAGCTTTTTAGTTTGATATAGTCCCACTTGTTCATTTTTTCTTTTTTCCCTTGCCTGAGGAGATATGTTCATGAAGAAGTTGCTCATGTTTATGTCCAAGAGATTTTTGCCTATGTTTTTTTCTAAGAGTTTTATAATAATTTCATGACTTACATTCAGGTCTTTGATCCATTTTGAGTTTACTTTTGTGTATGGGGTTAGGCAGTTATCCAGTTTCATGCTCTTACATGTAGCTGTCCAGTTTTACCAACACCAGCTTTTGAAGAGGCTGTCTTTTCCCCATTGTATATCCATGGCTCATTTATCATATATTAATTGACCATATATTCTTGCATTAATATCTGGACTCTCTTTTCTGTTCCAATGGTCTATGGGTCTGTTCTTGTGCCAGTACCAAATTGTCTTGATGACTGTGGCTTTGTGGTAGAGCTTGAAGTTGGGAAGCAAGATCCCCTGTGCTATGTTCTTCCTTCTCAGGATAGCTTTGCCTATTCGGTGTCTTTTGTGGTTCCATATGAAGTTTAGAACTATTTGTTCCAATTTGTTGAGGAAAGCTGTTGGTATTTTGATAGAGATTGCATTGAATATGTAGATTGCTTTTGGCAGGATGGCCATTTTGACAATATTAATTCTTCCTTCCCAAGAGCATGGGATGATTTCCATTTGTTAGCATCCTCTTTAATTTCTCTTGAGTGTCTTGTAGTTTTCAGGGTATAGGTCTTTCACTTCCTTGGTTAGGTTAATTCCTGGGTATTTTATTCTTGTGATGCAATTGTGAATGGAATTGTTTTCCTGATTTCTCTTTCTGCTAGTTCATCATTAGTGTATAGAAATGCAACAGATTTCTGTGTGTTAATTTTGTATCGTGCAACTTTGCACGATTTGTATTTATATATTAGTTCTAGTAGTTTGGGAGTGGATTCTTTAGGGTTTTTTATGTACAGTATCATGTCATCTGCAAACAGTGACAGTTTGACTTCTTCCTTACCAATCTGGATGCCTTTTATTTCTTTGTTTTGTCTGATTGCCTTGGCTAGGACCTCCAGTACTATGTTGAATGAAAGTGGGGAGAGTGGGTACCCTTGTTTTGTTCCCGATCTTAAGGGAAAAGCTTTCAACTTCTTGCTGTTAAGTATGATGTTGGCTGTGGTTTTGTCATATATCGTACCTTTATTATGTTGAGGTACTTGTCCTCTATACCCATTTTGTTGAGAGTTTTTATCATGAATGGATGCTGAATTTTATTGAATGCTTTTTTGGCATGTATGGAAATGATCATATGGTTTTTGTCCTTTTTGTTGATGTGGTGGATGATGTTGATGGATTGTCAAATGTTGTACCATCCTTGCATCCCTGAGATGAATCCCACTTGGTCATGGTGTATGATCCTCTTGATGTATTTTTGAATTTGGTTTCCTAATATTTTGTTGAGTATTTTTGCATCTATGTTCATCAGGGATATTGGTCTGTAGTTTTCTTTTTTTGTAGTGTCTTTGCCTGTTTTTGGTATTAGAGTGATGCTGGCTTCATAGAATGAGTTTGGGAGTATTCCTTCCTCTTCTATTTTTGGAAAACTTTAAGGAGAATGGGTATTATGTATTCTCTAAATGTCTGATAAAATTCAGCAGTGAATCCATCTGGCCTGGGAGTTTTGTTTTTGGGTAGTTTTTTGATTACCAGTGCAATTTCATTGCTGGTTATTGGTTTGTTCAGATTTTGTGTTTCTTCCTTGGTCAGTCTTGGAAAGTTGTATTTTTCTTGAAACTTGTCCATTTCTTGTGGTCCAGTTTGTTAGCATATAGATTTTCATAGTATTCTCTAATAATTTTTTGTATTTCTGTGGTGTCCATCATGATTTTTCCTTTCCCATTTCTGGTTCTGTTTATATTTGTAGATTCTCTTTTTCTCTTAATAAGTCTGGCTACGGGGTTTTCTATTTTGTTTATTTTCTCAGATAACCAGCTCTTGGTTTCATTGATTTTTTTCTATTGTTTTATTCTTCTCAATTTTATTTATTTCTTCTCTGATCTTTATTATGTCCCTCTTTCTGCTGACTATGGGCCTCGTTTGTTCTTCTTTTTCCAGTTTCAATAATTGTGAATTTAGACTATTCATTTGGGATTGTTCTTCCTTCTTTAAATAGGCCTGGATAGTTACATACTTTCCTCTTAGAATTGCCTTGGCTGTGTTCTACAGAAGCTGGGATGTTGTGCTGTTGTTTTAATTTGTCTCTGTATATTGCTTGATTATTTAGGGGCACATTGTTAAACCTCCATGTGTTTGTGAGCCTTTTTGTTTTCTTTGTACAATTTATTTCTACTTTTATACCTTTGTGATCTGAGAAGTTGGTTGGTAGGATTTCAATCTTTTGGAATTTACTGAGGCTCTTTTTGTGGCCTAGTATGTGGTCTATTCTGGAAAATGTTCCATGTGCACTTGAGAAGAATGTGTATCCTGCTGCTTTTGGGTGTAGAGTACTGTAGATGTCTGTTAGGTCCATCTGTTCCTGTGTGTTGTTCAGTGCCTCTGTGTCCTTACCTATTTTCTGCCTGGTTGATCTGTCCCTTAGTGTGAGTGGTGTGTTGAAGTCTCCTAAAATGAATGCACTGCATTCTATATCCTCCTTTAATTCTGTTAGTGTTTGTTTCACATATATAGGTGCTGCTGTGTTGGGTGTATAGATATTTATAATGGTTATATCCTCTTGTTGGACTGCCCCCTTTATCATTATGTAATGTCCTTCTTTGTATCTTGTTACTTTCTTTGTTATGAAGTCTATTTTGTCTGATACAAGTACTGCAGCACCTTCTTTTTCCTTCCTATTGTTTGCTTGAAATATCTTTTTCCATCAGTCTGTGTATCTTTGGGTTTGAGGTGAGTCTCTTGTAAGCAGCATATAGATGGGTCTTGCTTTTTTATCCATTCTATTACTCTGCATCTTTTGATTGGTGCATTCAGTCTATTTACATTTAGGGTGATTATCAATAGATATGTACTTATTAAGATTGCAGGCTTTGGATTCGTGGTTGCCAAAGGTTCAAGGGCAGCTTCTTTGCTATCTAACTGTCTAAGTTTTACTCACTTATTATGCTATTGTAAACACAGTCTGATGATTCTTTATTTCTCTCCATTCTTTTCTTCCTCCTCCACTCTGTATGTAAGGTATTGTATTGTGTACTCTTTTGTGTTTCCCTTGACTGATTTTGTGGATAGCTGATTTTATTTTGCATCTATTTTGTATTTGATTAGTCTACTTTCTTTGCTGTGGTTTTAGTTTCTCTGGTGGCATCTATTTAGACTTAGGAGCCCTTCCATCTAGAGCAGTCCCTTTAAAATATACTTTAGATAAGGTTTGTAGGGGGTAAATTCCCTCAACTTTTCTCATCTGGGAATTGTTTAATCCCTCCTTCAAATTTAAATGATAATCTTGCTGGATACAATATTCTTTGTTTGAGGCCCTTCTGTTTCATTGCATTAAATGTACCATGCCATTCTCTTCTGGCATGTAAGGTTTCTGCTGAGAAGTCTGATGATAGCCTGTTGGGTTTACCTTTGTAGGTAATCTTTTTTCTGTCTCTGGTAGCTTTTAATACTGTCCTTGTCTTTGATCTTTGCCATTTTAATTATTATATGTCTTGGTGTTGTCCTCCTTGGGTCCCTTGTGTTGGGAGATCTGTGGACTTCCCTGGTCTGAGAGAGTATTTCCTTCCCCCTATGGCAGAAGTTTCCAGGAATTATTTCTTCAAAGACACTTTGTATCCCTTTTTCTCTCTCTTCTTCTTCTGGTACGCTTATAATGCTATTATTGTTCTATTTGGATTGGTCACACAGTTCTCTTAATAATCTTTCATTCCTAGAGATCCTTTTATTTCTCTCTGCCTCAGCTTCTCTGTATTCCTGTTCTCTGATTTCTATTCCATTAGCAGTCTCTTGCACCTCATCCAGTCTGCTTTTCAATCTTTCCATTGTTTGTTTCATTTCTGTTATCTCCCTCTGGAATTCATCCCTTAGCTCTTGCATATTTCTCTGTAGCTCCATCAGCATGCTTATGACTTTTATTTTGAATTCTTTTTCAGGAAGATTTGTGATTTTGGTCTCACCAGGCCCTCTCTCTGGTGTTTGAGGGATTTTGGACCGAACAAGTTTCTTCTGCCTTTTCATGGTGATGGAAGTGATTGCCGGCGAGTGGCGCATGTCAGCTCTGAGAACAAAGTCCCTTCCAGCTTTCTGGTCGCCTTGCCCGTCTCTGCCGCCTGTATACTGGTCAGCTGCACACAGGGCGTAGCCTCTGGGTTAATCCCCTGAGCTGCTGTTTCGGTGCAGCCCTTTGGGATGGCCTATGGCACTGGCATGGGTTGCATGCGAGCGGTGTGTGTTCTCTCATGAGAACAGTGCCCCTTCATGTTTTCTGGACTCTGCACCACTTTCCCCTGTGTGTGCTGGTCAGGTGGGTGCAGGGGGCATCCTCTGGGTTAATCCCCTGTGCTTCTGTGGGCAGGGTGGCCCTCGGGATGGCCTAGGACACTCACGGTGGTTGCAGGTGATCAGCACGTGTTCACCATGAGAACAGGGCTCCTACACGCTTACCAGACTTTGCATTGGTTTCCTCTGCCTGTGACAGTTAACTGGGTGCAGTGTGTAGCCTCTGGGTTAATCTCCTTGAGCTGCTGTGGGAAGGGTGGCCTCTGGATGGCCTAGGGCACTGGCAGTGGCTGCAGGTGAGTACTGTGTGTTTGCCACAAGAACAGAGCCCCTATGTATTTCCTGGACTCTGTGCTGCTTCCTTTGTCTGTGCTGGTCAGACTCATGCAGGAGCCAGCCTCTGGGTTAATCCCCTGAGCTACTGTGGGCAGGGCAGCCCTTGGGATGGCCTGGGGCAGTGGCAGGGGTTGCAGGTGTGCAGCGCTTGTTCGCCACAAGAATAAAGCTCCTTTGTGCCTTCCATAGTCTGTGCCAGTCTCCGCTGTCTGTGTCAGTCGACTGCAGGCAGGAGGCAGTCTCTGGGTCTGGCCGGGTTAGCTGCACACTGGGAGAAGCCTCTGTGTGGTTGCTGTGGGTGGGGCTGCTCCCCAGCTGTTCCGCAGCAATGGTAGGTCATCCAGTTTGCTTTCAGTGATGGCAGGGAGGAATGAACAGCAGTCTGTTCACCTCCATGAGGGTCTTCGGTACTGCATTTCCACCCAGGGGTTAGGGTGCCTGAAGTTCCTTAAAGTTCCCATCCTGCTGGGCTTAGTGTACCAGGACGATTTTGTCCACCTGTTAAACCCTTTTCCCTTTAAGACCTTTAAAGTGCCTGCTTTTCTTTGCCCCAGGGCAGCCGGCCTCAGGAACCTGTTTGCAGTCTTAGTCTTGGATTTTGCTTTTCCGTTCCTCTAATGTCCAGTACACCATGCAATGTGTGTCTGTGCTCCCAGTGCAGATTTCTAGGGCTGGTTATTTAGCAGTCCTGTACTTCCACTCCCTCCCCATTCTGATTCTTTTCCTCCTGCTGGTGAGCTGGGGTTGGGGGAATGCTAGGTCCTGCCAGGTCACGGCTTTGTATCTTACCCTTTTCGTGGGATGCTGAGTTCTCTCAGATGTAGATGTAGCCTGGCTGGTGTACTGTATCTTCTGTCACTCTTTTAGGAATAGTTGTATTTGCTGTATTTTCAAAATATATATGGTTTTGGAAGGACATTTCCCCACCCTACTCCTGCTGCCATCTTGAGAATCTCATCTCTACATGATCTGATATTCATAACTTGGAGTCACAGCTCTCCACAACCTGATTCAGTGTTTCTTCCATCATACCATTCCCTGACACATTGATGCACTAGCCTTTTCTTTCCCCTATGTAATATTCCTCTTTTGTTTATCCATATTACTCATTAGTGAAGGTCTTTTGCAGTTAACAGAGGCAAGCTGATTCTGGGACATTGTATCCTAGTCTATTGCCCAAACTGTATACATTAGTGAAGCTAGATCTGAGGATGAAAGAAATAAGTTGGTTTCAGACAGATGCACCTACCCTATAGAGCCATTCTCTGAGTGAGACACACTCTTCATCTCCATACCAGTGCTCAACTATTCACTTTTTCCTGAATCCTCCCCATTTTTAGAAGCTGGTTCAGATATATGATGTCATTTTCATGGAGGCTGCTCTGCTGCCCCTTGCCTGGTAACCATGCTCTTGCTTGCCTTCCCATTAATGGGTCCCCACCTTTCTCAGGTTTCCCTTCCCTTTATATTATGATAATGTGTTTGGATTCCTACCTGTGAGGAGAGGAGGAACACTCATTGGGGGTAGGATCCTGCTCTCAATCATCTTTGTATCCCCTGAAGTGATTGCTATTGCCTTCTCCAACATTTTCTCAGCCATTTATTTTCTTTGCTTCAGATTTATACTATTAAATTTTTAAAAAAATGAGTTCCCTATCCTGGTTTTTATGAGTTCTCTAATGTGAGGTTTCTGGAGTGTATCTGAAGACTAAATCTGTAAAGGTCAGTTCCATCTCATAGTTAATTCCTCATATGTTACTGTCTAGTCTCTGAAGTCTTCTCTCCCAAAAATGAAAAAAATAGTTGTTGATTCATAAGCAGCACAGGTTAGAGGTTGGAAGCCTGAGCAGAACTATAAACAGTCTCATGATGGTAAGGAGATAAAAATGAGAGTTCATGGCTTACAAAGGTGGAGAGATACTGGAAACACCCATGCTTATAAATACCCTTCTGATTCAGTCAGGAACCGTGAGGGACTGTAACCTGGGAGAAATGGCTTACTAAAAATAGGCCAACTTTATAAAGACTGAAACCCAACCTGAAATTAGCTGACCAGAAATAGACCAAGTTTATAAAGACTGAACCTAAGCCTCAAATCAGCTCAACCCCTGATTGGGGCTATGATGAAATGTTCCTGATAGAGCTGTTTGTCACAAACTAAAGAAAATCAGAAAATCGTGTAAGAACATCTAGATCCTTTGTAGTAATATATGTATATAACTACATATATATAAATATATATATCTGTTATTCAGTTAATGAAACCCTAGGCATATGAAGAAGGATCAAGGGAAAAAAAAGATGTTCAAAATAGACCCACAGTTGATATGGATACATAGACTTTAACATCAGCAATTAATAGGTGCAAGAAAGTAAATGACAAGTTGGAGAATTTCATAGGAATCTATTTATATTTAAAAAATAAAATAAAAATTCTAGAACTGAAATAGAATTGATAATATTAAGCATAAGTAGGGGGATCTAACACTGGCTTAGACACAGCTGAAGAGAGATTTCATCATCTAGAAGACAGGTCAGTACAAAATATCCTACCTAAAACAGGGAGAGGAAAAAAGGATGAAAAACAAAGGACATACATACAAAAGATATATGATACAAAATGAAAAGGTCTAACACATGTGTCATTGGAATCTTGGAAAGACAATGGAAGAAGCAATATTTCAAGAGATACTAATAGAATTTTCCAAAACCAATGAGATATACCAAGCCACAGACTAAAGAAGTGCTATAAACTCCAAGCAGGACAAAATATAAAGGAAAACAGACAAATGCCAGTAATATTTCTGAAAACCAAAGACACAAAGAAAATTTAAAAGCAGCCTGAGAAAAGAAAATACATATTACCTTTGAAGAAACAACAGGAAGACTAACAACTGAGTTCTCAACTGAAATGATGGAATTCAGAAGACAGTGAAATAGATCTTTAAACTATTTAAAGAAAAATAAATGTCAAAATAGAATTTTATACCAGATATTCCTCAGAGATGAAGATGAAATAAAATAATTTCCAGATAAACAAAGACTGAATTTATTGCCCCGAGATACACCCTTAAAAATACTAAAAGGAATTCTTCACAAAGAGGCATATGATCCCAGATAGAAACAGAAGGGAATGAAGAGCCATGGATAAGGTATATATGTGAGTACATCTAAATGAATATTCATTGTACAAAGCAATAATAATCTTATGGAATTTAAGTACATGTAAAATCAAATACACAGGTGATAGTACAAAAGGAATGATGGGGTAAATGGGATTTAGGTGTTTTAAAATCCTTTAAAATTTTCTGGATAATGGGAAAGATACTAATCAGTAAGTCAAGGATATTATTTACATGGTAACTTTTAAAATAATAGTAAAATAGAATATAATTAACAAGCTAATAGAAGAGAAGAGACTATTAGAAAACCCAAAAGAAGGTGAGAATTGAGAGAAAAAGGACCACTGAGAATACAGGAAAAATAGAAAACAAAATGTAGATTTAAATCCAAATATATCAGTAATTACATTAAATGAAAATGGGCTAAATATTACAGTTAAAACTAAGAAATTGTAAAATTTAATTTAAAAAATACCCAGAAAAATCCAACTGTTTCTTACACAAGTACCTTATATATAGGCAAAGGAAGATTGATAGTAAATGAGAGTGGAAAAATGATATACCTTGCAAAAAAGGTGATACAGCAAATGAAACAATGTAGACCTTAAGGCAAAAAACATTACTATATACAAAGAGAGACAATCAACCAAGGAGACACCAGAAACACTGAATTTGTTAGCACCTATCTACAGAATATATAATTTATTTTAATAGAATTGTAATGAGAAATAGACAAATGTACAATTAGAGTGTGTTTTTAGCGTTCTTTTAGTAGCAATAGGTAGCAGAAGATGACAAAAACAAATCTATGGCTATAGAAGATTTGAATACTATTAACTAATATTACTTGACATATATAGACCACTATACCCAATGATTTCAGAATACACATTCTTTACAAGTGCATATGGAACATTTATCAAAAGTTACCATATGCAAATCTTAAACAAATTGAATCTGTAAATAAAACCCTTTGTATAAAGAAATCTCAGGTTCAGGTGTCCTCACTAGTGAACTCTGCCAAATTTTTAAAGAAGAAATGGCACTAATTTTATACCAACTCCTCTAGAGAAAAAGAGTTAAATATTTCCCATCTCATTTCATGAAGCTAGTATAACCTTGATCCCCAAACCTGACAAGGACATTACAAGAAAGGAAAACTGCTTAGGTCAATCTTTTTCAAAAGGATAGATACAAATCTAAATAACACATTGGCAAAATAAGTTCAGCAATGTATTCAAAGGACAAAACAGAGCACCAAGTTGAATTAACTCCAGGAATGAAAATTTGGTTTAATATTTAAAAATCAGTGTATTCAATGTGCTAAGAGGTGCAAAGAGAAAAATCATATGCTCATAATACAGAAAAAGCATTTGATAAAATTTGCATCCATTTGTAAAGCAACCAAAAACCAAACTCTTAGCAAACTTGGATCTTAGCAAACTGCAGATATTGGTAAATGATTAACTGCCCTTTAAAATAGAGGAAACATCATATTTAATGGTAAAATATTGAAAGCCCTGAAATTGGGACTGAAACAAGGAGGTCAGTTATAATGATTTCTTTTCAGCATAGTACTGGAGGTCCTAGCAGGTACAACAAGGCAAGGAAAATAAAAGGTATAAATATTTGAGGGAAAGAATAAAACTGTGTGCATCATGATTACATACAAAGATTATTCAAAATGATCTATAGTTCAACAATTAGAATTAATAGATGAATTTAAAGTCTGGATATGAGATCAGTATGCAAAAATTAACCTTATTTCAATATACAGCAATCAGAACTAGAGAATAAAGATGACAAAAGGGTAAGATTAGCAGATATCTAGGAGCAGATATCTAGGAACAGTTGAACAAGGATATTTAAGATCCCCTACTTAGAAAATTGAGAGATGTTTTTAAAAGCTGAATTAAACGGAAAGATGTACGTTTCCAAACAAGATACAAAATCATCTGCCACAAAGGAATAAATGATAATTTGGAATATATTATAATTAAGATCTTCTGTTCATCAAAGACACCAAAACAAGTGAAAAGGAAAGCCACACAATGGAAGAAGATATTTATATGCTCTCTATCTGCAAGTATGTATGTATTCAACAAAGGGCAATATATATAAAGAGCCCCTTCTATGAAAAAAATAAGAAAAGACAGACAATCTAATGGAAAGATGGGCAAAAGACTTGAACAGGCAGTTCAAGATGATATCTAAGTGGTTAATAGACTTTATTAATCAGGGACATGCAAATTAAAACCATAGAGATACTACTGCATATCCACTAGAATGGTTAAAATTTAAAAGGTTGGCAAAGATGTGGAACCAAAGGAACATCCACATATCCACTTTTAAATGCCCTTTTACAGCTACAAAGCTGAACATCTGCATGCTCTCTGACCCAGCAATTCCATACCTAGAGACCCATCAGATATGTATATGTATATTCCCCAAATGACATATATAAGAATGTTCACACCAGCAAGCTGTGTAGTAGCAAAAATCTGAGACAGTGCAATGTTCATCAACAGTGGAATGGATAACTGTATTAAGTTCACACAACAGAATATCATACAGCACTGAAAATGAATGTACTCTTACATCTGAGTAACAAAATGGATGAATCTCACAGATTTAAAATTGAAAGAAGCTACACAAAGAAGAGTAATTTATATCAAGTTAAATTATATGGGAAACTAGTTTGTGATTTTAAAAGTTAAGATAGAAGCTACCTTTGGTGAGAAGGGGATTTTAGTGGCTGATTGGGGCCTCTGGGGTGCCAGTAATACTCTATTTTCTTACCTGAGTGGTGGCTATATGGGTGTGTTCACTGTGAAAACTCTTTGTACACTTTCTAAAAATGTGTCATACTTAAATAACAACATTTCTTTAAACATGGGAGCAGTTGGTGTAGAATCTCTTGGCTTTTGCCATTGGAAATTGGTTCTGTAGAAAAGAGGGAGGTGATAATAAAGTACCAGACATTTTTCAGATATTCTGACTTCAAGACTGTCTGGTGGCAGATTTATTGGTGTCTTTGTGCACAGTGAGTGTGTCAGCATTGGGGTCGCCGAGGGGCCCAAGGACCAGGAATTAGTGATAGGCAGTTTTTGCGGCCCTTTCCTCCCTGGAGACACAGGAGCTCCAGCTGCCTTACCCATAGTAGGTGACGCAGGCAGTGTGTGGAGTGCTGTGGGCAGGGGAAGGAAACCTAAGACCTTTTCCTGTGTTTCTCCTCCACCTTCCCCCTCTTTTTTTCTTATTCTGCTGCAAAGAGTCGGAATTCCTTCTAGGGAGCCTACACCCACAATGAAAAAGACAGAAGGACATTTATTTTTAAAAAAGGGCAGATGTAGATTAGTATTTTGTGGACTGAGATACAAATGCTAAGACTTCAGAATCTAGTCGAACTTAGACCCAGTGGGCAGTCGAGTGGGCTTCTTTGAGAAGGCAAGAATTCCATTTTCAGAAACTGAATGAAAAGATGTTTAAGAAACTTTCTTCAGGGTGTGTTATGGGCTGAATGTTTGTGTCCCCAAGATTCATATGTTGAAATTCTAACCTCCAGTGGATGGTATTTGGAGATGAGGTTTATGGGAGCTGATTTGATTTAGGTGAGTTTGTAACAGCGGGGCCTTCATGCTGAGAGTAGTGCATTTTTATCTGCCTAAGAGGGATTTTGTGCCCTTATCAGAAGAGAGAAAGGCAGGAGAGATCCCTCTCTCCACAGAGGAACCAAGGAAATGCCGTGTGAGCCTACTTTACAGTGAGATAAGCCAGGAGGAGGCTCTCAACAAGAACTGAATCTGCCAGCATATTGATCTGGGCTTTCTAGTCTCTGTGCGAAATAGTTATCTGTTGTTTAAGTCACCTAGTCCATGGCATTGTGTTACAGCAGTCTGAGCTAAGACAGGGAAATAAAACTTGTTTTAATGGTGCTGATTCCTGCAAGTTGGGTCACAGTTGCCCCTTCCCTAGGGGTGTTCATGTGTGGACAGCTACTGGCTGTAACCACTAAGCAGCCCAGCCATGTTCATCTTCTGTGACCATGGTGGCTGAGTTAAAATAAAAAATGCCCTGTGTAAACACTAGGGTTTTCCATCTCATCCCATCTCGGTAATGGGAAAGTCAAGGAAAGAAATGAGAAACACTTGAATTTATGGGAGCTGAAAGATTCAAATATGCATGCCAGTGCCATAATTAGGTTTAAGTCAGGGTTTCCTTCTAAATTTGCTTGTTGCTTGTTGAATAAGTTAAATATCTTATTTACTCCTAAGAAAAGTTACAAAAGAATTTGCTCTTGGCTCTTAATACTGCTTCTTGTGTATCAAGTCCAAGGTGAAATTCTTGTCTCCGATGTATCAGACAGTATGTTTCAGTGGTGTAAGTTTTTTCACATATTTCACACTAATAAAATAGTTCAAGTTGAGAAAATAAAACCGAATTAAAGTTGACTCTTGAATAACATAGGGGTTAGTGGTGCCAACCCTTGCGCAGTTGAAAATCTGTATGTCCCTTTTGGCTTCCCCAAAACTTAACTACTAATACCCTTCTGTTGACTAGAAGCCTTAACTGATAACATAAATAGTTGATAAACAAACATTGTATATGTTGTATGTGTTATCTACTGTATTATTACAATAAAGTAAGCTAGAGAAAAGAATGTATTTTCAAATTGTTGTGAATCCAAATTTCCAATACACTTACTGTAAAACATCTGCATGTAAGTGGACCTGCACAGTTTAAACCCTGGTTGTTCAAGGGTCAACTGTCTTTGGCTTGTGAAAAAGTAAAAAAAAAAATCACTAGCTTAGGAAATAGAGACTTAGAGAGACTCAGAAGGCCCCACCGAGGTTGCCTTCTCTGCTCTCTGCTCTGAGTCTGGCATTTTTAATCCAGTGATTTGAGTTTTGCCTCTGCAATGACCAGTTATCTACTAACCAGCTAAAAATAGACATAAAACCAGCTGCTTTGCAGGGTATCTCGGCAGAGTGTATCATGAGGTTTCTTTGAATTGGGAGATTTTCCTGCTAATTTGGGAAGCAGCTGAGGGGACTGACAGAGGTTCCATCAGAGGGATCCATGCTGCTCAGCAAGGCAGCTTAGGTGTTTCCCTGGTTTCCCCAAATCAGTCTTTCCACACCAATGCTGAAACCTGAATTCTGTCACCTTTAGTTTTAAAAATTGTATTAATCAAAATTATGTAAAATCCACTGTAGAACTGGCACAGCCCTATTACAGTTTTTGTGAGAATTAGATGAGTTAATACATATGTAGCATCCAGATTGTTCTTGGAATACCGTAGGTTCTCAAAAAATGGTTAGCTGTGTAGACAAATGTAAGCTAGCTACTCTAGATGCTTTATGTACAAAATCTTGATTCCTCACAATAGTTCTGCAAGATGGTTGGTAGTATTTCTTATTTTCTTGATAAGGAAGATGAGCCTCAGAGAAGTCAAATAATTTATCTTATATAAGGTTACACAGCTGCTGAATGGCATTGCTGGGGATTGATTCTTGTCCTTCTCTACCATCATCATATTCTCTCCATGACTGTTTCTCAGACTGTTTCTCAGCCTCCTGAAAGATTTGTGGAAGTTTTTCTGGGGCTGTTGTCTATGAGGTTATGGTTAGAGAAATGCTGCTTTCTGCAAGAGGTTTTGAGAAGCATTTTCTATAAAGGGCCAGATAGTATTTTATGCTGTGGGCTTTACAATCTCTGCTGTAACTACTCAGACCTTCTACTGCTGCTCTCACCACAGGCAATAAACAAATGTATATGTCCATGTTCCCATAAAACTTTATTTACAGAAACAGATCACAGGCTGGATTTGGCCTGTGAGCTGTAGTTTTCTGACCGCTGCTTATTCCATGCTGCCTTCTGTTATCTTCAAGCCATCACATCCTTGGGTGCTCCCCCTTCTCTGTTGTTCTGCCATTATCTGTCTTCTTGGAAGCCTTCTACTTTATCTGTTCAATTATCAAAGTCTTGCATTCTAGCAATGTTTGAATGGCTGCCATGTGCTGGGCACTGGAAATACAGCAATGGCAGAACACAGTTTCTGACCTCATGGAACTGACGTTCTGCTGGGGAGACAGACACGTGTATGTCAGTTGGTAAAGGGTAAAAAAAAATAGGACAATGGATTAGAGAGTGACAGGGATGTTATTTCCTATGGATCAGGGAAGGAAGGACTGTGAAAAGGTGATATTGGAGGAGAAGGTTATAGGAAGGGAGGGAATAAATTACATGGAAACCTGGAGGAGGAGTATGCTAGGCAGAGGACAGAAAGTGCAAAGGCCCTGAGGCAGGAGTGTAGTTGGTATGTTTGAAGAGTGATCAGAATCCTGAGTAGCTAGAGTATGGTGAGTGAGCAGAAGAGCAGTATGTGAGAGGAAGACAGATAATGGCTTTGTAGGTCACTGGAGAACTTTATATTAAGAAGCCACTGGGGGGCTTTTGAGCAGCAGTCAAGATTTGACTCAAACTGCAAAGGACCCCTTTGGCTGCTGGGTGAGTAGGTCTGGATGCCTGGATCCTCATTACCAGGATGACGGTGGAAGAAGCCCAGAGATGCTAAGTGTATTAGGAAGTCAGAGCCACATGCTTTCCCATGAGATTGCAGTAGGATGTGGGAGGATGAGGAGGGTCAAGGCTGACTTGAGGTTTTAGCCATAGCAGAGCTGTCGTTGTTGAGACGGAAGGACTGTGGGAGGGCAGGTTTGTGGGGAAGATGAGGGACTCAGTTTGGATGTCTTAAGTTGGGGGTCTCAGTTGGATATCTAAGTGCAAATGTCAAGTAGGCAATGGATTTTCAAGTTTAAAGTTCAAGTTGGGGCAATGTATTAGGGAGTCAGCAAGGTGGGGTGGTCTTAAAAGCTATGAGCTAGCTGGAACTGCCCAGGGAGTGAGTGCAGAGAAAGGGTGGGCTAAGCTGAAGGCCATTACTCTCTCCTGTCCCCATCCCCCTGCCATTTCATACCTTAAGACTGTTACCTAAAACCACCTTGGTTTCTTTCTATTTTAGGTTCTACTTTGTTTGGTAAAACTCAGAAACTAACCACTTGTTCATGTTCCTCTACCTCATTCTCTCTGGGGAAGGCAGTTCCACAGAGACAAAAAGCCTGTGGCTTGGGCACCATCCACCATCTCCAGGATTTATATTCAGACAGCGCACAGCTTGGCAGCCAGGCCTCCAGAACCAAAGCTCTCAGAGGCAATGGAAGAAAACAAAAGGAAGCTCCTACTTCCTTCTTACTCTGTTACCACATAGCTACCAGGGATTCCAGCAATTCAGCACCAGCCATGTCCCTCCCCTCTGAATCCTTTGGTGTGTCTGCTCAGCCTGCCGAAGCATGTGTGGGCCTCTGAGCTATGCTATCTGCCCCAGTCTCCCCTTCCCTCCTCTCTCATGTTCCACTGTTCACCCTCCCTGTGCACATGAGCAAAGAAAATTGAAGTTCTGTTATTCGTTTTACCTGTCCTAGGTCTTCATGGTTCTTCCCACTTGGAAGAACCATTCCCTTACCCAACATTATGTAATAAATACATAGCCACTGTGATAAAGACATGAAAGGATTCTAGAGAGACATAAATCATTGTATTGTGAAGACTTTTTAAAAAAAACGTGATGAAGAAGGGGTTGCAGACCTGCTGGGTTTTGTGGTCTGGGGATTGCTGTGATGTGGTTCAGTAATACAGGACTAGATTAGAGAGATACACAAAAAGGGAGTAGATGAGTTGAGTTTTAGCTTTGACAGAGGAGAACAGGACTGGAAAGGGAGTAGGTTGGATGTTATTGTGGCCCTACTGGGCCTACCCCCAAGTGCCTGAGACTTATGAAGGGAAAATAACTTTCTCTTGCTTATGCCAAGTCAAATCAACTGATAATGCCTACCTGGGGTGCAGTCTTGACGTCAGATCTCAGGGGAAAGAACGCACTGATTGATTAGTCATGTCTGCCAAGGAGTGTGTGGGGCTGGGTTTGGCATTCTAGTCCTGGAGAGTGATTCTGAACTGACAGCTGTCTGGACTGCAGGAGTCCTTGACATTCCCCTTACATCCATGGGGGATCGTGCTGCATGGAACAGTCACTCACAAGTTAGATTTAGTTTGAAATTAGCCAACCTAAATGCAAACCAAACACAGTTATTAAACAAAAAGTCACAGGTTTTCTTTTTCTTGTGTTTTGGAGGTGACCTTTAATGTTGTTGTGGTCTGTTTTACATCATGGAATGAATTATACAGAAGCTTTTAAAGAAGTGAAAACAAAACATCAGAGAGAAAAAAAATATCCAAGGTTTCCGGAGACTTCCTTTATCAGAAGGAAATAGTATTTGTGAAAGTATTTCAAACAGAGCTCTATAAATTTGAGACCTTATTGTGCACTGCTTGGGGAAAAACAGCTTGGCCATAATATGAACAATTACAGAACATACTTTTCCTTATTACTCTACCTTCCTTCCTACAATTAAGGTCCTCCTCTTGGAACCTGAGGAGGACCTCTGAGGATGAGCTTTGCCTGATCTAGATAAAGTGGTGAGAGGAGGCTGAAGGCAGAGACATATGGCCAAGAAGGGCCCATTGTCCATCGTTTTTATGGCCAGCTCCTCATTTAGGGATCTGGCCCACGAAAAGTTGTCTGTTGTTTCCAGCCCTTGTGTGAGTTGGCTTCATATGAGGAGGCCGTGCTAGTCACCAATAACTACTCTGCCTGCTGGACACGCTGCTGTTTATGGGTCCATTCTTCTCCCAGCAGGGGGCCTCCTTGGGAAATCACATCAGGTCGGGAGCACCTTAGTGAATGCAGCGTCAGAGTATGTACTGCTTCGTTCCATTCCACTGGATGCTCAGTGCCTTCTGGGGAGTAGTGAGTGACTGAGCATGTGTGGGATTGCAGCAGGGAGGCGGTTCATAGGCCTTGGTGGGCCTGGGACTGAGCAGGTTCAAACCTGGCTTGACCCTATCCCAGCCCTCACAAGGAGAGAGTCCCTGCTCCCTGCCAACTCCTCCCCAGTCTTTGCAGTTCTGATTATGTCCAGATCACAAATGCTTGTAACCTCTATGTTAGATTTTGCTTCTGATTTTCTTCAAAGGGGTGCATATCCAATTATTTCCTATTTTTTTTTTTTGTAAAGTGAAAAATTATAAACAGTAAAGTACAAATAACCTTCTTTGCTGGTATTTGATAGAAACAGACTATGAAATACTCATGGTCAGTAAGCATCCAAAAAACTTTTGGATTGACTGATAATTTAAGGATCTTTAAGAGAAGGGTTTGAGTCAATGTTCTTGGCTTTTGTATCTACTAAATTGACAAAAGAACAGGATTGACTGTCATAACACTTCACTAGGAGTTAGTCCCTACTTTATAGGGTGCTCTTTGCCTGTCAGCACATTGGTGTCAGCAGATGAACGACACAGGGTTTGCTGGCCTAGAAGCCACCCCCTGTAACCACAGGGCTTCTGTGGGGTGCACACAGGGGCAGGTCTTGGCATAATGGCCTAGGTCCAGTCAGAAGGTAGAAATAACACAGTGACTTAAACAGGGGAAGTTTAATATTAATAATTATTAAACTATGATGACAGAGTAACTGTAGGATATATGAAAACTCTATGGCACCCCAGGGCTGAGGGAGAAGTCCAAGGAAGGACAATGCCGGAAGAGTGCAGACCTTGTTGGAGAAGGTGAGATGGATGGCTCTGGATGGCGGAGAAGTTTCCTGGTTCAACGGGTCTTTAGTCCCTGGACAAACAGGAAGCATGTCTCCGGAGTTCAGGCCGGTGACTGAGCTGCAGTGGTGTGGGTGTGCAGGGGGCACCAGTGCTGGCAGGGGGCCTGGAGCATGATTGTCTCTGTGCAGGAGGAAGACCACAGGAGAGAAACCTGGGGGAGGCAATGAGTGTGCCGGGGCAACTGGATGCCAGTGTGGGCAGGAGGTCTGAAGGTCCCGATGTCCACACTGAGAGGGCTGCAGGGGTGATGGCTGGGCAGGGCTGCAAGGTTTCTGGGAGATAGCACATTCTGAGTGTGGGGCTGAGGCAGAGCCCCCAAGACATTCTCACCCCATACCACCAGCTCTGTCTCCTGCAGCCCCTCTCACCTGCAATGTCCATCCAGCACCCTCTGCTGAGAAAGGAGAAATGCCTGACGGAACTCCTTCCATCACTGCAGAGCATGTACTGAAGAGTGAATTTGGAGCTGAGAGGGAAATACCCTGATAATTGGCTTCCTTGTGTCCCCTTTTCCTGTAACACCTGTGGTCTCAGGATGTCTGTGAGGGTGTAGGGTGTCCCCTTCCTCCTGGCTGCCCTTTTTGCCCAAGATTGGCTCACACAGGGCTGGTTTTCCGAGTAAGACCACAGCTTCTCCTTTGGCAATGGGACAACTAAGGACAGTGGAGAGGAGGACCTGGCCCTCTCCCACAGGCCTGCTGCAGGGCTCGGGGTGGAGGGATGTGTGTGTCAGGAGCCGAGCTGCTGCAGGCCTGTGCTCCTGTGCAGAGGTGTGGTTTGTGACTCTAACCTGATGTGCTGTGGTCAGGGCAATGGCATCTCTGATGGCTCATAGAGGATGCCTTGCTCTCTCCCACTCTCTCCAGGCCAGCCAGCGGTGCAAAGCCCTCAGGCGACATGTGTTTCTGCAGTCACAGACTGCCGCTCCTGGTGCAGCTCAGACAGTTCCTGGAAGGAATATTTCTTTATTGGCATGCTTTAGGCCTGAGAGCAGGTCTGGGCCTGTTGCTGTGAGGGTTGGACCCAGCTGTCACCATCAGCTAGGGAGAGTGGTCATACCCATAAGGGTAAGGGGCCTTCAATGTCCCCTTACCTGGGCCCCAGCTCCTTGGATTCTGATGAATTGCTCTGAGCTGGGCCTGTGGCATCTTTGTGCTTTAGCAGTGCCTGACTCCTGCCATGGGGTTTGGAGGTGCATCCAAGGAGAGAACCCCGGTTTGAGCCAATCTCTGGCCCCTGGGAGCGCCTCCATTTACTTTCTTGTGCATCTTACTCAACTGTTGCCTGTGAGCATTTTGAAGGCAGAAGTGTCTTCATCCTCTTCGTGTATCTGAGCCCACACTGTCCTCAGCCAGTGGCAGCCTCTCGTAGAGGCACCAACCACCCCTTGGTCCTCCTGGGGTCAGTGGAGTTGCTGGTGTCCCTGGGTTTATTCAGGATCAGCCCTGGAAGCTCACTGTCTCCACCTGTGAGATATGACTGTCTAGACTTTCTCAGGGTCCAATTTTTACTTTTCAAAGGAAGTAAGGAGGGAAGTCAGTCTTGGGGAGGATGGCTGGTGGCAAAGCCAACTGCCATTGGCTAACTTTGTGTTGGAACACTTGACCTGCTGACACGTAGGGGTGGGTGGTTGTCAATTCAAATTCCAGGAGTTCACTGACAAACTGAAAGGATTCTATGTAGCCCCCACTAATTCAGAGGGATGGGTTCAAACCATTGTAAAG
Organism: Manis javanica; assembly: GCF_040802235.1. Taxonomy (NCBI): domain Eukaryota; kingdom Metazoa; phylum Chordata; class Mammalia; order Pholidota; family Manidae; genus Manis; species Manis javanica. The sequence continues at coordinate 91,276,952 of NC_133164.1, forward strand.
CTAATCCAGAGAATGTATGATTTTGCCTTATGGGTTTGTAACCATTTTTGCCTTGGCAAAAGCTGTCATGGCCATTTCCAAATGTGAACAGCCCACCTCTTTTAGACAATCCAGTTCTCCTCCTTGGCATGTAGAGGGGTGGTGGTGTGGCAGAGTCCTTTGTCTTTGTTTGACAGGCCCTATCGGAGCAGTTCTCGAAGTGTGGTCTCAGGAGCGGCAGCTTCATATCACCTGGATACTTGTTAGAAGAGCAAATCCATCTCCCACCATTGATCCAGAAACTCTGGGGGTGTGGCTCAGCATTCTATATTTTAAGAAGTCCCCAGAGGACTGATACATGCTCACATCTGAATCTGATGGGATGGACACCTTAGTGCACTGCAAGTCCCGCTTATATATTTTTTTCGACTTCTAAGATGTTATCCCTGCCCATCCCGCCATTTGTCATGTATGCCTTTTGAAATCACATCCATATTCCTGGCCAAAGTCAGATGTCACTTCCTTCATGAGGCCTTGCCTGTCTCCCCACTCCACCCCAAAGTGGTGCACTCTCCTCCTGATGGTGCTTGCACTCCCGCCTGCCCTCTTCTTACCCCCTTCCTCTCCCCTTCTTCCCTCTCCCGCATCCCCTCTCTCAAACCACTGATGCATGCAGTCCCCTCTTAGTAGCACCAGCATCACTGGGCTCTGGTTCGAAATGCAGAATCCTGGCCCTGCCCCCACCCAGTGAACCAGAACCTGCATTTCATGAGCTCTGCAGATGATTCCTAACCACCTTAAAGGTTAGGAAGCACCAATCAAGCCACTCTGAGTGTACAAAAAGACATTTTTTCACTGGTTACATTTTTAATGATACTTATTCATTAGGAAAAAAAAAAGGGCAATACAGAAAAGCCCAGAGATTGATATGGCCATGAGAAGACTCTTTGGGCTTATTATTTAATGTACTTGTTTCACCTTTGATTTAGAGGAGCTATATGCAGATGGCCTGTTTTGAGATAGGAGCCATGCTTTAAACAATAGCTGACACTACGTCTTGTATAAAGTAGGTGTTCAATAACTATTTAAGGACTCAAAAGACGGAATTTAAGAATTCTCTATTACTATAACATAGTGTCTCCTTTCTAGTAACTAGAGTCTCCAGCACATTAAAAGGTAGATGAAGGCTGTTTTTGGCTGAGCTTTTCATGGCTGCTGCATCTTGGTGCAGTGACCAGAATGTCTCAGTCTGAAGCCTCCCTGGTTGGCTTTCCTGAGGAACAGTAAAGGTTGGTGAAAAGCAGCTGCATGCAGTCCTCAGGCATGGTTGAGGTGCTCTGTACCAGGAGACCCACTTTTTTTGACCTACTCTGAGAACTATAACCGACAGTGATTGTCAGTTTTACTAGAATTCTCCAGTGTGAGTGAGGCAGGGAGTGGGGAGAGAGGGAATCGTCCTGTCTGCCTCTCTGGCTCAGAGCCTAGAGACTAATTTAATTAAACCTGTAAGGAGCTCTGGCAGCTGGTGAGAGGTATGCTGAAGCATTCCAGAATCCCCTTTCAGCCCATTCAGCCCAGAACCCCTGGCTATGTGCCCCTGTCCTTTAGTGGCTGTGCCTAAGGCCTGTCCCTACCCTCCTTGGCCTTGGGAGCAGTTGCAAGTCTCCAGGGCCTGGTCTAGGGTCATGGGTATATGCGAGAGTCACCTAGCAGAAAGAGCTGGGACCTGGAGTCATGCCCTCAAGGTTCTAGACCTGCCCAGCATTTCTTAGTTGTGTCCCTTTCTCTGTCTCTGCTAGGGCTGTTTGGTAAAAACCAGAGAGGCTGCCTTGGAGAAGTGTCAGCTTGTTTCACGTGGATGATGCCACACACATCACTGTTTCTGTTCTCCAGGTGGGCAGAAACGTGGGGTCTTCTGTGCTCCTCACAGACGTCTGTTGCTGTGGAGTGGCAGCTCTGAAGGGTCAGTTCAGGAGACCTAAATTATGAATGGTTCTCACCTGTTCAGTCTTCCCTGTCCATGAGGTGTCATGATGGTGTGTGGAGACCAGGTGTGTTCATGCACATGATGATCTGGGCATCTTGTTGCAGGAACAGCCTAAGTGTAAGTGTTGGTGGCAACCTTACAGGACACAGGATGTGCTCACATACCAGACACATCTGGTGCTTTTGTGTCTGCCTTGCCAGAACATTTCTCTTAAACATCTGGAAATGATTACTCTCTGCCTACGACCAATCCGTGGGCGGCCATAAGGACCTCGACATTTAGATGAACTAAAAAAATAAGTAGGCAGTTGTGTTCATGTGTGAAAATGTGAAATGTCATGCTCCATGAAAATGATGGGTATATATTTTTTTCCAGAAATACTTTAGTCCTTTTACCTTGAGTGCCTAATCATAAAGGGACCTGAGTTGAGTCCTGACACAAACATGCCATTGCTTGTGACTGAAGCCACTGCAACCATTTCTGGGACCTGAAGAAAGTTTTCATTTTGACTTTTTCTTTTTTAAAGCCAGCATTGTAGTATGCTTTTTAGCTGTGAAGTATCTCTAGATCCCAAAAGATGATGATTGTCTACTGACTGGAATCTCACAGGTGATAGTGTATAAATTCACAATTTTACAGTGGCTTTGTGCTCCCCAGAAAATATACTCTGTTTAAAACTTTCATTGATTTCAAAAACATGGTCCTCAACCCTTTTAGGTTAAAAGTTATATTTGTGTCAAAGGTCAGATTCCCTAGACTCTCAAATGAGCTTAGAACATACCTAGAGTCATGCACTGATACCTTTTATTTTTGGTTATAGAAATGCACACCCTACACAATGAATGAGACCCTCCATGCCCCATACCTGGTTACAGTGGCAGCCCTGCTTCAGGCTGCTCTGTATGTTAATGATCCTGAAAGAGGTGATGACTTTTTCTCTCCAAACATTTATCAGACTCTAATTAAAGATGACAGGATGCTTGTGGGGTTCCCAGGGAATATTACCTTGGATCATATGCATCAGAAATGAAAGTTTTCACTTTTGCTGTCCACTGCATGTGGCTTCTTGGAAGGCAGTCCTTCAGGTCCTGGCAGCTCCAGGGGAGATCTGTCCAAGAGATGTGTGGGCTTCTACTCAGGAGCAAGGGTGGTGTTTTTTTTCCAATTAAAAATGGAGAAGTTGTAATTTAGAAATACATGGATGCCTGTGGATTTTTAAATTGGATTTAAAAAGTTGTGGCAAGCAGTACAGGGAGCTCTTTAATTACAGCTCTCACTAGCCCTATACTTTGTCATGCCAGGTGGGGGAGGCATCGCCATCAAGCGGGGCTCTTGTAACCAGGGCACCAGGCATCTTCTCACTGGGCTTTCTGTTTGCTATGGCGATGGAAAAGAGCAAATGGAGTGGGGCAGCAGATGTTGACTTGGGTACCTGTGACACAGGATCTTCTTGGTGGCAAAAACCTCAGTGTCAAGTTTCTCTTGACTAAGAGCCACATGTTTTGTTGAGGGGTTTCAGCTGATCACTAAACCAGGGCTGTCTGGTCAAACAGTTAATGAATTACTAGGAATAAGTGGTCAAATACCTGCTGACTTCATGCTGTGGATTTTGACATCTTTTGATTATTGAGAAGCTAATAGGCAGAGAACTATACTGCTATGTGCAGTTGAAGCTGTATGAAGAAATTGCACATGTAATTATAGAGTGTTCGAGGAAAAGGACCTTCCAAGTTACCTGAGCCATGGTCCAGACAAGTAACAGAAATGAGCCAGGTAGGCAGGTGACTGGGGAGACCTGGATAGCACCTGTTCTGAATAAAGGGTGGGTACCACTCAGCCTGGCCTCCCTGGGCCTGGAAGGCATGGCGCAGTTTCCAGATTTTCCCATTCTTCAAGGGAAGCTGGAAACCTGGAATTTTAGGGACAACCTCTTTTAATTATTGGCAGCCAACCAAAAATAAAATGCCACACAGGCCAAACCAAGTATGGCAGTGAGCTGCCAGTTTGCACTCTGATGCCTGCCTGTCTCCATTTTACAGGATGACTCCAGGTTCTGCCACTGGCTCAGCAGCAGCCCGAGGCCTGGAAGCCCAGTCTCTTGTCTCTGAGGCTGATTTTCTTTTCTCCCCGAGGGCCATCTACTGGAGATGCTCTGGAGCGACGACGGTGTTCAGGGTTTCCTGGCTAGCTGGCAGCTCACCCTCCAGTATTCTTGAAAGCTTTTCCTAGAAGTCCATAGTCATGGCCAGCTGGACTTCCCCTGAAGTGTGGCCTCTGCTCCTGGGTGTTCATGTCACACATGTCAGGTGGAATTGGATTCTGGGCCCCTTTGTCTGTTTTCCTAGGATATCAGTGGACCTTCCCTGGGGTGTCAGGTTAATACCTACACACTTGGACCCTGAGACCCATTGGTTCAGCAGAAATTGGGACCCCCAGCTCGAGTTTCTGCTCTTGGTCCTCAGCCTAACTTGAGACTTCTGCCCTCCAGCAGGGAGCTGAAGTGTATTATTTTTGGCACCTATACTCATAGTGGAGCCCCAGGCCCCTGTGTCAGTTTGCCTGGGGATGCTGAGAAATGGGCAGTGTCCTGAGCCCTGCCTACCCACCCTCAGAACTGGAATATTGGAGTGTGACCTAGGAATCTCCTTTTTAGACATGCTCCCCAGGAGGTTATTGTGCACACAAAAGTTTAAGAACCACTGTTTCAGGGATAGCAGAGGTACTGGGCGATAGGGCCTTGTGACTCCAAGTCATGTTCTCTAGGCCCTACCACACAGGAATGCTAGCAAGTCAGAGGAGCAGGTGGGCCATCTGGCCTGTTCTGGCTCACAGCCCAGAACCCAAGAGGCAGTGTTAAGTGGTGGCCCCAGAACTGGTTTCATGGGTGTGTGACCAGTGTTATCACACCTGCACTTGGGATTAATGCTCTGTGGTCACAATTCTGAAATATTTAACAATTTTATTTTTGATTTTGTGACTTTTAAGCAAAGGCTGGTACAACAATGGAGCATATGCTGGGGGCTTGGAACCTCTGCTCCCATGTGGTTTTGCCTGCCTCTCCTCCAGGACAGGTTCTCTGCTGCAGGCACTCCACCCTGCCCTACCCTACCCCACCCCAGGCCACCCCACTAGTGACTTCCACTGTCCTTGCCCTAGCAGGAACCATGTTCCGGCCCATGTCGTGGATGCCGAGTTGTGGGTGGTGGGACTGTGGGCATCAGTGATGGTCTTCATATGCCCAAAATATATCCTTGAGCCTGAGGAAGCACAATAGCAAATAGCAGATTAAAGAAACACCATTGTTGGTCTAAAGAAAGGCTGCTAAGAAAGGAATAAGGGTTTTATTCCTGCTTTGAACATAGGGCCTAAATTTTCAGTTTGCATGGTCCCTGCAAATTATGTATCCTGGCTGGAGGACGCTCTTCTTAAATCCTCTTCTAGTGGATCTCTCTTATTGGTGGCTCACATTAGGGAAATAATGTGCTCCTTCTCCTAGGTCTTCTCTGTCTCCCCATTTCACTGACTCTTCTTTCTGATCATAATATCCAAAGTCTTCCATATGTTCATGAGTTTTTTTGTATTATACATCCCACTCTTTTTCTTTCAATTAATGTAAAAAACAAGGATTTTTGAAGAATAAAGAAATAAAAATCCCCTTGTAAATTTTATGTAAGAGTTTTGAAGATAGTAAAGACAATCACCGAGGGCTTTCTATCACATTGGCATGATTTCTCTAGTTTTTAAGTGTTCCATTTTAACTGCATGAATTTGGTGATGTGGTTTAGCTATTTAGGAGTATTTTGCACTGTATCACCTTGGCTGGCCAAATAAGCAGGATATACTTGGGACACAGTGTATGCTCAGTGAATGCTTACAGAAGGACAGGATGTGAAGATTGGACATACCTATGTCTCAGCAAAGATTTTAATTATTATTGTTTGAAGGGATGAGCAGCTGATAACACTAGGCCTGGTTATTTTCAAAAGTTGTTATAGTTTGTCTCTCAGTTGACCATGTTCTACTTGAAACAATCTCTTCCCTTAGCTTATAGGACAGCCTTTTGCTGGTTTTCCTCTGGTCCCTCTAGCTTCTCTTTCTCAGTCTCATTTTCTTTGACTCATTCATGATGATATTAAGATCAATTCATGGAGAGCAAAAAATGAAAATGCAGAAAAGAGCATACCAGGCATGTGGGACATGGGTCTAAAGTACATGTATTGGAGTCCCAGAATGTAAGAATGAGTCAGAAGGAATATCTGAATACATAACAGCTAAGATTTTCTATAACCAACAAATAACATCAAGCCCTAAGTTCAAGAAGTGCTATAAACCCCAGGGAAACTAAATACAACGTAAACCACATTTAAGCACTTCATAGTAAAACTGATGGAAATGAAGGACAAATAAAATATTAAATGCAGCCTGAGAAAAAAAGATTACCTTCAAAAGACCAACAATAAGATTGGCAGCTGATGTTTCAACTGAAATGCTACAAGCTAGAAGACAGAAGAGTAACAGTTTGTGAGTACTCCAAGAAAATGACTGCTCATCTAGAATTCTGTACCCAACAAAAATATCCTTCTAAGTGAAAGTGATATGATGCCAAAAGCACAAAGAACGAAAGAAAAATAGGTAAGTTGAACTTCACCAAAATTAAAAGCTTTTATGCTTCAAAGACCATTGAGAAAATGAAAAGACAATCCATAGATTGGGAAAATGTTTTTGCAAATCATGTATCTGATAAAGGACTTATTCCGGAATATATATGGGATTCTTATAGCTCAAAAAAAAAGACAACCCAGTTGAAAAATGGGCAAAGGATTTGAATAGATATTTCTTCATAGAAGACATAGAAAAGGCCAGTGAATACCTGAAAAGATGCTCACAGTCATTAGCCACTGGGAAATGTAAGTCAAAACCATGCTATACCACTTCACATTCATTAGGATGTCTATAATAAAAAAGAAAACAAACATTGGTGAAGTTGTGGAGAAATTGGAGCCCTCATACATTGCTGGTGGGAATGTAAAATGATGTGACTGCTTTGGAAAATAGTCAGGAGGTTTCTTAAAATGTTAAATGTAGAGGTGCTGTGTTGATCTAGCAGTTCTACTCATAGATATATACCCAACAGAAATGAAAATATATGTCTATACAAAAACTGTACACAAAAATTCAGAAGGGTATTATTCAAAATAGCCAAAAAATTGTAACAACCCAATGTTTATCAATGGATAGTATTTAGCAATAAAGGAAGTGAAATACTGATAAATGCTACAGCATGGATGAACCTTGAAAACTTTATACCAAGTGAAAGAAGCTAGTCATGAAGACCACATATTGTGTGATTCCATATATATGAAATGTGTAGAAGAGGCAAATCTATAGAGACAGAAAGTAGCTTAGTGGTTTCTGGGAGCTAGAGGGTGTTTTTTGTGGAAGTGAGGAGTTATTGCTAATGGATATGTGGTTTCTTTTTGGTATGATAGACATGTTCTAAAATGTGGTGATGGATGCACAGCTCTGTGACTATACTACAAGCCAGGGAATTGTACACTCTGGATGGGTGAATTATATGGTATATGAATTATATCTCAATAAAGCTGTTACCAAAAAAATGGAGGTGAAATAGAGATGTTTCTAGAAAATAGGCACTGAGGAAATTTTTGTCAGAAAACTCTCACTAAAGAGGCACTAAAGAGAATTATTCAGGCAGAAGGAAATTCTCACAGACAGAAGCACAGAAATGTTGCAAGGAATGAAATGGAGAAGGCGGGGTAAATATGTGGGTAAATTTAAATAAATATTTACTGCTCAAAAAATAATACTATGTCATTGGTTTGAAATACATTTCTCAATATCTCAAAAATGGTCTAGTGGCCTTAAATTGTCTGGGATATGATAACTTCATAGTAGGTTCTGCTAAGTCAGGAAGCCATGTGATTATGTGTAGCATAAATTACTAAAAGAATTACTAAGTGTAACTTGGACTAAATGGAACAATTGAAAGGAAATATGGGATACTAAAGCAAAATTAATTAAACCATAAGACAGCAAGATAGGAAGAAAAAGGAAACCAGAACATACAGATTAAATACCAAATGTAGATTTGAACCCAGACATCAGCAATCACTTTAGGTTACTTTAATTAGATACTTTAGTTATAAAACTGAGATTGTTAGATTGGATTAAAAAGCTACAATCTACATACACATCTTAAATATATGGACACCAGATTTTGTAAGTAAAAGACTGGAAGAAGATAAACTATGCAGCGCTAACCAAAAGAAAATGGTGTGGCTGTACTAGCAACAGATAACATAATCTTTACGGTAAGAAACATTACTAGAGGTAAGGAGCAAATCTCATAATGCTGAAAGAGCCAGTCAACTCAGAAATACAAATAAATAAATATGTAGGTAAATAAAATACTGACAGAATTAAAAGGAAGAATAGAAAAATATACAGTTGTAGTTGGAGTTTAATGTACCTTTTAGAACAAACAGATTAAAATCAGTAAGGAAAGAGGAAGGTCGAGAATCCTATTTAATAAATAGTGCAGCTGTTGAGTACACATCCTTTCCACGTACTGGGCCATAGAATAAGTTTCAAGAAATTTCAAAGCATTAAAATCATACAGACTATACTTTCTGGCTATAGAGAAAATAAGCTAAAAGTCAACAATAAAAAGATACTAGAAACTTCCTAAATATTTGGAAATTATACAATACACTTCTAAATAACCCCTGAGTCAAAGAAGAAATCCCAGTGGAATTTAGAAAATACTTTGGACAGAAGATAATGAAAATAGGGCATATCAGATTTTGTGGGCTATAGCTAAACCTTACTTAGAGGAAAATTATAGTCTTAAATGCACATAACTGAAAAGAAGAAAGACTGAAAATCTTAATATTTAGGCATTAGAGAAAAGCAGTATATTAAACACAAAGAATGTAAAAAGAAGTAACAAAAAACAAATTAATAAAACAAAAAGCAAAGTTAAAATACTGGAAAAGCAATATAATCAGAAGTTGGTTCTTTGATAAGACTAATAAATGAATAAGGGACATTCCCTAAACTTAGAGAAAAAAAATGAGAAAGCACAAGTGACCAATATCAGAAATGAAAAGCAGATAGCACCACAGGTTCTCAAGGCATACAAAGTTAGCTGTTATCCTTAGGCATACCAACACACTTCTGGAGTTTCAATTGCCGTATCTGTATTCAGGCCCAAACACCAAAATCTCTTCCTTTACTCAATATCTCTACTTGTTTTAGACATTACTTGTTAAAAACAAAAATCCCAATTTTATCCTGTCTTCCTGCCCCCAATAACTTTTTGTCTAATGTTTCCCATGTTTGTAAAAGTATCACCAATAGATACTAATTTACCCAAACAAGAAACTCAAGCTTTGACTTTTTGCAGTTGGATAACTCCACATCTGATTAATTGCCAAGTCCTTCTGACTTTTCCTTTCTCTCTATCCCTCTTTCTCCTGGTATCACCTTGTTCCTTTCTCCATTTCCATTGCTTCCACTATTGTGTAAACCACCTTCAAATTGTCCCCAATTTCTGCAGTGACTTACTCTCCCTTCTCTCTCCACACTACAAAGCTGGTCCTGTATGCATCTGCTTACAGCCATTTCATGGCTTCTTGTTGCCCTAGAATCAAGTCTAAAGTCTACTGTGGCCAGGAAGTTTCCCTCTCTGGAGCCCTTGGCCTGCCTTCTTTCAGTGTCTTGATGACTCAAATTCCTGTGTCAGGGCTTGTGCATCCACCATACTTTAGCTCCCCAGACTCCTCCCCCAGTGAAAACAAGAACAGAAACAAAGGTGACTAATTGTCCTCTTCATTTCCCTGAACTTTGACCAGTTGTTTCGTGACTGGTCCCATGCACAGCCTGGAGTGTTCCTTGGCATTTGACATGGCACAGTGCCTGGCACAGAGGGGCACAGGAAAGGATTACTGATCTGAATGAGTGAATGAATGATAATTGATCAAAATAATTCTGAAATTTAGGGTTGATACTACTTTTCAATTTGGCTAAATGAAACAGCAAATGGAAAAAGTACCTGTAAATATAGGTACATATTACAGCCTTTTCAAAAGAGGTTAAATGCATTTTTGGTTATTTATTTAATGATAAACAAGTCTTTTACAATAATTCAAATATTTACCAGATTATTACACCTCCTCAGTTTAAGCTCTTACGTGGAGAAACCCTAACTTTGTCTTCCTTGGAGACCTTGGCAGAGGCCCTTGCCAAGGCTGGTGAGCTGTGCAATTTTGTTGACTTAAATCAAAATCTAAGGCTTGATTTGGAAACTGCCTAAATCAATTTCAGGACATTGCTTCCCTCACTGAGGTTGGTGGCCACAAATAGCATAACTTATTAAGGGTTTTTAAGGAAGTAAAATCCAACTGCTTTCAAGTGAATATATTCATATTAGTTCATAATCCATATATAATGGATCTTCAAAAATACCCTAAAACATTGATGAATGTACCTGCCATGTATTTGTTGTTCTGACAAGGCTCAATGGGCCCTTAAGGATTTAAAGGTTTAAATATGATTTTTCGGAGTTAGTCAACAGGACCTATTTTCTTCTGATGTCATGTAAATCAGTTTCATTTGGTCTTTTCTTAAGAAAATGAAGTATTACTTGTATTTTTAAAATATGTAAAATTACGTCTTTGTAGGAAATTGTTTTTTATTGTAAAATACATACAAAGGAATAAACATGAAAAGTATGTACAGTTTGAAGGCCAACGAAATGAATGCCATGTCCTCACTACCCATCTTAGGAATTGGCAGAGGGTAGCCACAGCATGTATGCCTTCCACCCTGTCCCTTTGCAGGGGTGTAGTTTGTGGGGGAACCACAGCCCATAATTGGGCTGAGCCAGAATTTTGTATAGGTTTTGTTACGAATTTGAAAGAACATGTGGCATTGCTTGTTGGAAAGCTCTCTTTCCAACTTCTCCTGCTTGTCATCTAAGTCCAGTTTCTTATCTCTCCCTTAGGAAAGAATTACAAAGTTTAAGGAAGCCACAGGCACCATGACTGTTTAGCAAGAGAAGCACCATCTGAGGGGAAAGCAGGTGTAGCTCCCTTAGAACTGACCAGCTGAACTGACATGCTGACTGCCTTTGTACTGCTCTTAGAGCTGGGATGAGCCTGAAGTGGGGTCCCCTGGGGGTCCACGGTAAACCCAGCCCAGGAGAGAGACAGGGCCTATAGCAGCACTTCATTCCTGAGCCAGTAGCAGGGCTGACTTGAAGTCCTGAACCTGTGCCATTAGAAGGGCCCTGCGCTTGCAGATGCTGTCTTGGAAGTTTTCATACCTCTGTCTCTGAATGTGCATTTTGTAAGTGAAGTACCATGGGACAGTGTAACCTGCTCCAGGGACCTGGAGCCACAGCTCCTGCATGGTTTTGCTTCCTGCTGCTTCCTCACCTACCTGGGAGGGATTCTTAGCTGACTGCACTCCTATTTCCTGGAGCTTTGGGCTTTTCCACCCAGCAGCTGCTGCTGTCCCCTGTCCCTGGTGGGGGCGTGGGCTTCAGGGAGGGGCGGTGCCAGTTATGCACGTGGTGTCTGAGAGCTGGGTCCAGCCTTTCACCCACGACTGATCCCTGGCTCTGAACACTTGAGTATTAAATTGCAGTCTGTGGGGGGCTGCCTGTCTCCTGTAGGTCAGGGTAGCAGGCTTATGGGAGGAAGAGACTGACTTAAAGCACTGACCATGAAATGTCACTCACATCTTGGGTCTACTGAGTTGTTCCTCTGGTTTGGGCCAGTGTGACTGACATCTGCTGGGCTCTCCTGAGTCTGTCTCCAGGTGGTGGGTCATCCGGAGGCTTGCAAATCCAGACTGGCCTCACTCAGTATGCCAGTTGGCAAGCTTTGGCAGGAGCAGCTGGAACAACCAGGCATCCCAGAGGCTGGCTAACCCCGGCTTTTTCGTGTGGTGGCAGAGTTCCAAGAGCAACAAGAGAGGAATGACCTGACCAGCAAGTATCTCTCAAGTCTCTTCCATGTCACATTTGCTACTGTGTTGGCCAGAGCAATAAAGGATTAGAGGTAGAATCCACCTCTTGGGAGAAGGCACTGCAAAGTCACATTGCAAGGGATGTGGATGCATGGATGGAAGGAACCAATTAAATGATTAAAGCAAATGACATTTATTTTGGTTTTTCTTTAAAAAATCAGCTTATGTTTTCCCACTTCTGACCTGTTATCAAAATTAAAAGATAGCCTTTGTGTATATTTATAAAATGGTTCCAGGGTTACACAGAAATTTTATTGCCTAGATTAAGGATTACTGTAGACCTGCTGCCAAACCCAGATAATCATTAAACCACCCCTGTAACATGCAACTTCATTGGATTAAGGAAAGAAAAGAATATATAAACTGAGACATGGCATTAGCCTTGTTTTAGGATTTTTTTTTCCAGGATGGTGAGGCTGCCCTTTCTTTTTGAATGCACTGTCTTTGTAGGAACAGTCAGAAGAACCACTGAGTGGCTTTGTGCAACCTGTCTGGAAGTAGAAGAGGGCTCTTTATCTCTGGAGATCGAGGGCCTGTTTTAATGGTCCGTTTTGACCTGGGCAGAGTGGCACACAATATCTAGGTCTTTGGAAGGGTCCTCCACTTCAATCTGTGACTAACTCCTCCTGAGCATCCTGCCCCACAACCAGAATCCTGGCCGCAGGTTTACAGCCTGCAACCTGGTCTGAAGTCTTCCTGCACACCACTGCCCCTAAACTCCCCTAAAGGCCACACTTCTATAATAGCCCTGTAATGATATCTTTTCACATGGCTCCTGCTTTGTCTTATGTCCTGAAGTGCCCAGCAGTGTCCTGGCTACTGAACCTACAGCCAAGAAAGGAGTGCAGGAGACATTCTGCCAGGGGATCAGAGAGTTGACATGAAAATTTTTGGAGTCAGGAAATTCCAGGACCCTTAAGTCATTCAGGAAGACAGTTGACATGAGAGGCCAAGGGAGGGGATCAGGTTGCCTCTGTGTAAGTAAGAATTGAGGTTCCCGGTCAGGAACTGGTCTGGTAGGGAAGTGTCTGAGTCCTTCACTCTGTAGGCAAAGTTTGGATAGTTCCATTGAAATAATTTATATTTTCCTTTATATTATCAATTATAATAGCACAATTGGAATTAACCCCCACTCCTGCCTACTCACATTGTTGCATTTTTTGTAACTTAGTTTTCCATGACACGATTGAATGATTCATTTAGTGTACCTATCAGTTTATTAAAGTGATACCTAAAGCTGACCCCCAAAATATTTAGGGGATTTTATTGTTTCAATGTGTCAGTCCAGCAGGGACACCCTTTCTTCTTAATCCTTGGCTCATGTGATGGTTTAAATATTAATCTCATGTGTGTCAGGTGTGATGAAGCAGTGGGGCTTGTGTTGTGAAATGGAGTGGGAGTGTGTATTGACTTTTTTTGTATCTTCACAGGCCACTTGTGTTGTTAGGACCCCCTTGTGCAGATGTATCCTGGCTCCCTAAAGGGAGCAGTGGCCAACCCTGCCCCCTTCCTGTGGCTCTGCAGTGAGGACACCACACACACTTGCTGAGGGATTAAAGGCACGTCTTTTCTGTCTTAGTTGAGGAACTTGCTGGCACAAATTGCTCAGCTGTTAATTGGGGAGCAGGGTTGAGAAGGGCGTAGGATGTAATGGCGCCTTCCTTCTGGAAGGGGAACTGGGGCTGTTTTAAGGAGGATGCTTGACTCTCGGGAAGCTGTGGCTGCTGATTATAGAGAAGACATCCAGATGAGGATGAAGAGCCACACATTTTAGCAGCTGGTTTAAACAGCTCTTTATTCTCTTCTGTGCTCTGTTTGTGTGTCATATTTACTCAATAAAATGACCTTTCAGGGACGTGAGCATTTATATGTTCCTTGGTGCCTGGGCCTGACATGATTTTGTTAAATTGGACTATGGAAATGGTGATAGTTAATGATGAATGGAAGTAGAGGAATGATGAGAACAGGCAATTCTGCTGAAGTTTTGGGATTCTGTTGCCAGAAGGCTGGGAGACTGTGAAGCTTCTTGCTGTGTGGTTCAGGGCTAGCTGGAAGCATGTTGGGATAGGCACCTGGTGGATTAGGTGAGTGTTGAGGAAAACCAGATATTTGCCTCAGCCTGCTGAGAATAAGATTGGAAGGTATGGAATGGAGATGATGTGCAGACAGCCATGGTTGCCAGAAGGACTGGGCTGTATCTACTGGCCACCAGTAATTCCACCTCTGCCCCAACTTGGGAGAGAGCACAGAGCTGTGTGGGGGTGTGAGGATGGGAAGCCAGGAAGAAGTCCCTGCTGTCTCCTTGTTAGGTGCCTTAAATTAATGAAGGGGTGTGTGTAGAATCAGTGTGTGCTGGAGCTGGCTTGGGTGGCTTGAGAAGGCCAACTGATATATATTTGGGAATTTTGTGAGCCATTTGTTGAATATAGCCATTAATAAAAATGAAATTTTATAAGTATGTAAACACATTATATTAAAAGCAAAGGTAATAAGTGGTCAAAGCATGTCCCTTCCTAATTGTTTTATTACATTTTATTGCATTTGAGGTTTTCTACATCTCTTATATCTATAAGATAAAAACACTACATCCTGGTTTGCTGCTATGTACCTCTTTCCTACTCCATGCTCAGTGATTTCAGACTGGCAGCTTGAAATTGGCTATGGTGGGAATATTTATCTCCCACACGTGTGCATATTCTGCCTTTCGGCACACCAGAGCAGTGCTTCCTCCTCGACTTGGTTCTGTCTGTCTGGCCCGAGTGTGGACCACAGCCTCAGAATGACTCAGATCCCCTTGAGGAGAAGCAGACGCTTTTTATCCAAAAGTTTCTTTCTCTGGGCTCACATATTTCCAGGGCTGAGGCAAAGGAAATTGTTATGGCTTAAAGGCTTCCATTATCCCCATCTTCTGGTCTGTTGATTATATGTGGGATTGAAAATAAGAAAAGGTGTTGATACTATCAACAGAACAGATCAAGTAAGCTTTATTAGTTAATAATGTCAGGAGGAGTCAGAGAGCTCAGTGGAGTTAACAAAGAGCTGCAGTGATTTCCAGCTGTGCACATGGTCCAGCATACATGTTAACAGGTCCAGTTTCTAATGGAATTTTCCACCTAGGAATGGTAAAGTCTAATTTCAGTTTGCAGGAGACCCTTGGCCCAGGACATGACTTCTGCAGGAAATCCTTCCTGTCTGCTTCTTTCTCAGGCTGGGGGAGGCAGCTCCCCTGTGTGTTTCCCTAAAACCCTCGGCATATTTCTGACACAACAGTACAGTGAGTTTGGTCATTAAACTCTGGGTTTAAATGCTTTCTCAGATCAGATGATCTATCTATATAAAATGCCAGTCAAGAATGCTGAGCCCCACTAGCATGCCTTTAGTAGTTATGAGGAGCAGTTTGTTGTTAGAGAAATAAAACAAGTG
The DNA here is from genome assembly GCF_040802235.1 of Manis javanica. Lineage (NCBI taxonomy): Eukaryota > Metazoa > Chordata > Mammalia > Pholidota > Manidae > Manis > Manis javanica. The sequence continues at coordinate 91,292,394 of NC_133164.1, forward strand.
AATCAAATAGGATTAATTCCTTTGAAAGAATTAATTAGGTATTTCTTACAAATAGTTAAAAACAAATTCCTTTCATTCTGTTGAGGATAACCAGAAACAAGGACTTGTGGAGTCTCTACAAGAGTTAATAGCCTGTTATAGATGCTGATTCTAGATAACTTGACGGTCTGCATTTTTCTTGCCGAGTATAAGCAAAGCATTCCTATCAAAAGAGACTAATTCCTTGTTTGAAATCTCACTTACAGTGGGAAGATTATCTGGCATTTATCTAGATGTTTTAAAGTAGTCACATATTTGCCTCCACTTTTCCCTAATCTTCTGTCATTTTGGAGTAAAAGCCTGAACTCACCAAAGAGATGAATAATAAGAGCCACACATACACCCTGAGAAATCAAATATGACGTTATGCATTTGGATTTCCTCATAATGTTAATCTTAATCTTTGGTAAAATTATTTTCCTGTGATTTAAGTGTATCGATCATTCTAAATGTCATGTAATGCTGGCTGTTGTAGCAACCTCAAAATCTTAATGACGACACAGCAGAGGACAATGTCTTGCTCTTGTCACCATCCAGGTGGGTCAATGGATACTGGGCAGCAAAATGCTCCCTCCTGTGCATTGATTCAGGAACCTGAGCTCCTTCTGTCCAGGGCTCTGCTGGTTTCTAGACTTCAGAGTCCTTCTCTGACTCCTCTGTATCCAGCCACAGGCAAGAAAAGAAAGGTAAACAGTTGTGAGGTGTGTTATGGCCAGGTCTGCTGGGAGCCGCCTTTATTTTCATGGATGTTCCATCGGTCAGAACTCAGTTATGTGGCTATAGCCCAACTACAATGCTGGGTTTTGTGGTCTCTTTGCCCGAGAGGAAAGGGAGGGGGGTTGGCAAATACATGGAATTGCCTTGTCCCCACCAGAGCACCCAGATGACACAAGCTGCATTCTCCAAGCATGAAATTTTCAAGACCTTTGTAGGTCTCTAGTCATAGAGAGGATGCGGAGCATAGTGTTGAGAGCATGACCTTGAATCAAATTGCCAGTATCCAAATCCCAGCTCCACCATTGACCACAAGTGACACTGGGCAAGTAAATCTCTGTTCCTTAGTTTTCTCATCAGGAAAAGTGGGGATGACAATAGAAATTAATAGGGCTTGTATAAGAATCAAATGATGTAACATATAAAATGCTTAGGATTATGCATGGAACATAATTAGCAACATATAAGTATTTGTTAAATAAATTAAAAAAAATAAGACTAGTAATAAAGAGGCCCAAAGTCCTCTTTGTTAAATTGTAATCTGGATATGTTGCTATTCAGATGAGAATGTTTCTTTCAGTTCAAATGTAAAAATGTTTATCAGGCAACTATTAATTGTAGTGTGCCAGGTTTGACTATAGAATCTGAATTAGTGAGCTTCTTACTGAAGCAAAGGAAACAGTGTATTTTCCCCTCCAAATCTACCTTTAAAATGCTGCGACTCCTGATTTATAGTCACATTGGCATTGTGATCCTGGTTTCCACTCCAATCCATGGCTTTTTCTGGACCCCCCAGAGAGGAAAGTGACACTGGTTCAGTGCCTAGAGGGCTCCTTCTCCCCTGCCCATGTCCACTGGGTCCTGTCGATGTGACTCCCTTAATAGGTGTCATTGCTGGCTACTCATTATGCAGTTTGCTTCCAATCTGTTTGTACTAACACACTACTCTTCCAGGTATGATCTGAATTTTGGAATAATGCTTGACTTTAAGAAACAAATGAGGGCAACCTAAAGCGATTTCTCCATGTAAAGCCTCCATCCCAGGCTGTGCTAACAGGCTCTTTCTCTTGCAGCTCGACGACTGCACGCTGCAGCTCTCCCACAACGGCACCTACCTGGACTTGGAAGCTACCCTGGCAGAGCAACGGGACGAGTTAGAAGGCTTCCAGGGTGACGCTGGGTAAGAGTGACAATTGTCTCAGCTGACTGGTCCTCACCTTTCAAGAAATGGGGTACATTGAGGGCTTAAAATACTTTGGAGAATCCACTGTAGCTTTGACCTCTTTATTCACTTTCACACAAAAGAAGGGAGATTCAGCTGACTCACCAGCAATAACCTTTTGCATTTTGAGCCATTCTTCTTGACAAGGCTACTCAGGCATAGAAAAATTTCTGGTATGGTTTAGTTAAGCACAAAGTACACTCTAAGTTTTTAAAAAATGAAATAAATTAATATTTTCCAGATTTGAGTGGGATTGACAACTATTTTAAACACTGTTTTTAATGATATCTTCCTAAATATTTATCTTCCTTGGGCAGATGACCTAGTAGATCATTTTATACTGTATCATCTTTTGAGCTCATTACAGTGGAGAAAATAATTATTAATTATGTCAATTAACACCAAGGGAATTTTTAGCTTATGTGTATGATCGCTTATTACTTCTGATTGCTATGAGTCTGAATAAGGAAGGACTTAAAAAAATCAGAAATGTGTACAGAAAGTGAAATCGCTTTAGGATTATACACATATAATCATCCATTTGTACATTTGTTAGATTATTGAAATAGCTTTCTGATGGGGGCCACTTGCCTCTTTGTCTATCCCTCTTCCATCCCAGAACCAATTTATCTCTGATTTCATCACCTTCCTCCTTAGAAACTTTCAGAGGTTCCCTGTTGCTTTCCAAATAACGCTCAGCTATCTTAATCTGGTGCTCAGGGACCTCCCCAAAAGTTGTTTTGAAGCTCCCTTGCCTGAGTTAAAAATATATTATAGACAGATGAATTTTTACCTCAGAGTAGTTTTCCATGAATGGCTCAAAAAATGAGGAAAAATGGGAACCTTTATAGTGTTAGTTTCTTACCGGACTCCAGTGAGTATTGATGAATGTCACAGTTAATGGCCCTTTTCCCATTAATTGTCCCTTTTCTGTGCTGCTAAACTCTGGTAGGCCAGAGCTGGGCCTGTCTGATTATCCATCACCTAGCATTTTCTCAACACATTATAGGCATTCAGGGAACATTGGTGTACAGATGAATGACAGGATCCCAGCATGGGTTCCTGAATGGTAAGACCATGAGCCCCAAGACTGGGTCTTCAGTAAGAACCAGCAAGTTTCTCTGAGGGCCTGTCTCCCAAGTAGTTCCAAGGGCTATATCAACAGTGTGTGGAAAAGACCCTGGAAGCTATCAATAGGCTGTACACACATGGGGGGTATCATTAAGTCAGAACAGATTCTACTCATCATTTAAAAAAAATTAGTGTAATTGGATTTATTGACTTAAGAGAAATTCCATTGCTATAGATTTTTACCAAGTATTTGACAATGATGTTTCATTATATCAGATATCAGCATTCAGACTGGATGACAGTCTAATTGGATAACTTTGTGACTCATTGATCAAACAGACCCCAGTTATAAGTCTTATAAGTAGATCATTGGAGTTTGAAAATTGTCTCTAGTGGTATTATGATTGAAGACCATGTCCTGTTTGAATTTTTTCTTTCTCACCAAAACTTGAGTGATTTGGAGATGGAAGCTTAGGGACAAAAAAGTGTTAATACATTACCCAACACTATCAAGAGTTAAGGGTGGAGAAGAAAATAACATTTATGGAGCACTTACTCTGCCAACTGCTATATTAGGTACCTTATTCACAGTATGTTTGTTTAATCATTCATTCTCTGAACAAAAATATGATTGGATTTTATTGTCTCCATTTTTCATTTGAAACAACTGAGGGTCTGGATTAAATTACACATCTGAGGGGCAGAGCCAGTAGATGGTGGAGCTAGGTTTGAACACAGGTGTGACCACTTTCCAAGTCTGTGCTCCCCTGCCATCCTGGGAGCTTTTGAGCAAAGCCATTTCAGGTGTACTCAGGATGTACATTTGTACTTTTTGTAACATTAGGTTGGTTCATGTCAGGACATCAAGAGTCCCTGGCTAAGACACTGACTGTAGTTGAAATAGCACCCAACACCCCGCAGGGTGGAGCTCCAGGGAGGATACATTTGCTACAGATCACAATGTCAACATCAGCATCCAGGTGCAGGAAGCCCCACCATAGCTGTCCCTAAAGAGCCAGGGACCTCAGCTGCAAGCTAGCTTATCAGAGGACATTCTGGGGCTTACTTTTTCCTTTTGTTCCCTTCTGAATCATCACCTGGCCGTGGGTCCATCTGATAGGTGCAGCCTTAACCACATTTCTGCACCCTAACAGCATGAAATTCTGGGGAAACGAATTATGGCAAGATGAGAAGGCAGGCTCCTAATGTGGGAAGCACCAAACAGGGAAAGGTAGCCCTAATGATGCTGGGTAGCTGCACATTTGACTGGTGGGCTCCAAACTCACCCCTGAGTTGGGTTTATGTCTTTGAAATGATCATGTTTCACCCATGTCCTTTGGAACATACTTGGGCTTCACTCCTCTCTGCCTGGAAGAGTATGAAGAGGCCACCTTTACTGATCTCTGGTGGGGAGGCCCCTCTGTCCTTGGCCTGGATTGCAGGAGATGTGCCAGGATGGTGCTGTCCTGGCATTGCCAGGTCACCACAGTTATCTCCAGATTATTTACTACTATGGACCACTGGCAGCACACAAAATCTCTAGGAGCTGCTTGGAAGCAGCCTACAGGCTGCACTTTTCTGTGCAGGTGGGAGGTGTCTGGGCAGATGAGCAGGATTACTTGAATTGAGTGTCCCTCCTAGATCCTCTTAGACGTGTGGCATTTGGCAAAATCTGTGTGCCTAAGAACTCATGTCTCCCATGAATGGGAGTTAAAATATAATTTCTTCCTAGTTAAGAATTGCTTTTTTGAGGCATGAAAAAGATAAAATCAGTCTTTCTCTTGATTTCTTTGTGTAAAGTATAGCAAAAAATCTATTAATGTTGTGGTCTCCTAATGAAGAGGTATGTCAGGCTGTGTGAAAATGGGTATTTTTCATAGTGTCCTGAATGAATTTTCCTTGCTAGGGGAGTTTGTTTCTTTGTTCTTGTCCATTACCTTGTTCTTTTATGCCAAGACTAAAAATTAACTCACTTCTTGTTTAGAATTATTACTCAAGCTGTAGGTAACCAGTGAAGAGGAGAAAGACCTTGACAAAAGTGAAGGATGAAGCAATTATAATGCTAGTGAAGTGTAGCCTGGTCTGTTTATTACCTTCCAGGGCCAGGACATCAGCAGCCATGGCATGGGGACGTGGAAACGGAAACCCTGAAGCCTCTGGATTACTACTCCTGACCCTGGTTGGGTGATCTTGGGCAAAGCATTTCACCTCTAATAATAATTTGAGAAATTTCTTTATAAAATGAGGACATTATTAGCCAACTGCATTTCCCTCCCCATATCACACTGGATCCCAACAGGTTTTCTGGCCCCTGAAGAGAGCAGAGCAGAGGGCAGGATAGCATAGTGGTTAAGGATGTGGCTTTGCATTTAGTTTCATGGCTGTGTGAGCATTGGGATTTTACTTTACCTCTCTAAACTTCAGTTTTCTTGTAAGTGGGGATAACATAATCACAATATTGCCTCCTTGGGTTGTTGTGAGGTAAAATGCAATGATATATCTAAGATATCAAGCTAGTTCCCAGCATATAAAACAAACTCAAAACCAGTAGCCCTTACTGTCTGAATATATAGTCAGAATTTGAGAAGAAGATACAATATGAATCACTGGATTTTAGAGCTGGAGAGGTCTCTGCAAGTAAATCACCATAAGATCTCATATTTGCAGTTCAAAAAACCAAGGCTGGAGCCTTGCTTACAGGACAGAGCTGGCCCAGAAAACTTCCCCTGACTTTTTTGGCTTGCTCCCACACACACTGCCTCTCAAAGGAAACCAGTGCCAGTGGAGGTCCAAAGGGAACTGTCATGGGGAAGGTGGGGTTTGAGGTGTGGATTAAGTGAAGGTTCCTGTGGCCAGGATTCTCACCTGGCCCTGGTCAGCTAGCTCACTACACTTGTGTGGGCAATACATTGCTATTGACTCTATATAAAGAGCTCTGCCCAGTGCTCTGGGCAATACAGTGGCAGGGCTGCACAGCTGCAAGGGTGCAGGAGAGCAGAAACTGGAGTAGTAGCAGTGCCGAGGACAAGACTGAGACATCTGTGGGGGTTGAGAGGCCCGAAGGCAGGGACTGACTTGCTGCATGCAGACTCGCTCTAAGTGGCTGGGATTCTAGTGATTGACCTGCTAATGTGGGAACAAAGTTGGGTGTAACCCTTTCTCCCTAAGAACATTCCATTGTCATTCCACGGTCTCATTGAATCCATAGTGAACTTGCCCGGGGCTGAAATACATTGGCAAGACAGAAGTTAGCCCTGAGCAGGAGGTGGTGGCTGTGGTGAGGGAGGTGGGAGCATGGGAGAGCTGAGAGTGAGCCTGAGAAGCTCAGGCCTTCAGGGGTGTCATGAGGATCAGTGTGGCTGTAGGACATCCTGTATGCATTCCAAGGTTCTCCTGACTTTAAGTAGGTTGGGCCCTCAGCCTTCCCTCAGGCTTGTGCCCGAGGATCAGATCCCCACCACATACCCCATTACAGTCACTGTCCATCAGTATAGTAAGATGCTATAGAGCCATTACTTGTCTTCTCTGTGCTCTACTTCCTTCCCCATACCCCCTATATTATGAGCACTAATCGTAATGTCCCTTAATCCCCTTATCCCTCCCTTCCAATCAACCCACTCTCCCTAGTCCCTTTCCCTTTGGTAACTGCTACGCCATTCTTGGGTTCTGTGAGTCTGCTGTTGTTTCGTTCCTTCAGTTTTTCCTTTGTTCTTATACTCCACAGATGAGTGAAATCATTTGGTACTTGTCTTTCTCTGCCTGGCTTATTTCACTGAGCATAATACCCTCTAGCTCCATCCATGTTGTTGCAAATGGTAGGATTTCTTTTCTTCTTATGGCTGAATAATATTCCATTGTGTAGATGAACCACATCTTCTTTATCCATTCATCTGTTGATGGACATTTAGATTGCTTCCATTTCTTGGCTGTGGTAAATAGTGCTGCGATAAATATAGGGGTGCATATGCTTTTTGAATCTGTGATCCTGCATTCTTAGGGTAAATTCCTAGGAGTGGAACTTGTGGGTCACATGGTATTTCTACTTTTAGATTTTTGAGGAACCTCTATATTTGCTTTCCACAATGGTTGAACTAATTTACATTCCCACCAGCAGTGTAGGAGGGTTCCCCTTTCTCCACATCCTCTCCAACATTTGTAATTGTTTGTATTTTGCATGTTGGCCATGCTAACTGTTGTGAGGTGATATCTCATTGTGGTTTTAATTTGCATTTCTCTGATGATTAGTGATGTGAAACATCTTTTTATGTGCCTGTTGGCTGTCTGAATTTCTTCTTCGGACAAGTGTCTGTTCAGCTCCTCTGCCCATTTTTTAATTGGATTATTTGGTTTTTGTTTGTTGAAGTGCATGAGCTCTTTGTATATTTTGGATGTCAACCTCTTATTGGATATATCATTTATGAATATATTTTCCCATACTGTAGGATGCCTTTTTGTTCTACTGATGGTGTCCTTTTCAGCAACTGTATTTTTTTTAAGGTGTCTGTCTTCCTCCTGAATTTGTTCCTTAGCTCTTGAGTATTTTTCTGTAGCTCCATTAGCATGCTTATTACTTTTATTTTGAATTCATTTTAGGATGATCAGTGATTTCAGTGTCACTGAATCCTATTTCTGGTGTTTGAGATTTTTTGGATTGAACAAGGTTCTTTTGTCTTTTCATAATCCTATTAGATAGTGAGAAATATTAGGTTTGTTTAGGCAGTGCCCTGTAGTGCCCAGAAGCTCTGTTCTTCAGAGCTGCGCTGATCTGGAGAGATGGCAGTGGTCACAGGCGAGTGGCGCCAGTGCCTACCCTAAAGAGTGAGGCACAGTGCCTGTTTCCACTGTCAGGGCCAGTGAGTTGCACCCAGGGAGTGGCCTCTAGGTTAATCCCTTAAATTGCTGTGGATAGGCAGCCCTCTGGATGGCCTAGGGTGAAGGTGGGGGTGACAGGTGCGTGGCCCAGATGTCTTCCAGGAGGACAAAGTCCTTTCCTGCTTCCAGGCTGCATTGCCTGACTCTGCTGTTAGGGCCAGTTAGCCACATGCAGGGAAAAGACTCTTGAGTTAAGCTGTGTAGTTGCCGTAGGTGGGGCTGCCCTCCAGCTGGTCTGGAGCAATGGTGGGGACATTGGGTTTGTGTGCAGGTGTGGGTGACAGCGGGGAGGAAGAAGCTGCAGGCTACTTATTGCAGTGAGGGGCCTCGGGGATGCGTTGCCAGCCAGTGGGATGGATTGCCTGAAGCTCCTGAAAGTTCCCAACCTGCTGGGCTGGGTGTGCCAGGATGATTTTGTCCACCTGTTTCTTCTCCTAAACTCTTACCCCTTTAGCAGCCCTCTCACTGTTGGGAAATCTTTCAAAGCACCCACCTTTCTTTTGTCCCAGGGCAGCCTGTTGTGGGAACCTGTTCACAGTCTCAGTCTATGACTTTGGTTTTCAGCCCCAGTTATCTCCAGAGCACCATGCAATGTGGATTTGTGCTCCTGGAATCGATTTCTAGGGCTGGGTACTTAGCAGTCCTGGGCTGCTTCTCCCTCCCCGCTCTGATTCTCTTCCTCATGCTAGTGAGTTGGGGTGAGGGGAGTGCTCAGGTCCCGCCAGGTCTCTGCTTTTTTACTTTACGCATATTCCGTGAGATACTCTCTTGTCCCAGATGTAGACTGTTTGGTGTAATCTTATTTCTGGTCATTCTTTTAGGAATAGTTGTTTTGCTGTATTTTAATAATATATCTGGTTTTCAGAGGAGATTTCCGCCTCACTTCATGCCACCATCTTTTTTCATCCATGATGATTTAATTTTCCTCTGAAAGTTTTAGCTCTGAAACAGAAAACAAGGGCATATTTCCTGGAAAAGTGGGGAGAATGATTAATTTTAAACAGATGACCTGATTATTTCCCCCCAAAAAGCAAAAAGAATTGGTTAAAAGATTTTACAATTAATAATAGCAGAGAGAGGGCCAAATATAAAACAAATACATAAAAATCAACCTTTCTCCAATATGTTAGCATTCCAATTAGAAATTTTGGTGGTGGAAGGCAAATAGCTACCAGATTTAAAGGGAACTTATGATGGGTGTCCTCAATGGATTGATATTTGGTATAGATGAATAAAACATTGAACTTCCTGTAATTCTTCTTGAGTTCTTAGGATAAAGCTGATTTGGTCCTGTTGTGTTATTTTCTCATGTTGCATAATCTGTTTTGCCACTATTTTCTTAGATATTTGCATCTTAATCTTTTGTGTGTGGCCTTTTTGTTAGGGTTTAACATTGTGGTTTAGCCAGTTCCCTAAAAAGGTGGGGACTCTTCATCCTTTGTAAGCCCTGGAGAAGGTTATATGGTGAGGCAGTTGTACAGCAAAAGGCTGGATGGTGCTGGGGACTATGCAGTCAGACATTCTTCTTTCAGCCTGGGTTTGTTTCTACCAGCCATGTGACTTTTTGCAAGTTATGTCATTTCTACAGGCTTTGTGTCCTCTTCTGTAAAATGGGCACAGCACTTGTACCTTTGTCAAAGGTGGGAGATAGACAAGTGATTTGGGAGATGAAGGACATCTCTTCTGGAGCTGGCTGCACTCACCACCACTCGTCTCTGTCTCAGCTAGCCCCTCCTTTGCCAGGAACTCCTGGGATCTGGAGTCTCATTCTTTGTCAAGCAGCTTCCATAGTCCTTGGCTCCCAGTTCCATAAGGATATCTTCTATTGTAGGATTTTGTGTACTTGGCAAGTGGGGAGGAAGGTATAATATTGAAGTAAAGGATTATGAGTGATAAAACTGTAAAATAGGCCTTTTTTGTTCTACGGTTTTTTAAACTCCATTAGAGTTTAGCCTAACCAGTCCAATTGCATGATTTCTCAATGTGCAAGCACTGAAAAGATGGTACTTCCAAAATGGTGGGCCTGCCATTGGCTTCCTTGGAAAGACTCTCTTAGTTTTCTGCAGGTGCCTGGAATCCCAGAGTGATTGCCCCACACATTCCCCATGGGACTGGAGAATTCTGCAAGAAAAAACTTCCTCCAAAATTTTTTTGTAGCTGTTTAAGGGTAGAAGTAGGGGCTATCAGTGGACCCTTTGAAACTTTTCCAGAGTTCAAGGTGTTCTGAAATGTTTTCTCATGCCATCTCATGCTCCCCCACTCTGGGCATCTAAAGCATGTACTTTTGTCTACCACTCATTTGATATTTATTATTGCCTCTTAACCGCTAATAACATTAGTAACAGAAAACCCTCCAGATTTGCTGACTTAGGGTTTGCTGTTTCTCATAGTTGGGGCACAGAAAACCCTCCAGATTTGCTGACTTAGGGTTTGCTGTTTCTCATAGTTGGGGTCTAGCCACCATCAGTGGTTCTCTGGTTACTGCTTGCAGCTCAGCCCCAGCATCACCCTGGCAGAGGCCACACACTGGCTGTTGCCCCCTGGCTCAGAACCCCTTCCCTGGCAGTTCACACAAGCTGTTCAATCATTCAGTGCAATTCACCTAATTGAAACTTTCTTCCTAGTATGATCTCAAGTGTTGAAGGAATGTCAACATCAGGATTTTTGAGAGAGAAAGATTTTTTTTCGTGCATGAGGAAGGAAGTTTTGAAGAAGTCTATGCTTATGGGAATCTCAAACCTGTCTTCTGAAGATGGGTCAAGTGTTCTGTGTTTCTTGTAAGATCCTGGAGACTAATGCCTTGCATATAGCAAATGTAAAACAATCAAATGAACAAAGTAAATAGGAGGGGCTAATTGGGATTTAAAGGGACTATGAGTGCAAATTCTCTGCAGCTGCTGGGCTGAGGCTACTGAATGCTTCTGTAAGACTGTGCAACTGGTTTCCTTTCTTTTGTAATAAAAAAAAACATTTTTAAAACCATGCTTTCCCTTCTTATCTGGTTTCAAGAATAAAAACTATAATTGTTTCAATGATTACTGTGACTCCATCCTCCCAATATTAACAGTGTTCCCTGGTGAGATCTCTGTCTGCCTCCCCTCTAACACTACCACAAACCAGGAAGCAGGAAGGCACCACCAGATGTTGTAAATGAAGCCCTGATGGGGAGAGATGAGCATGGCCAGAGGAGTGATGGGGAGTGGGGAAGCCAGCTACCAAGGCCCAGCAGGTTATATGCTGCACTGATGCTGGATGCATCAGCCTTTGTTCACTGTTACCCCTCTTCTCCAAACCTCAAAGCCTTTGTTACCCCCAGGAAGCCAGGACTCCTGTTCCTCCCATTTGTCATCTTTTCCCCACTGCTCCATGCTGTAGCCTTTCTCTGCAAAAAACAGGAAGAGCTCTAGGAGAAGCAGAATTGGAGAGAATGGCCACGTTTTTTTCTACCTCGTAAGAAATGAAATGAGAAGGAAGCAAAGGTGAGACAAGGTGTGGTGTGAATTGGTATTCCTGGTAACAAGTAGCCTATAAGCTCTTTGGTAGACTCTCATCTTCCTGCAAGAATAAAAGATAAAAGCCCAAACCGTCTTGAATTGATACACAGCTGGCAGCTCTTTCTGATTACCCACTATGTGTGCCCTTTTCTTATATCCAAAAAAATGTAAAAATAGCCATGGGAATTATCAAGCTGATTTGCACTGTTACATTCCAGGGATTTCATTTCAGAAGCACAGATTTTGAAATTTTCCCAACATGGTCAAGCATGAGTATATGTGAACTTGTGGAGGGAATGAGGTGACTAGGTTTAGCAATAGAATGAGTGTGCCACTCTTCCAGAGTCAAGCTTTATTATTTTATTTTCCATGAAGCCCTGTGACATCACATTATGTCAGGATAGATTCTTCTTACCAGAGCCTCTTTCAGGTGGGTTTGTCAGAACCTTCAAGCTGATCAACAGCACATGGGTGTCTTCTTGCCGACTCTCTGATGCCCGTGTTTTCTCTCCTGTCTCCTTTAGGCGGGGCCCGAAGCACAGCATCATTCTGAGGACACAGCTGTCGGTGAGGGTCCATGCCTGCATCGGTGAGTGGTATCTGCTAAAGGCATGCTTACATCTGCCCTCAGTGATTCAATGGCTGAGAAACATCGCTTAAGCAATAACATGAATGTATCACTGTGCTGTTGACTTGGGTTAACCCTGACCCTGGACTAAGCTTTTAGTGAAGTGATTTCTGGCAAGTTTTAAAGCCCTGTTTCATTCTGACTTCTTTTGCTGTTTGGATAGTGAATGGAGCTGGCAGGAAGAGAGACTGTTGATGAGGTTTTTTCTGGTGATGAGGGAGAGGTGAGGGTCTTTATGGGCTGCACTGGTGTGAACCTCCATCCAAAGTGGCCTTCACTTGCCTCCTGGTGGCTCTGCCAAGCTCCCTGTGGGGAAGTGGGGTCTGAGGCTCCTGGCTTCAGGCAAGGGACTGAAAAGCAATTCTGGAGTCAGGGTACGGTGGGGCACCAAGAGATCTGGTGTTGAGTGGATGTGTTTGTGGTTTAGAATGACTTGTCTGTGGGGTCACAGGAAACCTACTGGGACTACCTCTGCAGCCACTGGTTTTCCTGGATCCATCAGGTTCCCCACCCAGATACATGGGTTGAGTGGCAATGAAGGCAATTACCTGTGCTAAGTAGATAATGTTTATGCTGAACTTGTCTAAAACTGTGGCCCAGTTTCCTTCTGGCATTGAGCCAAGTTGAGGCAAGTGTTTAATATCATAAAAGGAAAAAAGGAACCAAAATTCACTTTATGGAAAGTTTTCCATATCTGAGTAGTTTTGCTTTTACGTAATATACATTGTGGTCTTAATTCAGGCCTCCAATGAGGAACACATATGTTCTTCTGGTGAGGCCCAGTCTATACCTGGCATATGGTATGTGTGGTAGAGGGGAACGAATAATTTCTGGCCCCTTCTCTTCCTCCCTTTTCCTCCACTGGAGACCCAAGGACATGGAGGGGAATCAGTAATTTTACTTAATTTGGTGTTAAGTGTTTGATGCTGCAAGTATCTTAAGTGACAGCCTTTGTCTATGTGGTCAGTGAGTAATTGTGTAGCAGACTTACAAACCTCAGGGTTGGAGGGGTAGGGTGCTGGGAGGGTTTGTAATCTCATTGGAAACAAAATGAGATCTGTAGAATCTTCAGCATTGACTGTTCAATTCTCAACTGCCTATAGCACTGAGTGGCCATAAAATATGTACAGACACTTGATTACATTTAATCAGTTACTTTTTTTATTACCTGTGTTACTTCTCCAGTTAGTTCATATGTAGAATCATGTCTGTGTGAAGAAAAGGCCTGTGATCTATGATTTTGGATAATCTCTCCACCATCTTCATCCTGGATCTAGAACAAATCCAAGCACACAGCATACTCTCAATACTGTTGAAATGAACATTTGATTGAAATATAGCTGATAGCCAATAGGGATTTGGTGAGTATGAATCAGGATTTCTCTGGTATAGTAATGCAGTGGAGAGCAGATTAACACTAAACTAGGCTAGATAAAAATCCTAATGATCTGCTTTTAAGAAAATTCATTCTTTTCAGTATGTGCTTAAATATTTCAAGTACAGGAGTTCTAACCAGCTTCCATGTTATTGACTCATTGTATTAATTTATGTATTCTGTGGTCTCTTATAGTACATATAAAACACACATCTAATCTTCATGGCATTCTGAGCATAGCAGCCTGTCCAGCCCATTCTCCTAGGATACGCATGTCTTCCTGATTAAGGGGTTGAACAGGGTGCTGACATGATCAGTGGATTTGTTCCCAAACCTCCTTAGGCCAATCACATTTGCCATTAGAATGAAGTAATTTAATGAAATGGTACATGAATACTTTATAAATTGATTAAATACTAGTTATAAAAAGTCACTGCTTTGAAAATTTTGGAAAATATTAAAAAATAGTCACTACAAAAGCATTTTTGTCAACGTAAGTGGGTTGTGTCAACTACAATCGTGGGGAAATGTAAGAATCTAGAGGGATTCTAGTTTTTGGAAGTTTTTTCAGTTCTTGCTTGAGTTCAAAGTAACTGAGTTTTGACATCTTAGACCATATCATTGGAGTGTTTCAGAAGGAAGGTCCACAGTGAATTCCAACTAGACCCTTACTTAAAGAAAGATTGTGGCCCAAAACAGGGTGTGAAGATGCATCTCCTTATGTACTATAAGCCTGGTGACCAACCCTGTCTGCATCACAGGCAAACCGGGGCCATCAGTCACCATAGCTGTAGGTTAGATGTGTATGTATCATTTTTAAAGGATTTTCTGTGTTAATCAGTTTTTAACATTAATTGGCTCAGCCCCACGTATGTTGGATGAAAGGGCTTGACTGTACAAATTAATATTGGTACCTAAGAAGGCACAGTTTTTCCTTTATATTGAAAAATCCTCTTTCTTGTTCCATGTCCTCTTATTGGCAAGGTCTGGAATACATTTATTATAATAGCACTAAATATTATCCTTTGGTTATGTGTAGAAAATGGAATGTATGCATGATGTATATGAAGTACCAACCCCCATTGTGATATATTCTTTCTTTTTCTAAAGGACAATATTAGATGAGATTTCTTTGGAATGAAAAAACTTAAACCTGGAACAATCTTCAGTTGAAATGACAAAAACATGACAAGGTTGGGGGCAGGGAGGAACCCTTCTTCATGTCACTTGGTTGAGTTTGTGTTTCTTTTCAAGGTGATCTCCCTTTTCCCTCATGTAAGAAAGGGTTGGATTGTTGTGGGTGTTGGACGAAGGCAGCTGTTTCAGGCCAAGTACCATATGCAGCTCCTCCAAAGACCGCCCTTCCCACCATGTGACTGGACTGGAAGGATCCAGGATCAGTTTTGGCTCATGGGTTTAAAAATACTATCGACTAAATTTCTCCAAAATAATGTTGTTTTTTTTCTCCCTACATTCTCTCCTTCTTCATTCCTGTTTTTATTAAGTGTAGGAATGTTTAGAATTCAGGACTGTATGTTGATAAATTGGAGGTGACATGCCTTTGGAATTCTCTAGTGTTAACTTTGGAATAATGTACCCATTGGGATGAGAGTGGAGTGGAGCCTTCATGGCTAGCAACTGAGCAAACCTCACAAAAAATTAAGGTCACCGGGCACTGCTTTGAAGGTCACAGCTGGCAGCCAAGATAGGTCTTTTCTGATAGTGTGGCAGCTCTGAAGCATTTGGCAGGGATTTGGAATGAGATTTTGGTTTGGAGAGAGGTGCTAAGCTTTTTGTATCTCTGTCTTCCTCTCTGATGTAGCTTTAATTTCTTTGCACATTTTTAGTACAACCACCTGATGTAAAAGATTGTAGTAAATAATGCATAATTTGCCTTCTTAATCCAGCTTCAGACCCCCCCAAAAAAATGATGGTCATATTATGGGCATGAACTTAGATGTGAAAAAAAATCTGTGATAAGCATGTGAAGTCTACATTTTATGAGGTTAGCTAGAGAAAATAAATTTTTTGGTCCCTACAAGTGATCCTATTTCCAGACACCAGAAAAATGTTAAGAGGGCCAACTGGCTCTGATGACTAAATCTCATCACGAAGAGAAAAGGAGCCGAAGCATTGTGGGGTAAGAAATAGAATCAGGGATTAAAAAAAAAAGGTTTGAAACTGTTAGTTAATATCTTCATGTTTTGTACTGGCTGACTTTGAAGGCATTTTGTTTTGCTTAAAACCTCTGTGCTTCAGTTTTCCAAAGCAGAGTCCTGTCTTTCCATTAAGGAAATGAACCCTGTCTGTTGATTCTCTGGGAGCTGTAGGCAGACATTCTGTAGTATCCAGCATTGAGTTGGACAAAAGGATAAATTGCTGCAGCTTCCAAAATGTCATTTATGCTTGTAGTTGTGAAAAACAACCTGATACAGGTCTTTAGACCCTTGAGAGGCATTTTACCCCAAAACCATGAGATAATGAGGTCTTCTCATGAAGACAGAGATGAGATAGGCAGAAGTTGGCAAGATAGCTAAAGTGACTAATCTCTCCATGAGATTGGTTTTATTGCTTTTTAAATGTCAAATAACAGGGATGAAGTCACTTTTAAAGGCAAGAAAATGACATAGGAAAAGACTGCTTCATCCATTGATGCAGATAAGTAGTTTGCAGCAACAGAAACCTCAGAAGAATGAGACAATATATCACCTACAAAGCATTCTCCTCTGGAGAGCTAAGCAGTGACATGCATGGCTCTTTTCTCCCATGTTGCCAGGCTTCTCACTATCCTGTTATGCATACAGGTGAATGACCGTGGAGCATTTCTTCAGCAAGAACCTTCTAGTGTAAGAGTGACTGAGGGGATTCAGCTCATGTGCTAACTGATCTAAAGGGGATGGTTCTCTGGGGCACAGTGTGTGTCCTTGATGGGTAAGGAGCTTGCACTGGTGCTGGCTTTCATGGGTGGGATGGAGGTGGTGTGTGAGTCCGTTTGGTGTGGGTAACAGCTCAGGGGCTCCCAGTAAGCTACAGATTCTGTCCAGTGTCTGAAACCCCTCTAGCTACAGTGTGGAGAGCTCTGGGCTTCTGGGTTCAGAGGGTGGGGAGAGGAGCCATAATCTGTAACCCTTGGCCCCTCCCCCATTTGTTCCCCAATCCTTTTCTCAGGTTCTGCCCTTCTGATGCCCGTGAATATGAGCATGGCTCCTCTGTCCTCTCTCACTTTGCTGAGCTCACTTCTAAGTGTCCCCCGCCTCTGAGTGTCTTTTCTCTCTATGCTCAGTTTGCGCTGGTTTTGTATGGCTGAGTCCTCCTGGCCTTGCAGGGAGGCTCCCCGCCAGCTTCCTTTTCCAATGTGACACTCATCTCTCAGGTGGGCTGCTGAGTGACATGGACTTTGAATGTTAACTGGACTCTTGTATGATCCTTACTGCCCCTTGATTCTGAGTGTCTGGAATTTCCTTAAAAACTAGGTCTCCTAGAAACAGCAAAATGCCTTTTTGACACTCTTTGGCCTGACAGCACCTGGCTGGTTTTTCTCTATTAGGTAAAAAAGAGGAGGAGCTGTTTAGCCTGTGGGTGCTGAGACATTGGGACCTGTGCAGTGATGTGTGTTCGCTTGGGCATCTGGTCCCTCTGGGTGTTGGGGTTGGTGGCGTTCATACAGGAGCCACTGGTCCTCTGTTGTCTGGGATGGCAGGCCCTCCGAGTCCCAGTGTATGACTGCAGAAACAGTAAACTGGTGGTTCACTGACTGGGAGACACCTCTTGAGTCATTCTTTCCCTTCTTGGTCCCCCTGCCCTGCTTTCTCTAACTTTAGGTCTTGGACCAGAGCTTCCTGCTGACTCTGTCCTGCAATCCACTTCTGTTCTTGTCCGGCCTCTGTAGCCTTGGGTCATGGGCAGGGTTCCTTGCTGCCCTGTTTGTGGATGTCACAGTGGCTGAGCTCATGGTGTCCAGGTTCCCTCCTTGCCCTGCTCCTGTATGTCACAGTGGCCAAGCTCACGGTGTCCTGGCCATACTCTTCCTCCTCGCTAGTGGTGTTAGGCATAGTGCATCACATTTCCTATTTTGGAATAGAGATAGATCATGTCACCTCTGGGTACAATTAACAACAGAACTCATTCTCTTTTATATTTGCTGTCCAGTAGAACCTTCAATTATATCCGGAAAACACATAACCTTTAATATAGGAATCCACCAGTTCTCCTGGAGTCCATCTTTCATTTCAGCCATCTTTCCGCAGATTCCCCCGAGTAGCTGGCTGCAGCCTCAGCACAAGGTGTGCTTGGGCTTAAAATCCATTCTCCCTGCAGCAGGAGGTGTCTGGTGCCTGTATTATTATTATTATTATTATTTGTTGTTGTTGTTGTTGTTGTTCTAAAATGTCCTCTATTTTATAAGCTGCCAAATCCATGACCTGTTTTTGCCCAGAGCTCTGTTTTCTAAGTAAAAATAAGTTCTCTGGGTTAATCATAAAATACCTCCCATTGTCTGTTTCCTATTAATCTGCCTCAGCTCCAAGGTAGCAGACCCCACCGAATGTCCATGTGTTTAGGAGGGTGTGGGATTGGGGAGGTCAGCTTGTCAGCCTTTCTCTACTTTGTATGGGTGGCTACCTCTAAGGTGCCTCTGGTCAATGATTGACAGATGAGCTCCCCCCAACTCTCAATAAAGAGAGAAAGGATGTGGGAAGGATATGAAACATACCAAGGCTATTAAACTACACAAGAATCTAGTATTTAAATACTGGTGACAATTAAGTTCTGTCACATATCTGTCCACAAATTTTATGATTGTAGAGTGTATAGATAGATCAGGAATGATTTTTCACCAAAAAGGAAAAGAACAGCTAGAAAGTGAATTTAAAGAATGTCTCTACCTTCTACAATCAGGTAGGTAAACATAAATACAGGGGGTGAATAAAGAAGATGAGACACACCTCTGAGAGTATGAGAACCTTCTAGATAGAGCTTAAAACTCAGATCAGTATGGGAATTAGGAGGCATCAAGAAACTAATATGGATGAGAACAAATGTGAAATGAACCACAGGAAAGAAAAGCAGGTATCTTAGGGTCTCTTATGGCACCTTTATTTCTTCTTGTGCTCTTACCACCCCTCTCCCCCTTTTACTTTATTTACTTTATTGCCGTCTTAGTGCTTTGTTACTTTTCATTTCTAGGAATCTCTAGATGTTGGATAAAATAATTTGAACATCGCCTTAGAACTATTATCAATGTGTTTGCTTTGCCTTGTCCTAATAATTGCTTATATTCTTAATAAGAAACATGAAATTCTAGCCCCTCCCCTGACAAAAAAAATGACACTGGAGAGTGTAGTCGTATAGGCGGGGACACCTTTAGCATATGTTACAAGTCAAGTTCAAACCATGTACTGATATTAGATTCCAAAGTTGCTGTCCAGTAGAACCTTTGATTATATCTGGAAAACAACCCCTGCTAAAAAAACCACCATGCTTTCAAATGATTCCTGCTAGAGTGTCTCTACAAATGCTTTCCACTCACAGATTTAACCTGCTTGTAGGGTGTATTGCAGCTCTAGAGATTGCCCTCTGCCCCTGTGGTTATCCCCATGAACAGACAACTTCAGTTTTTTTTTCTCATGGAGCAATAGAAGAAAACAAACTGCTTTGTCTTGTTACTAGAAAACTTTGATGTCCAGAAGGCATGGGAACTGGAAAGTAGGGTGAATGGCTTGCAGATGTCTTGATAAATGGAGGTTCTTCAAGGATGAGGTATGCACAGTGTGTTTTTCAGGGCTTGCTGAGAGACTCAGAGAAAAGATTCCTGGAAATTCTTTGGGTACATTACCAATTTCTGTTGTGTTAGAAATACCTAATGAGAAGTATTTTAACTTGGGGGAAAAATGTATGGGAAGCATTAGTAGTTCAGCAAAACATGAAGTTGGTTCATGATGTAATTCAAAAAAGAAAAAGGTGTTTGGGAATTTGTTACAAGCTTATAGGCTCAAGTTCATATATTAGAGTGATAATGACAGAATAGCAAATGAGAAAATTGAAAAGGTTAGCATGGTTCAAATCTTGTTAGCACAATTTGGAAATAAAAAAGAGAGTGAATTCTGTTGGTAATTGTACCCAGAGGTGACATGATCTATCTCTATCTCAGTAACTGGATTGTGATGGTGTGGGCAGGAAGTGGTTCCATTTTCCAGGGACTTGGGGAAATCTTGGGGCCAAGGCATGGCACTAGGCATGCACTTGACACTTCAGTCATCTCTTAGCCCTTTAAAAGACTCCACTTTGGCGTCAATGGTCAGCTTGAAAAGACTCTTAAAATTAGATAATGTGTTTATAGTTATTTCAAAAGTTGTAGACTGCTACAAAAATGATTAGTTTGAAAACTCCATTGTAGGTTGTTTATTTCAGCCATTTCTTTTCTTTTTTATTTTGTATCATTAATGTATAATTACCTGAGCAACATTATGGTTACTAGACTCCCCCCATTATCAAGTTCTCATCACATACCCCATTACAGTCACTGTCCATCAGTGTAGTAAGATGCTATTGAATCACTACTTGTCTTCTCTGTGTTACACTTCCTTCCCTGTGCCCCCCTATATTATGTGCGCTAATCATAAGACCTACTAATCCCCTTATGCCTCCCTTCCCACCCACCCATGCTCCCTAGACTCTTTTCCTTTGGTAACCGTTAGTCCATTCTTGGGTTCAGTGATTCTGCTGCTGCTTTGTTCCTTCAGTTTTTGCTTTGTTCTTATACTCCACAGATGAGTGAAATCATTTGATACTTGTCTTTTTCCGCCTGACTTATTTCACTGAGCATAATACCCTCTAGCTCCATCCATGTTGTTGCAAATGGTAGGATTTCTTTTCTTCTTATGGCTGAATAATATTCCATTGTGTATATGTACCACATCTTCTTTATCCACTACCGATGGACACTTAGGTTGCTTTCATTTCTTGGATATTGTAAATAGTGCTGCAATAAACATAGGGGTGCATATGTCTTTTTAAATCTGTGATCCTGTTTTCTCAGGGTAAATTCCTAGGAGTGGACATCCTGGGTCAAATGGCATTTCAATTTTTAATTATTTGAGGAATCTCCATACTGCTTTCTACAATGGTTGAACTAATTTCATTACCACCAGCAGTGTAGGAGGGTTCTCCTTTCTCCACATCCTCACCAACATTTATTGTTGTTTGTCTTTTGGATGGGGGCCATACTAACTTGTGTGAGGTGATATCTCATTGAGGTTTTAATTTGCATTTCCCTGATGATTAGCGATGCAGAGCATCTTTTTATGTGCCTGCTGGCCATCTGAATTTCTTCTTTGGAGAAGTGTCTGCTCAGATCCTCTGCCCATTTTTAATTGGATTATTTGCTTTTTGTTTGTTGAGGTGCTTGAGCTCTTTATATATTTTGGATGTCAACCTCTTATTGGATATGTCATTTATGAATATATTCTCCCATACTGTAGGATGTCTTTTTGTTCTACCGATCATATCCTTTGCTGCACAGAAGCTTTTTAGTTTGATACAGTCCCACTTGTTCATTTTTGCTTTTGTTTCCCTTGCCCAGAGAGATATGATCATGAAGAAGTTGCTCATGTTTATGTCAAAGAGAGTTTTGCCTATGTTTTCCTCTAAGAGTTTTATGGTTTCATGACTCACATTCAGGTCTTTGATCCATTTTGAGTTTACTTTTGTGCATGGAGTTAGGCAGTAATCCACTTTGATTCTCTTGCATGTAGCTGTCCAGTTTTGTCAATACCAGCTGTTGAAGAGGCTGTCATTTCCCCATTGTATACCCATAGCTCCTTTATCATATATTAATTGACCACATCTGCTTGGGTTAATATCTGGACACTCTATTCTATTCCCCTGGTCTATGGGTCTGTTCTTGTTCCAGTACTAAATTGTCTTGATTACTGTGGCTTTGTAGTAGAGCTTGTAGTTGGGAAGCAAGGTCCCCTCTGCTTTATTCTTCCTTCTCAGGATTGCTTTGCCTATTCGAGGTCTTTTGTGGTTCCATATGAGTTTTAGAACTATTTGTTCCAGTTTTTTGAAGAATGCTGTCGGTATTTTGGTAGGGATTGCATGGAATCTGTAGAGTGCTTTAGGCAGGATGGCCATTTTGGCAATATTAATTCTTCCTACCCAAGAGCATGGGATGAATTTCCATTTATTAGTGTCCTCTTTAATTTCTCTTAAGAGTATCTTGTAGTTTTCAGGGTATAGGTCTTTCACTTCATTGGTTAGGTTTATTCCTATGTATTTTATTCTTTTTGATGTAATCGTGAATGGAATTGTTTTCCTGGTTTCTCTTTCTGCTAGTTCGTTAGTATATAGGATTGCAGCAGATTTCTCTGTATTATTTTTGTATCCTGGAACTTTGCTGAATTCAGATATTCTAGTAGTTTTTGAGTGGATTCTTTAGGTTTTGTTATGTACACTATCATGTCATCTGCAAATAGTGAAAGTTTGACTTCTTCCTTACCACTCTGGATGCCTTTTATTTCTTTGTGTTGTCTGATTGCCTTGGCTATGACCTCCAGAGCTATGTTGAATAAAAGTGGGAGAGTGGGCATCCTTGTCTTGTTCCCAATCTTAAAGGAAAAGCTTTCAGCTTCTCTTTGTTAAGTATGATGTTGGCTGTGGGTTTGTCTTTTATGGCCTGCATTATGTCGAGGTAGTTGCCCTCTATGCCCATTTTGTTGAGAGTTCTTATCATGAGTGGATGTTGAATTTTGTCAAATGCTTTTTCAGCATCAACGAAAATGATCATGTGTTTTTTCCTTTTTGTTGATGTGGTGGATGATGATGATGGATTTTTGAATGTTGTACCATCCTTGCATCCTTGAGATGAATCCCACTTGATCATGGTATATGATCCTCTTGATGTATTTTTGAATTCAGTTTGCTAATATGTTGTTGAGGATTTTTGCATATATGTTCATCAGGGATATTGTTCTGTAGTTTTCTTTTTTGTGGTGTCTTTGCCTGGTTTTGGTATTAGAGTGATGCTGGCTTCATAGAATGAGTTTGGAAGTATTCTCTCCTCTTCTATTTTTTGGAAAACTTTAAGAAGGGTGGATATTATGTCTTCTCTAAAGTCTGATAAAATTCAGCAGTGTATCTATCTGGTCCAGGGGTTTTGTTCTTGGGTAGTTTTTTGATTACTGATTCATTTTCATTGCTGCTAATTGGTCTGTTTAGATTTTTTGTTTCTTCCTTGGTCAGGCATGGAAGGTTGTATTTTTCTAGAAAGTTCTCCATTTCTTATTGGGTATCCAGCTTGTTAGCATGTCAATTTTCATAGTATTCTCTAATAATTCTTTGTATTTCTGTGGTGTCCCTAGTGATTTTTCCATTCTCATTTCTGATTCTGTTTATGTGTGTAGATTCTCTTTTTCTCTTAATAAGTCTGGCTAGGGGTTTATCTATTTTGTTCATTTTCTCAAAGAACCAGCTCTTGGTTTCATTGATTTTTTCTATTGTCTTATTATTCTCAGTTTTATTTATTTCTTTTCTGATCTTTATTATGTCCCTCCTTCTGCTGACTTTGGGCCTCATTTGTTCTTCTTTTTCCAGTTTCAATAATTGTGAATTTAGACTGTTCATTTGGGATTGTTCTTCCTTCTTTAAATAGGCCTGGATTGCTATATACTTTCCTCTTAGAACTGCCTTGGCTGCGTCCCACAAAAGTTGGGGCTTTGTGCTGTTGTCATTTGTCTTCATAGATTGCTTGATCTTTGTGTTAATTTGGTCATTGATCCACTGATTATTTAGGAGCATGCTGGTAAGCCTCCATGTGTTCATGAGCCTTTTTGTTTTCTTTGTACAATTTATTTCTAGTTTTATACCTTTGTGATATGAGCAGTTGGTTGGGTCAATTTCAATTTTTTGAATTTTCTGAGGCTCTTTTTGTGGCCTAGTATGTGGTCTATTCTGAAAAATGTTGTATGTGCACTTGAGAGGAATGTGTATCCTGCTGCTTTTGGGTGTAGAGTTCTATATATGTCTGTTAGGTCCATCTGTTCTAGTTTGTTGTTCAGTGCCTCTGTGTCCTTACTTATTTTCTGTCTGGTTGATCTGTCCATTGGCATGAGTGGTGTGTTGAAGTCTCCTAGAATGAATGTATTGCATTCTATTTCCTCCTTTAATTCTGTTAGTATTTGTTTCACATATATAGGTGCTCCTGTGTTGGGTGCATAGATATTTATAATGGTTATATCCTCTAGTTGGACTGCCCCCTTTATCATTATGTAATATCCTTCTTTGTCTCTCATTACTTTCTTTGTTTTGAAGTCTATTTTGTCTGATACAAGTATTGCAACTCCTGCTTTTCTCTCCCTGTTGTGTTGCATGAAATATCTTTTTCCATCCCTTCACTTTTAGTCTGTGTATGTCTTTGGGTTTGAAATGAGTCTCTTGTAGGGAGCATATAGATGGACCTTGCTTTTTTATCCATTCTATTACTCTGTGTCTTTTGATTGGTGCAATCAGTCCATTTACATTTTGGGTCATAATCAATAGATATGTACTTATTTGCATTGCCAGCTTTGGATTCATGGTTACCAAAGATTCAAGGGTAGCTTCTTTACTATCTAACTGTCTAGCTTAACTCACTTATTACACTGTTATGAACATAGTCTGATGATTCTTTATTTCTCTCCCTTCTTTTTCTTCCTCCTCCACTCTTTATATGTTAGATGTTTTATTCTATGCTCTTTGTGTTTCCCTTTACTTTTTTTGTGGATAGCTGATTTTATTTGCATTTAGTTAGTATTTGGTTGGTCTACTTTCTTTTCTGTGGTTTTATTTTCTCTGGTGACATCTATTTAGCCTTAGGAGCCCTTCCATCTAGAGCAGTCCCTTTAAAATACACTGTAGAGATGGTTTGTGGAAGGTTCATCCCCTCAACTTTTGCTTATCTGTGAATTGTTTAATCCCTCCTTCAAATTTAAATGGTAATCTTGCTGGATACAGTATTCTTGGTTTGAAGCCCTTCTGTTTCATTGCATTAAATACATCATGCCCTTCCTTTGTGACCTGTGAGTTTTCTGCTGAGAAGTCTGATGATAGCCTGATGGGTTTTCCTTTGTAGGTGATCTTTTTTCTCTCTCTGGCTGCTTTTAATACTCTGTCCTTATCTTTGGTCTTTGCCATTTTAATTATTATATGTCTTGGTGTTATCCTCCTTGGGTCCCTTGTTTTGGGAGATCTGTGGACTTGTGTGGTCTGAGAGACTATTTCCTTCCCAAGATTGGGTAAGTTTTCAGAAATTATTTCTTCAAAGACACTTTCTATCCCCTTTTCACTCTCTTTTTCCTCTGGTACCCCTATAATATGAATATTGTTCCATTTGGATTGGTCACACAGTTCTCTTAATATTTTTTCATTCCTATAGATCCTTTTATCTCTCTCTGCCTCAGCTTCTCTGTATTCCTGTTCTCTGATTTCTATCCCATTAACAGTCTCTTGCACCTCATCCAGTCTGCTCTTCAATCCTTCCATTGTTTGTTTCATTTCTGTTATCTCCCTCTGGAATTAACCCCTTAGCTCTTACATATTTCTCTGTAGTTCCATCAGCATGCTTATGACTTTTATTTTGAATTCTTTTTCAGGAAGATTTGTGATTTTGGTCTCACCAGGCCCTCTCTCTGGTGTTTGAGGATTTTTTTCTTTTTTTTTTTATTGAAGGGTAGTTGACACACAGTATTACATTAGTTTCAGGTGTACAACGTGATTCAACATTTATATACATGATAATTCTAGCTACCAGCTATCACCATACAAAGTTGTTACAATATTTTGATATTCCTTATGCTATACATTACATCCTGGTTACTTATTTATTTTACAATTGGAAGTCTGTACTTTTTTTTTTTTGAGAGGGCATCTCTCATATTTATTGATCAAATGGTTGTTAACAACAATAAAATTCTGTATAGGGGAGTCAATGCTCAATGCACAATCATTAATCCACCCCAAACCTAATTTTTGTCAGTCTCCAATCTTCTAAATCATAACGAACAAGTTCTTACATGGAGAACAAATTTTTACATAGTGAATAAGTTACATGGTGAACAGTACAAGGGCAGTCATCACAGAAACTTTTGGTTTTCATCATGCATTATGAACTATAAACAATCAGTTCAAATATGAATATTCATTTGATTTTTATACTTGATTTATATGTGGATACCACATTTCTCTCTTTATTATTATTTTTAATAAAATGCTGAAGTGGTAGGTGATGCAAGATAAAGGTAGAAAACATAGTTTAGTGTTGTAAGAGAGCAAATGTAGATGATCAGGTGTGTGCCTGTAGACTATGTGTTAATCCAAGCTAGACAAGGGCAATAAAACATCCACGGATGCAGAAGATTTCTCTCAAAACAGGGGGGGTGAGGTTCTAAGCCTCACCTCTGTTGATCCCCAATTTCTCACCTCATGGCCCCCCTGCGACTGTGCCTGTCTTAGGTTGTTCCTCCCTTGAGGAATCTTACCCATCTCTGGCTAACCAGTCATCTTCTGGGGCCATACAGGGAAATGTAAAGTTGGTAAGTGAGAGAGAAGCCTTATTGTTTGAAAAGGTTAGCTTTTTACTTCTTTGCAGATTTATGCCCTGTGGCTTTTATACCCAGCATTTGTCTTGAGGTATCTTTACCACTTGGAAGAATTATGATACTCGGTAAATTCGATATGAGGCACGAATTCTATTTAAGGGTTGTAATTAGGAAGGAAGAAGAAAAGCTATAGAAGTAGCAGGCGGAAGAAAACATGGGAAGATTGATTATTTCTTTGACATATCTTCTTGTAGAGTAACTTCAGCATGTGTAAGTTTTAAACTACTAATTAAATTGTGCACACACATTAACATAATAGGAGTACATTTACATAACTGAAGCAGACCTATAATTACCAGCCATCTCCAGTGAAACCAAGAAAACCAGTTAGGCACCTTAGGCATTTGTGAAAACTTATCTATGATATGGTGGATATTGTCTAGCTGAACTTGAACAGTCTGAGAGAAATCAGACAAATTAAAACAACCCATTTCTGGGGACTGTTCACATCCCATATGTTCTTTTAACAGTAGATCGTCTGTCGTTGTAAGATTTTGGAGCAGTACAATTTGCACTTCTCCTAATTCTTGGTTGAGTTCCAACAGTATAGATCCAGTCAAATTTGTTGTTTTGCTGTATGCACAGGCCAGCTTAGATATCTCCTTCATTCCCATGGCAAGTCCAGGAACCGGTGGGATGAGTGCATCTACAGCTGTAGCAGTGCATGGATCTTTGTTGGGGTTTTTTGATGATCTTCTTCTGGTATGAGTCTTCCAGAGAGTGCTGATGTTGGAAGTTCTTTTTCATATCATCTTAGTTCATTTTCTGGGTTGTTTGAGGGTTTTTTTGGACTGAGCCAGGTTCTTCTGTATTTTCATGGCAATGGGAGTCATCACCAGTGAGTGGAACGTGTGTCAGCTGGTAAAACAAAGTCCCTTCCAGCTTGCTGGTCACCTTGACTGTCTCTGCTGCCTGTGCCAGTCAACTGCACACAAGGAGCAGCCTCTGGATTAATTCTCTGAGCTTCCATGGGTGGGGCGGCCCTTAGGATGGCCTAGGGCACTGGCAGGAGTCGCTGACCAGCAGCCCGTGTTCACTGCTAGAACAGAGCCCCTTTATGCCTTTCGGACTCTGTGCCCATCTCCTCTGTCTATGCCGGTCAGCTGCACACAGAGGGCAGCCTCTAAGTTAACCCCCTGATCTGCCATGGGTGGGGCGGCCCTTGGGATAGCCTAGGGCACTGTGGGTATCGCAGGTGAGCACCATGTGTTCTGCTGTGAGACAGGCACCCCTTGATGCTTCCCAGACTCTGTGACTGTCTCCTCTGTCTGTGCTGGTCAACCACACTTAGAGGGCAGTCCCTGGGTCTGGTCTGGTTAGCTGCACGCAGGGAGAAGCCTCTGTGTCGTTGCTGTGGGTAGGGTGCTCCCCACCTGTTTGCAGCAATGGTGGGTCAGCCAGTTTGCTTGAGTGCTGGTGGAGGGGAATGAATGGTAGGCTGCTAATCTCCACAAGGGCCTTTGGAGCTGCATTGCTACCCAGGGGGTTAGGGCACCTGAAGTTCCTTAAAGTTTACAGCCTCCTGGGCTGAGTGTGCCAGGACAATTTTGTCCACCTGTTTAAACCCTTATTCCTGTAAGACTTTTAAAGTGCCCACTTTTCTTTTATCCCAGGGCAGCCAGCTATTGGAACCTGTTTGCAGTCTTCATCTTGGATTTTGCTTTTCCGTTCTTCTAATATCCAGTGCACCATGCAATGTGTGTCTGTGCTCCCGGTGCAGATTACTAGGGCTGGTTATTTAGCAGTCCTGTGCTTCCACTCCTTTCCCACTCTGATTCTTTTCCTCCTGCTGGTGAGCTGGGGTGGGGGTAGTGCTCAGGTCCCACTGGGTCACAGCTTTGTGTCTTACCCTTTTCCATGAGATGTTGAGTTCTCTCAGATGTAGATGTAGCCTGGCTGGTGTACTGTATCTTCTGGTCACTCTTTTAGGAATAGCTGTATTTGCTGTATTTTCAAAATATATATGGTTTTGGGAGAAGATTTCCAGCCACCCTACTCATGCCACCATCTTGAGAATATCCAATTACAGCTATTTCTTAGAAGTGACATGAACCATGTTCACTGAGTGACACCCTTGCAGTTTGTCCTTTTGATCCCACCATTTTCAGACTCTCACTATCCTTCCTGAGCCACAGAGGGCTGAGAAATCTGAGGCCCCCAAATGGTAGGACATTTCTCAAAGCCATGTGGCTGGGTAGTGAAGGGATTAGGGCCTGAATCTCTGTATTCCTTGACTGGTGTTCTCTGCACTGGCCTCCTGCTTTTGTTTTTAGGCAATTTCATAGTCTTCAGTGATTGCAGAGATTCATGCAACCCTTCTGGTTTGAAAGGTCCTGAGAAGTGCTGTCAAAACGTCTAAATATGACTTTCAAAACATTTTTCCTAAGTGAAATTTCACTAGGCTTCAAAGGATGGTTTTGCATCTGATTTCCAGTGTGATTCACAGATTGTCTTATGGGAAAGTAAATCAGCCATGTGAAATGGATTTCACCCTTCAAGAGCTGAGTACATTTAGTTATGCAGTTAAAACCCCCTCTTTCCATGAGGTACTGCTGACTCCTGTAGAAGGAGCTAGGGCTTCCATGTCCCTGCCAGGCTCCCATCCTGATTGGCTGGACATGGCCTCTTACTTCAGGCTTCATGTTGGGAAGTCCCTGGAAATGGAGGCTCTTAAATGATCAGAACTATAAACCATAACCTCTGGCTTCAGGAGATGCCCAAAAGGATCACAAAGGTTCTGGGCTAGAGGCCATGAGTTGTTCTGATTTGGAGATCTGGTCCTTATCTGGGCAGATATGAGTTAATGATTCTGTGCCAGGCAGCAGATGGTATTTGGGCATTTGAATGTGGACGGTTCAGTATCTAGCTCATGGAAGCAGGCCTCAGATTATTTGTTGATTAAAGAAAGTAGCTGTGATAAATTTATAAGAAGAAATACATTTGTTCCTCATCCAATTTTTGACACACAGCTTGGGAAACCCTTGGAATTTCCTAAGTGATGAGAACAACAAAGGTGTCTTTTGTTAAGTTAGTGAGGCGACTTTTGGACCCCACCTAAAGATGGGGTTGGTTGACAGTGAGTCAACCATTTGATGAGAAGGTGGGAGCTTTCAGTCTCACCTCCTGACCCCTGGATTGGGGTTGGAGGATGAATCAATCACCAATGGCCAATTACTTGATTAATCATGCCTAAGTAATGAAGCCTCTATAAAAATCCAGAAGGATGGGGTTTGGAGTGCCTCCGGGTTAGTGAACATGTGGAAATTCAGGGAAAGTGGCATTTCAGAGAGCAGGGGAGCTCTGGGCCCTTTGCCTCTTGTCCACCTGGTTGTTCCTGAGTTATATTCTTGTATAATAAAAACTGGTAATCTCATAAGTAAAATGCTTCTCTGAGTTCTATGAGCACTCTAGCAAATTAATCGAACCCAAGGAGTGGTTTATTGTAATCTCTAATCTATAGCTAATAGATCAGATGCACAGGTGTCAATCTGGGAGACAGTCTTGCAGGTTCGAGGCCTTAGCTTGTACCACCTCACCTTGTCTCCTGGTAAAGAGTGTCAGAATTGAGTTGAACTGTAGGACCCAGAACTGGTGCCTGAGATGTTTATTGGTGTGGGGCAGCCTACACTCTCACACACTCACACACTCACTCTTACTCACACTGGGTCCAGGAAACCAAACGACCTGCTAAAAGGGTTATGGTACTGATGAGTTTTTAAGTTTAATTTGCTTACTTCAGAAATGAAATTTTCTAGTCTTTCTCTAAAAGAAGAATAAAAATGTAGAATTGAAAGTAAATGTAAAGTAACAAAGTTGTGAAAGTGGGTAGGATGTCATTTTAAAGTGTCTCCAGGAAGGCTCTCGGTTCTGTGGATCAGAAAATGCACTGCCTGAGATGGTTCCTGGCCTGTGTATGCATGAGGCAGAGCTGTGTGAGTGAAGCCTGGGGGACAACTCCCTACCCCCTGAGTGGTCTGGGCCTCCATGGAGCTGGAGGCATCAAATCTGGGTCCTGAGGTAGGAGGTAAGATGGTGGTGGTCTGGGCTAATGATCTGACACAAGACTGCTTTGGGAAAGAGTGCCTGCTTCCCTTCTTTTGGGGAATGGGGTGGGATGCTATTGTTGCAAATAGAACCAGTTGTTGACAGACTGTTGAAGGATGAATGAAGAAGCTTGTGAATCTTCATTAAGGGTAATCTGTGGCCTGTGTAGAGTGTGCCCCAATGGGAAGTTCTGGTTCTGAGTGTTCACAGTGGGGTGCGTGATCTAGGCAGGTGGTATATGACAACATTTGAGAGCCCTTCTAGCCCTACATCCCTTGCTCTTAGGCAGGCTTCTTCCTGGGTGGGTGAGTTGTGTGTCCCAGGATGCCACCCAGGGATGGATGAATGGTAGGAGCTGCAGGGATTTAGGTCTGGAGATTTTGTCTGAAAGTAGAGTTAGTGTCTTTATGAATCATGATGCTCTCCTACCACAACCACCTTAGGCCAGCAGAGGAGGACAAGGCCTGCTTTGCCTGGAGCATTTTTTGGGGTTATTGTGCTGCATCTAAACATCTGAATTATCTTCAGGTTCCATCAACTACCATCACTGAACACCTGCTCTGTGCAGGGTGCTTAACATAGGTTGTCCATTTATCCTCCTGACACATATGTCATCCTTACTTTACTGAAGGAGAGAGCAAGATTCACAGAGGTTTGGTGGCTCACCCAAGGACAAAGAGCTAAACAGCAGAACTGGGATTCAAATTCGTATCTGCCTATCAAATGGAAAAGTCCCATTTTGTTACAATATGCACCTTACTTCTTAGAGTTTTCCTTCTATAAAGCAGAAAGGGAACTTTGCATACCCTTCCTACCCGACACTGAGTGACGTACTCTGCAGGCACTATTTTCTTGATCCTTTCAACAATCTCTGATGGGCACTCCTTTCCCATTTAATAGAAGAAGACACTGAGGCACTCAATGATCCCTTGCGTGGCCAAGGTCCTGAGGGGAGTAAGTAACAGAGCTGAGATTTGCACCCTAGTCTTCTGGACTCCAGGGCTTTGTGTCCAGCCTCTCTGCTCTGTTGTTTGCAAAAATGCTAGCTGGGACTCACTATGCTCCAGGCATCTGGCTCAGCCCTTCACTAGCATAGCTCTGGGCTGATGAGAGAACATAGACTGTAGAGTCAGATGAGCCCTAAAGGAGCTGTGTGACTTTAGGTAAGTACTCTCACCTCTCTGAGCCTCTGTGTCCTTATTTATCAAAAGTGGATGATAATATCTCCTTAAAGCATCTTTGTGAAGATTAAATATTTCACTGGTGCTGGATCCAATTTATTAAAGTCCTTGTATTAGGTATTGATTTATGGGCTCAAAGAGAATGGCTATGTGCTTTAGAATCAAACAAACTGGAGATCAAATGCTAGTCCTGCTTCTGTGTATCTGTGAGCTCATAGTTACTCAACCCTTTTAGGTCTGTCTGCTTATTCATGACACTGAGGACATGGGGTCCTGGTGCCTGTCTCCTGGCGATGATAAAAATGTTCATGGAGATAGTATGTGTACAGGTCCAAGCATGGTGTCCAGCACATGCTGCCTGGGCAAATGGTGGCAAATATTGTCATCATTATCATCATCATCATCACAAAATTTTGCATTTTGTTGCTTTACAAATCATTGGAACAAAGTTGAAATGTGATTATCCAGTGGTTCTCAAAGGAAGGTACCTTTAGATATTAGATGTATTTAGAGACAGAACTGACTTGGATGAAATGCATGTCTTACTTCCAACTCTTGTAGGACTCTTCTTTATCCAGACCTTGATTCACAGAATTGTATTAAATATTAATCTGGGCAGTACATTGCAGAACTCTTGAATAAGTAATGCTCAACTTGTGTTTAAGGTATGTTTTAGCTGGCACTCTTTTTTGATGGATAAACAGATTTGAAACTGTAGGTCAATAAACTTCCATTAACACTTTATTTGATATTAAAAGATGGAATTGGCCAACTCAAGACCTAAGGAGCCATTCTGAGTCCACGATTCCTGTTTAACTTGTGGTGTTGGGGACGTTTCTGTGGTTTTCTTCTCTTCCATCATCCTATTTTTGGTACATTTTTAGAATGCTCCAGTTTTGACAAGTGTTAAATAGTCAACATTTACTGAATTACTCTCATCTTCAGGGAAGCTGAGTTTTGCAATAGTGAGGGCAGCTTGGTGCCACCCTGCTGTGTGCTCCCAGATGTCCCCCCTGCTGTGTTCTGAAGGGGCTGCTGAGAGGGAGCATAAGGCATCTGCGAACATGAGCTCAGGCATACACACCAGGGTGGGAGGAGGGGCCAGGGCACCCTCATGTCACACCCAGTGCTAGTTACACTGTATGATATTGTTGGAAAACTGCTTCAAGCACATAAAAGGAGTCAAAATATTTTGTATGAGTTGATATTTACAAAATGTTCTAAGAGATAAGCTGTTCACATCGCACAATTTGTTTTGCTTACAACAACTTCACTCACAGTGATAAACGTGACTACATATACATAACAGCAATATTGTCAGCTGACAGTATCTGGAGGCTTTTTTGAAGGACTTATTTGGTTTGGGGTACCTTAAAAAGCTGCCTCACGAGGTCGTGCACTGGCCTCTTTTCCATCTCATCTGTTGCAGGGAACTGGCTGCTCAGGGCACCCTGGGCGAAGGGCATGGGTGCTGGGGTTGTGAGGGTGCCTTGGGCCGCCTGGGCTAGGTGGATCAGGTGCTTTCCCCCTTCACCAGGCACTGGCTGCAAGGTCTCCAAGGCCACCAGGAAGCAAGGCAGAATGCCACAGAGCTCTTCACACTTCATCAGAAGCCATAAAACCAATTACTAGCCCATTAGGCACTTGGAAGGGAGCTACACAAAGCCTTCCTAGCTAGGAATTGCCAGGACCAGTGTGAGTCACTGATGCATTTTGTACAGTGGACTTTTTTTTTATTTGATGGAAGGTGGTAGACTCTAGAAGAGAGGCATGCCCGTTGAGAACCTCACAGAATGCTTGGAACAGCTCAGGCCAGGCTTCTTGAGGGCAGAGCTGCTGGTATATGTCCTTTGCAAGTGTTGGGATGGTGATCTGCAGAGGGCAGCTTGGCCTTGGGGTTCTCCTTGTGGCCCTGCCTCCCCTTGGCCATCATCTAAGATTTGGGGTTCAGTCCTTTCTGGGATCTGACTCTGGACCTGGCCTTTGTTAGGACTGTTGGGGGGCTCCCAGCTGTCGGGTGTGGGAGTGTGGGGTTTTGAGTCTAGTACCCCACTTATGAGTGGGGCAGGTGACTGCTGACTTGTGATGTCACCTTCCAATGTGGTTGTGCCTAGAATCCAAGCAGATATATTAAATCATCTTTTTAAAAAATAACTTCCTTTTGGTATGTTTTCATTTTACTTAATGGCTTAGGAAGCAAAATAAATAGAAAATTAAAAAGCAGGTATCCTTGAAGAGGTGCTGCTGAGGTCTGGGGGTCCACAGTGTAGCTGAGGGTGTTTGTTCTTCTCCAGGGGTGTCTTGGTTGAGGGGAGATGGTGGCTGAGGAAGGAGCAGTGGTAGGCAGTAAGAACTGGGACATGGCACCGACTTCTCCAAAAATGTAGTCACTCATGCTTTCTCACTGAGCTGCTGATAAGACTGATGAGCCGTGGGCTCTGTTAGGTCAAGAAACTGGCATCAGGCAGCCCTGCAGGATTTTCACTAACATGAGCTCTGCTGCTGCTGTCAAGAGTCAACAGCATCTTGTGGGTGGACTCGGAAACTTCACTGTCATTCATGTTACTGTAATGTGAGAAACATCTGAGAAATGTGCACCTGACTTAGAAAATAACTCATCAGTGTTTATTAAATGCCTACTGGGTACCACCATGCAGTACAAATATGGGACAGTTCCAACTGTTCTCATGATTCTAACTAGAAGTTGCGTGCTTGAAGCTGCCAGCTCTCTCCTGAGTTCTGACTCTGTCATTGAGATGTGTGCAGTGTGCACTGGATACCTGAACTTCATCCCACATCCATCCCCTATCTCCCATCCCCACCACCCTTGGAGGGCTCCGGTTGTGCATTCCTTCTGTCCCCAGTGCTTTCAGCACAGTACACTGACCATTCGCTTCTTGCTTCTCCACTTCTATGATCTGTGTGCTGTTTCCAGAAATGCTGTGTGACCCTTAAGGGCAGGGATGGAGGACATTCCTCTCTCTCAGGGGTGGAAGTGTAAAGGGCCTTGAAGGAGGAATCAGTCTGAGGTTTCTGGGAGCCAGTCATAGAATTGCTCTGTGCCTCAGTTTCCCAACCTGTTCATAGTTCATTTACAATTTGGAGAGTTTTCTGTATATATTTAAACGGTATGCTGTTGTCTCTTTAAAGGTATGGTTACATTGGGCTTTCTCTTGAATCTTTTGTCTTTTTTGCTTTTTTGTCCAAGGATATTTGCTCATAAAATTCTAATTATACACTTCATCTCTTTCCTCCTTATTCTATACTGTGTCTTTCTGACTTTGACCTGATTCTTAAACCAGATGTAAGGTCCAAGCTAAGCAGAGAAAAAAAACACAACACCCGGAGCTTCCACATGCCTTCCCAGGTCTGTTGTTTCTTAGGTATAAACAGGAAGTGTATATAATGTGTTCCTGGACTGTAGCCCAGCCCTGTGAGAAGACCCAGGATGTCAGAGCAGCACAGGTGCCCCTCCCCATTCCTGCCTGTTCCTGCAAGGTTTCGTTTTCACTTCCTTATTCCCTTAGGAGGGCAACATTCCCAGACCCAAGAGTTGGAGAATTCACCTCCTTATTTCCAAATGAACTTACACAGCTACTGGTTATTGTCCTTCCCTGGATCTTTGACTTAAAAAAAAAAGTGCTCCCTATACACATAGACCCTAGGATAAAGTGACATGGATTTTCATTTTCCTCTGAAGTGGGTACATCTCAGAAACCCTTAAGTAACACTCTTCCTGTTTGCAGAGGGAGCAGGGAATTCTCCTTGGCTTCCCAGAAGGACACTTGTGGCTTTCCCTACCCTCTAACTCCTGCCCAAGGAAAGATGGATGGATCTGGGAGAGGCAGGGAGCCATTAAGGCTCAGGCTGTCCCTCTTTTTCCGAGTGTCGTGTTCTGAGGACCCTCAAGGGCTTTGCTCAGCTGTGGGCAAGCAGGCTGCCCTGCAGAGGGCGGCATCGGTGATTCCCCAGCCTGGTAAAAGCCCATCTGGCTGCAGATGTGGGGCAGTTCTCTGATGAGCAGCAGCAGTAGTAAGGCTCCATCAGTCTTCTGGATACACCTTTTTCCTATGTGCTTCTGAACTCAGAAGGATGCCCATAGCGTTATCTGTGGGCCCCTGAAGCCGCCAGAGAAGCTTTCTGCAGATGAGGCCCAGGAGTTGGGGATCTGAGTGCTTCTGCTCTGTCTTCTCCTGGAGGCACAGAGCAGTGTTATCAAGCAGCTCAGTGACATGAGCTATTATACAGCAGGAAGGGGTAATGTGTCCAGAGCGGAGATGACAGCCCTGCTTCTGCCTTTCTTCCCTCTGCAGTGACTCCAGCTTGGAGCAGTGTGGCTGTGCCAGGCTAAATTAGAACTGGAGGTGCCTTGAGCTTTCTTCTTTTTTAAGGCTAGAGTCTTTGAGGTTAAAGAGAGGGAGTGAGTCTAAAATAAAATGTGACTCTGTTGGGGGTGTTCAACCAGATGCCCTGTTCATGTCTGATGTTGTACAGGAGATCGAGCCTATTTGAGTGCTGCTCAGCTCTGCCCATTTTTTATTATGTGGGGGCACATTCTATACCTTGATGTTTTCAGTAAAAAGGTGTTTGAATAATGTAACAAAAGCAATTTAGGACATTACACTGTGACCTCTGTGGCTTGCTGTATTAAGGTGTGAACAAGACATGATTTTGAGATGAGTGCAATGATTGCAAGCTTACTTTAGAAAAGTCCCTTTGTGAGTGGCCGATGTAACAAAGGACACATGTTCACCAATGGTGGTGGTTCTGGTTCTGTTATGTCTGGCATGATTCTCCACCCAGAGCATTCTGAGGGGGAGGCAGGAAGTTATTGAACTATCAAACTCTGGGACCTGGAATTTATGTAAGTAGCAGAAGACAATGTGTACGGATTGCAAACTTTGGAGGAAAACAATGACTGAACCATGTGCATCAAAAAGTTATTCAAGAATGAAACCAACTTGGAAGGATCAAGAGTTCTCTGCATGGACAGGAAGCGACACTGCCTTAGCTTTCTTGCCTCTTGCCCATGAAAGATGGCCCATGAATATTCACTGGTGACTGATTTTTGCCTCTGCATTGAGAAATTTGGAGTTCAAGGGCACAGCGCCCCAAGAACGTGAATTGTAGTCATCATTCGGGCTTCTGTTTGTGATGCTGGAGCATCTTCCCATGGGCGTGAGGCTGGTTTCACATGATGATGGCACTTCTGGGAGGGGATGCTTCACTGTCATCAGGCCTAGGCCCACAGTGCGCTGAGGGTCAGAGCCTTTCTGGGGATCAGGTTTTCAGGACCACAGAAGCACTTGACCCAGGAAGGCAGAGTGTACCCAGTTTTAAGGGAAAGGGCTCATGAAACAGGTAGAGGCCATTTGGCCCAAGGTTGTCTCTCTTCCTACACAAGTATACCAGGGTCCCTACATCTGAAGGGGTGTTTGTGGGTGCCTGAGTGGTGCCTTAGAGTCTAGACAGGATCTTAGAGTCTAGACAGGGTCTCCTTGGTTGGGCAGAACTTGCCCAGGGAAGCTTCTTCACAAGGTTCTACAGGGCCTTACAAATTCAGCAAATTAGAGCTTAGGCAAGTTCAAGGCCTCTGGCTACAGAGAATGCTCTAGGAGGTGGCATATCCTGGGTCTTAAGAAGTCCTGGAAGGAAAGGGCCTTGTAGGCAGACATGCCTGGGTTGAGCCCTGTTTCTGCCACGCATCAGCATGTGACCTTAGGTAGGCCATTTAATCTCTACAGGCCTCAGGTGATCCTCTTATAAGGGGGTGGTGGTCATTGTGTGCCCTTTATGAGTGGTTTGGGAGTCTGGATAAGATGATGACATGCCTCCTACCCCTCCAGCTTCCATTTTACTGGAGGACTGCCTGGTGCTTCCCAGGCGGGCTGTGCACCCCATGACCCTATGTTTACGCCTTCCTTTGTTATCTCCTACTCAGACTTTAAAGGCTCTGCTCAGATTTCCATTACACCACAGGGAGAATGACATGTGGCCTTCCATATCTTCCCCAGATGACATGGGCCACATCAAGCATTTGTCATATCCCCGGGCAAGAGGTGAGTGTGGTTGTCCTGCCGTGGTGGGGCTGGACTCTGTGTAGGAGTGTAGATTTGGGAGCCAGTGCCCTGGTTCACACCCTGGCCCCTCCACTAAAAGGTTTTGGGCCTTGTGCAAGTTCTTTCTTGCTCTCTTTCCTCACCTGTAAAATGAGACAGTCATCGGGTTTTGGTGGGGGCTGAAAGAGTTAATCCACATTAGGTGCTTAGACCCCCATCTGGCACAGGCTTAGCGCCATGCAAGCATGATGGTGCTACTGCAATTGGCTTCCCCAGCACAATGCACACAGCATGTGGGGTCCGAATATATCTATATGAATAAGAAGGGCAACAGAGGTTGGGATTATAGTGTGTCAAGCTGAAATACCAGGCAATGAATCATTTTCTTTTTCTTCTGAAAACCCTCTCAAGTTTCTATGAAGTGCTGATCAGATGTAGTGGCCAAAGCTGAAGTAACTGCTAAAAAAGCCTGCCCTGAGCAGGGGGCCAGAGGAAGGACTGCTTTCTGTACCCCCAGGCCCTGACCCTCAAGCTACTGTCTCCTCCTTGACCCCTTCTCTAGGGGTGTGTCAAGGCTGTGTGCAGCGTGGACAAAGCCTTTGGGATCAAGTGGGATGCATCTCCTCCTCCCCTTGTTCTGGCCTTGACTGCATTTCATGCTCCGGTGGCTAATTTGTACCTCAGCATGGAGCAGCCTCTTTTACTTTTGGCTACTGTAATGGCAGATGGGAAGGGTGGTTTTAATGAATTACTGTTTTCTTTTGGAGATTAAACTTTCATTATAAATGTAATTGTGTACACATTGCCTTCTGCTACTTACATATCATTTGCCAATTAGGATAATGGACTAAACAGTCTCTTGGAAAGTGACAGGGACAAAATTAAGCCTGTAACTCAGCTTGGGGTGCTGGCAAATGAAGTGCTTTGCCAACTGGAAGCAACACATATCAAGTTTGTCCACTATATGTGTGTGCTAAGAGGTCTGAAAATATTCATGACCTTTGAGAAAGAGATTAAAATTAGTAGGCAGAAATGTGGCAGGCAGCTCCAGTAGTTTGTGATGTGGTCATTCTGGGTGCCTGCCATACCCACCACATGCTGGGATGGCTGGGCAGAAGGCTGATCTGCTTAATTTTAGAGTTAAATAATTAAACATAATGTTGAAAGCATTTATGATGAATCTGGATCTGGCGACTAATCTGATATTTCCATTACTGCTTTCACGGGGCCCAGGTCTTCTGGGCACTTGCTCTTGTTTTGTTCTCTCGAGAGCAGGATTTCTCTGCCTCAGCAGTGTTAACACCTTGGGCCAGATATTTATTGTAGGTCATCCTCTGCACTGCGGATGTTCACTAGCACCCTGGCCTCTATCCCCTAGATGCCAGTCGCATCCTCCCTAATTATGACAGTAAGAAATGCCTCCAGATACTGTCAGTTTCCCTCTGGGGGCAGAATTGGCCCCAGTTGGGAACAACTGCTGTGGAGTTGCCCCCAGAGAGGGGCAGAGGGGCCAGCAAGCTGCAGTTGTCCCCAGAGTAGCTGTGTGTTGAGAGTATCTGTGTAGACTGATCCACACACAGACCATTGGTAATTCATGCTCCCAGGAAACCACTAATCACAGAGCCCCACGTGTGTATCTGGTATTGTGTTTGATCCAGAGAATACAAATGACCCAAGCTCTCTAAGAAGTTGAAGAAAATGGGTGTTCTGATGGGGCCAGAACACTTCCCCTTACACTGTACTGACTGGTCCTGCTCTTAACTCCCACCGGGGTTGATATTATAACCCCAACCTTTGGAAGAATCTGGGTTCCGATGGTTTCCTATGTGAGGGTAGAGAGCTACCCCACCTGCATTAACAGACCTGGGTCTACAGGTAAAGTAGAGTCAAAAAAGGCCTTGGGAGGTGAGTGGCTTGATTCAAGCCTGGAGGATTTATATAGTTAACATGGAGGGAGTTGAAGGAGCACCTGGAGAAAAGGCATCTAGATGAGTGTGTGCAGGGGCAGAATGAACTTTGGCAGTAGACTTTCTAGCCTACTGGCACAGAAGATCAAGGCAGGAAACAGCATGTGTGTGTGTGTGTGTGTGTGTGTTGGGTGTGAAATTCCTGACTGAGAAATTCCTGGGTTTTCTGAGCTATCAACTGGGGAGAATATCGTTGGCTTTATGGGTTCAAACAAGATATCAATTTAAATATTGGACTGCCCAAATAAAGATGATATTAAGGCCCTTGTGAAGGCAATCTTTAAAAACAATGAGACTTTTACTTCACTAAATAGAAAATAAGGGAATCATTGAAATCAGATTTTGAGCAGAGGGATAATATGGAAATTGGATTTAAGGAAGAATATTCTGGAAGCTGTATGTAGAATGATTTGGATGGAAGAAGCTAAGAGGCTAGGATGGTGGAGAGAAGGCTGGTATAGCTGACCAGCTTTCCTTACTACCTGAATACTTAAGGGGTCTTGGTGGTGGAGACGGACCTCAGGGGTGTAACTGAAAAATCTGGTTGGAGGAAGAAGTGGTTGGTCCTTATTCCATGGTGAACTGACTGCAGCTAGATTTTTCCTGCTTCCCAAATGGATTGGAAATGGTGTACAGTATGTATTAAAACAACACAAAACAGAATATTAAACACATATGGATTATGACAAATAGTAAGGAACAAAGAAATAGATGTTATCAGGTGTCTGGCATGAATTAGTGACTGTAGCTGGTCATCAAATGTTAACACTAAACTTCCTAGTAGTTTAGTTACGGAGGGAGACCACTGCCTTAGACCTAGATGTTTCTCTTTGTTGGGGGTATTCATTTGAGATAGTCTGGGGGAGGAAGAAACCAAAATTTTGGCTCTGATTTGAATTATATGCACAGGTATGAAACAAATTTTTAGCTACAGGTTAAAAAAAATCACCCAGATCTTATTAAAAATGGGCATTTCTTATATTGAACCTCTTTGAAAAAATAGAGGCACATTAAAAAATCTTCCCTTATTGGTTTTAGTGGTGTCATTTCTGCTTCCACCAAACCCTTTCTGAGACTCAGCTGGTGACCAGTGGAGCATGGCAGGGCACGGTTCTGGTTTCTCGCAGGGTCCCTGTGTTTCCCTGAAGTTCATATTTGCTGAATTCTTCAGAGAACCAAGCTTATACTTTGGCTTGAAGAGACCCAAGTAGGTCTCAGAAAAACCTGGAGGAAGAATGAATACATGTGTCTAGTTGTCCATCTCTCTCCAGCAGGGGCTGTGGCAGGGGGTGTTTTGTTGGGTGGGAGATACTGCCTCTCCAGGCAGAGGCAAAACCTTGATGAGCAGAACTTGATGGCTGGCTTGGGGTTTTATGTCTTTTAATTGGTTTTTGTTTTTACACTGAGTTTCCTTAGAATTATTAACTTATTTTTAGTGTGTATAGGATCATTTGCACTCAATAAAGATTGGTTTGACATAGTAATTAAATTACAATTTTATTCCATTGAGTAGGTAATAAAATGATTTGAAAATTAAAAGGCCTAATGGACAAAGGGAGAGCAGTTTCCCTCCAATCCCTGCTTGGTCATCCTGGCTTGTCAGTGTCAAAGTTTCTTGTGCATCTTTCCAGCAATGGTCTAAGTGTATGTGAGCATGTACGAGTACACATACCGACATATACATCATGCTTGACTGTATGGTGATAGTGATTTATTTCACCATCACCTC
Source organism: Manis javanica (assembly GCF_040802235.1). NCBI lineage: Eukaryota > Metazoa > Chordata > Mammalia > Pholidota > Manidae > Manis > Manis javanica. The sequence continues at coordinate 91,333,421 of NC_133164.1, forward strand.
CCAATTCCACATGGTGATAGTGAATTGTTGAGTAAGAAGGTCCATAAACTTTGAATGGATGCCTGAAGGTGGTCGAGACAATGTTCCTTCTAAGTATTTTTGCTGACCTGCAGAGAGAGCCAGTCAGAGAAAACAGTAGTTTCTAAATCTGCACAGTGGGAAGGACAGCTGTAAACCTGAGAAATGCAGGACCTTGGAGGGGCAGCTGACTCAGGGAGATAGCCATGAGTTCAGTTTTGGGCAAGTGGAGTTAAGATAAGGATAAGATACCTTGCTTAGAAAGATGGTATTCGAACCATATGAAAGGGTAAAGTTGAGTTATGAGTTTAGGGTTGCTTCTGGGTGCCACACACAAGTGCAGGAGGGGACAAAATTAGAATAGCCCACTATTTACCCATTTACTGTATAGCACATTCACAGAGTTATCAGAATAACAATACCACAAGCAGTATAATTACCAAGAAGAGTTAAGGTTATTTTTATTTGGCTTTTTGCATTTTCTCTCCTCACATTTTTATGGTTCTGTATCTACATTATCAGAATGTGCAGCTATTTCAAACTATCCTATTCATTTTAGCCCTCAGTTACTCTTGGTTTTACAGGTACCTTCATGTTTAAAGTTGATATCTTTCTTTATGTTGATATCTTTCTAGTCATTTTATGTGCCTGAAGCTCGTTCTGCAGTTAGAAGGTCCTTAAGGTCAAAACTCTTTTCATAATAATTCTAATTCTTATTGTCTCATGAGGGTATAGTGGCATTTTCCAGAAGCTACTATATGACTTGTGGTATCACAACCAATTGCATAAGCAGGCAGGTGAGTCTGCATTAACTGTTTTATATTGAGAGAGATATTAAAGAGATTTACAAAAATAAAAACAATGCTACTCTTCTCAGTAATTATTTCTTTTTGGGAAAATAGTTTTTTCTCCTAAAATATGTTATTTATGTTAGCATACAATGGGCTTGTTATTTTTTGATTTTTAATAAACATTTAAAACTTTCTTTTTTAGTCACTAGAAGGTAAAATATGTGGTTTCACATACATAAACAAAACTCTTTGGGCTCTTCAATAATTTAAAGTGTGTAAGGACTCCAAGATAAGGTGTGAGGACCCTCAATCTAGTAGATCCTTTAGGAAGGGCTTTGAGGTTTTGCATGTTGTTAACAGGTTATTGGTATACTTACTATTTAAATTTTTTGATATGTTTAATATCTTTGGCTCACATTTTACTGTTACTCCTTGTTACTTCTTTTTCTTCTATATAAAATGTTGCTTCTGAAAAGTCTGATGGTAATCTACTTTTCTCTCCCGTATAAGTCACTTGTTTTTGCTTAGATCCCCAAAGTATTTGTTTCCTTCTTTAATATTCACTAATTAGACTGTCTTGGTATAGGTTATTGTGAGCGAGCATCCTCAGGAATAGTGTGCATTTTCAAACTATCTGTACAAACGTATGTGTTTCTAATTTTAGGAAAGCTTTCTTGTATTACAGTTTTTAATATTAGTTCTGTTCCCTGATTTGCTTTGTTTTCTTCAGGGACCCCTACTGTCTGGATGTTAGATCTTTTTTGCCTACCTGCAATAATTCACTTCCTTTGGAATCACTTTTTCTTTTTGAATTAAAGTCCCCATTTAACTTTACACATATTTTAAAGCATTATCTGTTTATTTACTCTTGTGTTCTTTCTAGTTTAATATTCATTTCTGAAATGATTTTATTTCAAATACCTGAATTATTTTCATTTCTATGTTTTCCTGATTCTGATTTATATTTTTCTTTCTTATCTTACATAATTTCTCTATATCTTTTATTCCATTTTTTTAAAAAAGTGGATTACAAATTTGAATTTTTTTTCTTTAGTTATGTCTTTCTGGCAGGTTTGCATTGTCTATAAGGATATTATTCAGCTCCTTATTCACTTTTTCCCTATAATAACTCCGCATGCAATTTGTCCTTTATAATTTTATGTTGCTCATTTTTATGTGAAATTAGTTTTCCTGAATTTTTAGAAGGAGGCTTGGTTCAGAGTTGTTTTTCTAACTTTCACAAGGATTCCTCATAAGTTTTACTTTAGTGTTCAGGAACATGGCTGGTTGCATTCTAAGATTTCTGTGCTTTGCTTATTTTTAATGGCATCATCTCTTTCCTTTGTATTATGGTTTCTATCTTGCTCAATTTTATTCCAGTCCCAGCAGTTTCTCCTATCCTGGAAGGATGCCTGAGGGCCAGTTTTAAGTGTTCATAGGGACTAGACTGCTCCAGATCTTTCAGTTCTAACCTCATAATTGGTCAATACCCTTCTCAGTTCAGCTGCTGTTCTCAAATTGGCTTGTCATACTTTACAGTGAATACCTGTTAGTTATTTTGGGTTCTGCTATTCTTACATATGTCAGATGTCTCTTTGTTTCCTCTATTTTCTGCTGAACAGATGACAATACCATGCATGTCTTAGTGGTGGTGGTTTGTTCTCACCCACTTATATTTTAGTATTTGTGGAATTTATTTTCACCAACATGTATTTGACATTTGTCATCTTATTGTAAATTGTGTTTATGGGATTTTTTGTTTTGCTATCTGGTGACTTTTTAAAAGATAATATTTAGAAATTAGAAATATTTTGAGGTAATTGTAGATTCAGATACAGTTGCAAGAAATCAGAGATACTATGTATCTATTACTCAGTGGTTTCTGTTTTTATGTGGGGTTTTGAAAAGTTCAAAAAGCATGCATCTGGAGAGGGTTCAAGATGGCAGCATGAGAGGTGAGACAGAGAACTCCTCACAAAACCACATATAATATGAAAATATAGTTAATACAACTAATCCTAAGAGAATAACAGGAAAGAAGGCTGCGCCAGACTGCATACACCTGGGAAACAGAGCAGACCTCATAAAATAGGGTAACATACCAAAGCCTTGATCTGGCAGGACCCAAGCCTTTCCCCCTACCCAGCTCACCAGTGGGAGAAAGACAAATGGAGTGAGGAGTGGGTAGAAGCCTAGGACTGCTGAACACGCAGCCCTGGAGATCTGCTTTGGGAGCACAAATCTACATTGCATGGTGCTTTGGAGATTAGTGGGGTTAGAAAGCTAAGACAGGTGGAATACTTGGAGAGACTGAGATTCCAGCTGTTTGTGAAGGATAACAATCCACATCTGGCTGCTCTGGGACAAAGGAAAGGCAGGTGGTCTGAGAAGCTTCCTATCAGAAGAGGGCTGTTGAAGGGGTGGGGTGTGCATGGAGCTTGCTTCTTGGGAGAAGGGATAGGTGGACAAGGTTGTCTGGGTGCACTCAGCCCAGCAGGTTGGGAACTCTCAGGAGCTTCAGGCTGGCTACTCAGCTCTGAGGCCACCAACTGTGATAATACAGCCTGCTGTGCCTTCCTCCTGGCCTGGGGGCACTGGCTTGCAAACTGGCAGTCCTGCCCAGGCATCAGGCCAGCCAGAGAGAGAGGCTCCACCTATGGCAGCTACAGACACAAAGCACAGAGGTTTACACCTGTGTGCTTGGCTCACTGGTTCTGACAGTGGAGACAGGCACTGAAGCCTGGAAGCAGGAAACAGCTCTTTTCTCCCCCCAGGCACCAGCACCACTCCCCTGCGAGCCCAACATCACTCCAGGGGCTGAGCAGCTCCAGAGACTAGAGCTTCTGGGCACTGGAGGGCTCCACATACAAATATGAAATGTCAAAGGAAACTAGTTCAAACCAAAATCTCAGAAATAACACAAAAAGTGCCAATTGAAACTGAACTCACCAATCTTCCTGAAAGAGAGTTCAAAATAAAAAATCATAAACATGCTCATAGAGGTATGGAAAAATATTCAAGGACTCAGGAATGACTATAGGATGGAGATTCAATCATTAGGAAATTACATATCTGAAATGAAACATGCAGTGGATGGATTTAAAAACAGATTAGAAGAAGTAGAGGAGATGGTAAATGAAATAGAAATTAGAGAACAAGAATACAAAGAAGCTGAGGCACAGAGAAAAAAATGGATCTCTAAGAATGAAAGAATATTGAGAGAACTGTGTGACCAATCCAAATGGAACAATATTTGCATTTAAGGGGTACCAGAAGAAGAAGAGAGAGAAAAGGGATAGAAAGTGTCTTTGCAGAGATAATTGCTGAAAACTTCCCCAATCTGGGGAAGGAGATAGTCTCCCAGGCCATAGAGGTACACAGAGCTCCCAACACAAGGGGCCCAAGGAAGACAACACCAAGACACATAGTAATTAAAATGGCAAAATCAAGGACAATGACAGACTATTAAAAACAGCCCGAGAGACAAATAAGATCACATACAAAGGAAGGCCCATCAGGCTATCATCAGACTTCACAGCAGAAACCTTACAGACTGGAAGGGAGTGGCATGATGTATTTAATGCAATGAAGCAGAAGGGCCATGTACCAAGAATACTCTAACCAGCAAGACTATTATTTAAATTTGAAAGAGGGATTAAACAATTTCCAGATAAGCAAAAGTTGAGAGAATAGACCTCCCATGAACCATTTCTACCATGTATTTTACAGGGACTGCTATAGATGGAAGTGTTCCTCACCAGAAGAAATAAAACCATAGTAAAGAATGTAGACCAATTAATTACTAAGCAGATGCAAAATCAAATCAACTATCTCCAAAATCATTCAAGGGATACATAAAGAGTACAGAATATGATACAGATACAAATATACAAAGAATGGAGGAGGAAGAAAAAGGAGGAAAAAAAAAAGGAAATTTTGGTTGTGTTTGTAATAGCATGCTAAGTGACTTAAGTTAGACTATTAGTAAAGAAGCTACCCCTGAACCTTTGATAACCATGAATTTAAAGCCTGCAATGGCAAAAAGTACATACCTACTGATAATCACCCTAAATGTAAATGGTCTGAATGCACCAATCAAAAGACATAGAGGCACTGAATGGATTAAAAAATAAGACCCGTCTATATGCTGCCTATAAGAGACTCACTTCAAACCCAAAGACATACACAGACTGAAAGTGAAGGGAAGGTAAAAGATATTTCATGAAAATAGGGAGAATAAAACAGTAGTAGTAGTAGTACTGGTATCAGACAAAATAGACTTCAAAACAAAGAAAGTAACAAGAGACAAAGAAAGATATTACATAATGATAAAGGTGTCAGTTCAACAAGAGGATATAACCATATAAATATTTAGGCACCCAACACAGGACCATCTATATATGTGAAACAAATACTAACAGAATTAAAGAGGGAAATAGAAGGCAATGCATTCATTTCAGGAGACTTCAACACTGTACTCACCCCAAAGGACAGATCAACCAGACAGAAAACAAGTAAGGAGGCACTGAACAACACATTAGAACAGACAGACCTAACAGACGTCTACAGAACACTCCAACCCAAAGCAGCAGGATACACTTTCTTAAGTGCCCATGGAACATTTTCAAGAATAGATCATATACTAGGCTCCAAAAAGAGCCTCAGTAAATTAAAAATGGTTGAAATTGTACCAACCAGCTTCTTGACCAAAATGGTATGAAACTAGAAATAAATTATGCAAAGAAAATGAAAAAGCCTACAAACACGTGGAGGCTTAACAACATGCTCCTAAATAATCAATAGATCAATGACCAAAAGAAACAGAGATCAAGCAGTACATGGAGACAAATGACAATAACTCAGCACCGCAAAATCTTTGGGACACAGTGAAGGCCATGCTATGAGAGAAGTATATAGCAATACAGGCCTACCTCAGTAAAGAAGAAGGAACAGTATGAACTCACAATTAATAAAACTGGTAAAAGAGGAACAAATGATGCCCAAAGTCAGTAGAGGGAGGGACCTAATAAAGATTAGAGCAGAAATAAATAAAATTGAGAAGAATAAAACAATAGGAAGAATCAATGAAAGCAAGAGCTGGTTCTTCAAGAAAGTAAACAAAATAGATAAACGCCTAGCCAGACTTATCAAGAAAAAAAGAGAGTCTATACACATAAACAAAATAAAAACTGAGAAAGGAAAAATCATGACAGACACCACAGATATATAAAGAATTATGAGAGAATACTATGAAAAATTATATGCGAACAAACTGGATAACCTAGAAGAAATGGACAACTTTCTAGAAAAATAAAACCTTACAAGGTGGACACAGGAAGAAACAGAAAATCTGAATAGACCAAATACCAGCAAGGAAATTGAATTGGTAATTAAAAAAATACCCAATAAGAAAACCCCTAGACCATATGGTTTCACTGCTGAATTTTATCAAACATTTAGTGAAGACCTAACACCCATCCTCCTTAAAGTTTTCCAAAGAGTAGAAAAAGAGGGAATACTTCCAAACTCATTCTATGATGCCAGCATCACACTAATACCAAAACCAGGCAAAGACACCACAAGAAAAGAAAATTACAGACCAATATCCCTAATGAACAAAGATGCAAAAATACTCAACAAAATATTAGCAAACCAAATTCAAAAATACATCAAAAGGATCACACACCATGACCAAGTGGGATTCATACAAGGGATGCAAGGATGGTACAACATTTGAAAATCCATCAACATCATCCACCACATCAACAAAAAGGACAAAAACCACAAGATCATCTCCATAGGTGCCAAAAAAAGCATTTGACAAAATTCAACATCCACTCATGATAAAAACTCTCAACAAAATGGGTAAGGCAAGTGCCTCAACATAATAAAGGCATGATATATGACAAAATCATAGCCAACATCATACTTAACAGTGAGAAGCTGAAAACTTTTCCTTTAAGATCAGGAACAAGACAAGGATGCCCACTCTCCCCACTTTTATTCAACATAGTTCTGGAGGTCCTAGTCATGACATCAGACAACACAAAGAAATAAAAGACATCCAGATTGGTAAAGAGGAAGTTAAACTGTTACTGTTTGCAGATGACCCAATATTCTACTTTTTGGAAAACTTTAAGGAGGATGGGTATTAGGTCTTCACTAAATGTTTGGTAAAATTCAGCAGTGCATCCATATGGTACAGGGGTTTTGATCTTAGGTAGGTTTTTGATTACCAATTCAATTTCTTTTCTGGTAATTGGTCTGTTCAGATTTTCTGTTCCTTTCTGGGTCAGCTTGGAAGGGTGTATTTTCCTAGAAAGTTGTCCATTTCTTCTAGGTTATCCAGTTTGTTGGCATATAGTTTTTCATAGTATTCTCTCATACTGCTTTGTATTTCTGTGGTGTCCATCTTGATTTTTCCTTTCTCATTTTTGATTCTGTTTATGTGTGTAGACTCTTTTTTTCTTGATAGTTCTGGCTAGGGGTTTATCTATTTTGTTTATTTTCTTGAAGAACCAGCTCTTGCTTTCATTGATTCTTTCTATTGTTTTATTCCTCTTGATTTTATTTATTTATGCTCCAGTCTTTACTATGTCCTTCCTTCTCCTGACTTTGGGCCTTATTTGTTCTTCTTTTCCTAGTTTTGTTAATTGTGAGTTTAGAGTGTTCATATGGAGTTCTTCTTCTTTCCTGAGGTAGGCCTATATTACAATATGCTTTCCTTTCAGCATGGTCTTTGCTGCATCCTACAGATTTTGTGGTGTTGAATTATTGCTGTCATTTGTCTCCATATATTGCTTGAACTCTGTTTTTATTTGGTCATTGGTCCATTAGTTATTTAGGAGCATGTTGTGAAGCCTCTGTTTGTTCGTGAGATTTTTCATTTTCTTTGTGTAATTTATTTCTAGTTTCATACATTTGTGGTCTGAGAAACTGGTTGGTACAATTTCAATCTTTTTGTATTTACTGAGGCTCTTTTTGTGGCCTAGTATATGATCTATTCTTGAAAATGTTCTATGTGCACTTGAGAAGGATGTGTATTCTACTGGTTTTGGGTGTAGAGTTCTGTAGATGTCTGTTAGGTCCATCTGTTCTAATATGTTGTTCAGTGCCTCTGTCTCCTCACTTATTTTCTGTCTGGTTGATCTGTCCTTCGGAGTGAGTGGAGTGTTAAAGTCTCCTAGAATGAATGCATTGCATTCTATTTCCCCTTTTAATTCTGTTAGTATTTGTTTCACATATGTAGGTCCTCCTATGTTGGGTGCACAGATATTTATAATGGTTAGGTTTTTTTGATAGATTGACCACTTAATCACTATGTAATGTCCTTCCTTGTTGCTTGTGACTTTCTTTGTTTTGAAGTCTGTTTTGTCTTATGCAACTCCTGCTTTTTTCTCCCTATTAGTTGCACGAAATATCTTTTTACATCCCTTCACTTTCAATCTCTGTATGTCTGTAGGTTTAAAGTGAGTCTCTTGTAGGCAGAATATAGATGGGTCTTGTTTTTTTATCCATTCAGTGACTCTATGTCTTTTTTTTAAATGTGTCCGATATATATATATATTTTCATTTTATTATGATTAATCTACAATTATATGAAGAACATTATGTTTACTCAGCTCTCTCTTTCACCAAGTCCCCCCTACAAACCTGATTACAGTCACTGTCCATCAGCATAGTAAGATGTTGTAGAATCACTACTTGTCTTCTCTGTGTTGCACAGCCCTCCCCTTTCCCTCACCTCCCACATTATACATGCCAATCATAATATCCCTTCACCTTCCCCACCCCTATCCCTCCCTACTCTCCCATTCTCCCCAGTCCCTTTCCCTTTGGTAACTGTTAGTCCCTTCTTGGGTTCTGTGATTCTGCTGCTGTTTTGTTCCTTCAGTTTTTCTTTGTTATTATACTCCACATATGAGTGAAATCATTTGGTATTCGTCTTTCTCTGCCTGGCTTATTTCACTGAGCATAATACCCTCTAGTTCCATCCATATTGTTGCAAATGGTAAGATTTGTTTTCTTCTTATGGCTGAATAATATTCCATTGTGTATATGTACCACATCTTCTTTATCCATTCATCTACTGATGGACACTTAGGTTGCTTCCATTTCTTGGCTATTGTAAATAGTGCTGCGATAAACATAGGTGTGCATATGTTTTTTCAAACTGGGCTGCTGCATTATTAGGGTAAATTCCTAGGAGTGGAATTCCTGGGTCAAATGGTATTTCTATTTTGAGCATTTTGAGGAACCTCCAAACTGCTTTCCACAATGGTTGAATTAATTTACATTCCCACCAGCAGTGTAGGAGGGTTCCCCTTTCTCCACAACCTCACCAACATTTGTTGTTTGTCTTTTGGATGGTGGCGATCCTTACTGGTGTGTGCTGATATTTCATTGTGGTTTTAATTTGCATTTCTCTGATAATTAGCGATGCGGAGCATCTTTTCATGTGTCTGCTGGACATCTGAATTTCTTCTTTGGAGAACAGTCTGTTCAGCTTCTCTGCCCATTTTTTAATTGGATTATTTGCTTTTTGTTTGTTGAGGTGCATAAGCTCTTTGTATATTTTGGATGTCAAGCCTTTATCGGATCTGTCACTTACGAATATATTCTCCCATACTGTAGGGTACCTTTTTGTTCTATTGATGGTGTCCTTTGCTGTACAGAAGCTTTTCAGCTTGATATAGTCCCACTTGTTCATTTTTGCTATTGTTTTCTTTGCCCAGGAAGATAAGTTCATGAAGATGTTGCTGATGTTTATGTCCAAGAGATTTTTGCCTATGTTTTTCTCTAAGAGTTTAATGGTTTTATGACTTACATTCAGGTCTTTGATACATTTCAAATTTATTTTTGTGTATGGGGTTAGACAGTGATCCAGTTTCATTCTCTTACATGTAGCTGCCCAGTTTTGCCCGTGCCATCTGTTGAAGAGACTGTCATTTCCCCATTGTATGTTCATGGCTCCTTTATCATATATTAATTGACCATGTATGTTTGGGTAATGTCTGGAGTCTCTAATCTCTTCCACTGGTCTGTGGCTCTGTTCTTGTGCCAGTACCAAATTGTCTTGATTACTATGGCTTTGTAGTAGAGCTTGAAGTTGGGGAGTGAGATCCCCCCTGCCCTGATTTATTCTTCTTTCTCAGGATTGCTTTGGCTATTTGGGGTCTTTGGTGTTTCCATATGAATTTTTCAACTATTTGTTCCAGTTCATTGGAGAATGTTGTTGGTAATTTGATAGGGATTGCATCAAATCTGTATATTGCTTTGGGCAGGATGGCCATTTTGACGATATTAATTCTTCCTAGCCAAGAGCATGGGATGAGTTTCCATTTGTTAGTGTCCTCTTTAATTTCTCTTAAGAGTGACTTATAGTTTTCACGGTTTAGGTCTTTCACTTCTTTGGTTGGTTTATTCCTAGGTATTTTATTCTTTTTGATGCTATTGTGAATGGAATTGTTTTCCTGATTTCTCTTTCTATTGGTTCATTGTTAGTGTATAAGAAAGTCACAGATTTCTGTGTGTTAGTTTTGTTTCCTGCAACTTTGCTGTATTCGGATATCAGTTCTAGTAGTTTTGGAGAGGAGTCTGTAGGGTTTTTTTAATGTACAATATCATGTCATCTGCAAATAGTGACAGTTTAACTTCTTCTTTACCAATCTGGATTCCTTATATTTCTTTGTTTTATCTAATTGCAATGGCTAGGACCTCCAGTACTATGTTAAATAACAGTGTGGAGAGTGGGCATCACTGTCTTGTTCCCGATCTCAGAGGAAAAGCTTTCAGCTTCTCACTGCTCAGTGTGATGTTAGCTGTGGTTTTATCATATTTGGCCTTTATTACGTTGAGGTACTTGCCGTCTATACCCATTTTGTTGAGAGTTTTTATCATGAATGGATGTTGAATTTTGTCAAATGCTTTTTCCGCATCTATGGAGATGACCATGTGGTTTTTGTACTTCTTTTTGTTGATGTGGTGGATGATGTTGATGGATTTTCGAATATTGTACCATCCTTGCATCCCTGGGATGAATCCCACTTGGTCATGGTGTATGATCCTTTTGATCTATTTTTTAATTCCGTTTGCTAATATTTTGTTGAGTATTTTTGCATCTACGTTCATCAGGGATATTGGTCTGTAATGTTCTTTTTTGTTGTGTTCTTTGCCTGGTTTTGATATTAGGGTGATGTTGGCTTCCTAGAATGAGTTTGGCAGTATTCCTTCCTCTTCTATTTTTTGGAAAACTTTAAGGAGAATGGGTATCATGTCTTCTCTGTATGTCTGATAAAATTCCAAGGTAAATCCTTCTGGCTCGGGGGTTTTGTTCTTGGGTAGTTTTTTGATTACCACTTCAATTTCTTTGCTTGTAATTGGTTTGTTTAACTTTTGTGTTTCTTCCTTGGTCAATCTTGGAAGGTTGTATTTTTCTAGGAAGTTGTCCATTTCTTCTAGGTTTTCCAGCTTGTTAGCATATAGGTTTTCATAGTAGTCTTTAATAGTTCTTTGTATTTCTGTGGAGTGTGTCGTGATTTTTCCATTCTTGTTTCTGATTCTGTTGATGTGTGTAGATTCTCTTTTTCTCTTAATAAGTTTGGCTAGAGGCTTATCTATTTTTTATTTCCTCAAAGAACCAGCTCTTGGTTTCATTGATTTTTTCTATTGTTTTATTCTTCTCAATTTTGTTTATTTCTTCTCTGATCTTTATTATGTCCCTCCTTCTCTGACTTTAGGCCTCATTTGTTCTTCTTTTTCCAGTTTTGATATTTGTGATGTTAGACTATTCATTTGGGATTGTTCTGCCTTTTTTAAGTATGCCTGGATTGCTATATACTTTCCTCTTAAGACTGCTTTCACTGCGTCCCATAGAAGTTGGGACTTTGTGTTGTTTTCATTTGTTTCCATATATTCCTTGATCTCTATTTTAATTTGTTCATTGATCCATTGATTATTTAGGAGCATGTTGTTAAGCCTCCATGTGTTTGTGAGCCTTTTTGTTTTCTTTGTACAATTTATTTCTAGTTTATACCTTTGTGATCTGAAAAGTTGGTTTGTAGAATTTCAATCTTTTTGAATTTACTGAGTCTCTTTTTATGGCCTAGTATGTGGTATATTATGGACAATGTTCAATGTGCACCTTTGAAGAATGTGTATCCTGTTGCTTTTGGATGTAGCGTTCTATAGATGTCTATTAGGTCCATCTGTTCTATTGTGTTTTTTAGTCCCTCTATGTCCTTACTTATTTTCTGTCTGGTGGATCTGTCCTTTGGTGTGAGTGGCATGTTGACGTCTCCTAAAATGAATGCATTGCATTCTATTTCCTCCTTTAGTTCTGTTAGTATTTGTTTCACATATGCTGGTGCTCCTGTGTTGGGTGCATATATATTTATAATGGTTATATCTTCTTGTTGGACTGAGCCCTTTATTATTACGTAATGCCCTTCTTTGTCTCTTGTTACTTTCTTTGTTTTGAAATCTATTTTGTCTGATACTAGTTCTGCAACACCTGCTGTTTTCTCCCTGTTGTTTGCATGAAATATCTTTTTCCATCGCTTGACTTTTAGTCTGTGCATGTCTTTGGGTTTGAGGTGAGTTTCTTGTAGGCAGCATATAGATGGGTCTTGCTTTTTTATCCATTCTATTACTCTGTGTCTTTTGATTGGTGCATTCAGTCCATTTACATTTTGGGTGACTATTGAAAGATATGTACTTATTGCCATTGCAGGCTTTAGATTCATAGTTATCAAAGGTTCAAGGTTAGCTTCTTTAGTATCTTACTGTCTAACTTACCTCACTTATTGAGCTGTTATAAACACTGTCTGGTGATTCTTTATTTCTCTCTCTTCTTATTCCTCCTTCTCCATTCTTTATATGTTGGTTGTTTTATTCTGTGCTCTTTTGTGTTTCCTTTAACTGCTTTAGTGGGTCGTTGATTTTGTTTTTTGCCTTTAGTTAGTATTTGGTTGGTCTGCTTTCTTTGCTATGATTTTATTTTCTCTGGTGACATCTATTTAGTCTTAGGAGTGCTCCCATCCATAACAGTCCCTCTAACATACCCTGTAGCTGTGGTTTGTGGGAGACAAGTGCCCTCAACTTTTGCTTGTCTAGAAATTGTTTAATCCCTCCTTCATATTTAAATGATAATCATGCTGGATACAGTATCCTCGGTTCAAGGCCCTTCTCTTTCATTGCATTAAATATATCATGCCATTCTCTTCTGGCCTGTAAGGTTTCTGTTGAGAAGTCTAATGATAGCCTGATGGGTTTTCCTTTGTAGGTTACCTTTTTCATCTCTCTATTTCCCTTTAAAACTCTGTCCTTGTCCTTAATCTTTGCCATTTTAATTATTATGTGTCTTGGTGTTGCCCTCCTTAGGTCCCTTTCTTTTGGGAGTTCTGTGTACTTCCGTGGTCTGATTGATTATTTCCTCCCCCAGTTTGGGGAACTTTTCAGCAATTATTTCTTCAAAGACACTTTCTATCCCTTTTTCTCTCTCTTCTTCTGGTACCCCTATAATGCTGATATTGTTCCTTTTGGATTGGTCCCACAGTTCTCTTAATTGTGTTGCATTCCTGGAGATACTTTTATCTCTCTTTGCTTCAGCTTCTATGTGTTTCTGTTCTCTGGTTTCTATTCCATCAATGGCCTCTTGTGTCTTATCCATTCTACTTATAAATCCTTCCAGAGATTGTTTCATTTCTGTAATCTCCCTCTGGATATCATCCCTTAGCTCTTTTATATTTCTGTGCAGCTTCGTCAGCATGGTTATGACCTTTATTTTGTATTCTTTTTCCAGAAGACTGGTTATGTCTATCTCCTTCTCAGGGGTTGACTCTGTGATTTTGGTCTGTATCAAATTCTTCTGCCTTTTCATGGCAATAGAGATAGTTTGTGGAGCTGGCGCATGTGACGGCTGGGAGAACGTCCCTTCTTGCTGGTTTATGGCCTTCCTCTCCTGGGACAACAGCGACCTCTAGCTGTTTGTGCTGGGAAGTTGTGCATGGATGGGGCTTCTGATTCTTGCCTAGCCAGTATGGAGTTAAGCTCCACAGTTGCTATGGGTGTGGCCTGCCTCAGGCTGCTGCTCTGATATGGTGGAGCCGCGTCAGAGGGGAAATGGCCAGGAGGCTGTTTATCTCTGTGAGGGGTGTCCAAGCTGTGCTGTTGCCCAGGGAGTTAAGTAACCTGGAGTTCCCTCAGATTCTCAGCTGCTGTGCTAAGTGTCCTGGGATGCTTCTGTCCATCTGTGGGGTCCCTGTCCATTTAAAACTTTCAAAAAGCACTCGCTTTTCTTTGTCCCAGGGTCACCAGCTGTGTGTTCCCACTCACAAGTCTTAGTGTCCTGTTTCCCTAGTTTCCAGCACCCCACGCATGCTCTGTGTGTCTGCGCTCTGTTGTGGATGGCTAGGGCTGGCTATTTAGCAGTCCTGGGCTCCCTTTCCCTCCCTGCTCCGACTCCTCTCCTCCCACTGGGAGCTGGGGTGAGGGGCGCTCAGGTCCCACCAGGCTTCAGCTTGTATCTTACCCCCTTCACGAGGTGCTGTGTTCTTGCAGGTGTGGATGTAGTCTGGCTGTTGTCCTGTGTCTTCTGATCTCTCTTTTAGGAAGAGTTGTATTTGTTGTATTTTCCAAAATATATATGGTTTTGGGAGGAGATTTCTGCTGCTCTACTCATGCCGCTATCTTGGCTCTGCCTCTGACTCTATGTCTTTTGATGGGTGCATTCATTTAATTTACATTTAGGGTGATTATCGATAGGTGTGTCCTTATTGCCATTGCAGTCTTTAGGTTCATGGTTGCCAAAGGTTCAAGGTTAACTTCCTTTCTATGTAAGAGTCTAACTTAAGTCACCTAATATGCTGTTACAAACACAATCTAAAGGTTCTTTTTTTTTTCTCCTCATTTGTCTTCCTCCTCCATTCTTTGTATATTAGGTATCATATTCTGTACTCTTTGTCTATCTCTTGATTGACTTTGGGATAGTTGATTTAATTTTGCATTTGCTTAGTAATTAGCTGTTCTACTTTCTTTACTGTGGTTTTATTACCTCTGGTGACAGCTATTAAACCTTAGGAACACTTCTGTCTATAGCAGTCCCTGAAAAATACACTGTCGAGACTGTTTCTGGGAGGTAAATTATCTCAGCTTTTGCTTATCTGGAAATTTTTAAATCCCTCCTCCAAATTTAAATGATAATCTTGCCAGAGAAAGTATTCTTGGTTCAAGGCCCTTCTGCTTCATTGCATTAAATACATCATGCCACTCCCTTCTGGCCTGTAAGGTTTCTGCTGAGAAGTCTGATGATTGCCTGATGGGCTTTCCTTTGTATGTGATCTGCTTTGTTTTTCTGGCTTCTTTTAGTAGTCTGTGCTTATCCTTGATCTTTGCTGTTGTAATTATTATACATCTTGAGGTTGTGTTCCTTGGGTCCCTTTTGTTGGGAGATCTGTGCTCCTCCATGTCCTGAGTGACTAGATTGGGGAAGTTTTCAGCAATTATCTCTGCAAAGACACTTTCTATCCCCTTTTTTCTATCTTCTTCTTCTGGTACCCCTTTAATGCAAATATTATTCCGTTTGGAGTGGTCACACAGTTCTCTCAATATTCTTTCATTCTTAGAGATCCTTTTTTCTCTCTGTGCCTCAACTTCTTTGTATTCCTCTTCTGTAATTTCTATTTCATTTATCTTCTCCTCCACCATATCTAATCTGCTTTTAATACCCTCCATTGTGCTCTTCAATGTTTGGATTTCCAACCAGAATTAATTCCTGTGTTCTGAAATATTTTTCTCTACCTCCATGCGCATGTTAATTATTTTATTTTGAAATACCTTTCAGGATGATTCATGAGGTTGATTTCATTTGAATCTTTCTCAGGCATTGTATTCATAATTTTACTTTGAACCAGGTTTCTTTGACGTTTCATATTTGTATGTGGCACCCTCTAGTGCCCAGAAGCTCTGCTTTCTGGATCTGCTCAGCTCCTGAAGCAATGTTGGGGGTCACAGGGGACTGGTATTGGTGCCTGGGTGGAGGAAAGACCTGTTTCCTGCTTCCCAGCTGCTATGCCTGCCTTCACTGCCAGAACCAGTGTTCCTATCATGGAGGTATAAGCCTCTATGTTTTGTGTTTATAGTTGCTGTAGATGGGGCTTCCCTCTGGTTGGTCTAATGCCAGGGTAGGGTTTTCCAGTTTGCCAGCCAGGTGGGGCTGGCCAGGAGAAAGGCACAGGAGGCTGTATATCACAGAGGGGGTCATTCGAGCTGTGTAGCCAGCCAGGGCACTGGTGCACCTGAAGGCCGAGAAAGTTCCCAAACTGCTGGGCAGAGTGCTTCTGGATAATTTTGTCTACCTGTCCTTTCTCCTGAGCAGTAAACTCTGCTATTTTTGCCCCTTTAGCCGCCCTCTGGCTCTTAGGAAGTCTTTCAGACTGCCTGCCTTTCTTTTGTCCCAGAGCAGCTGGATATGGATCCCTGCTTTCCATAAGTGGCTGGAATCTCATTCTCTCCAGGTATTCTCCCTCTCTTAGCTTTCCAACCCCCATATCACTAGAGTACCATGAAAGCACCATGTAGGTTTTTTCTCCAAGAGCAGATCTCTGGAGTTAGGTATTCAGCAGTCCCAGGCCTCCACTCCCTCTCCGCTCCATTTCTCTTCCTCCTGCCAGTGAGCTGGGGCGGGGGAAGGGCTTGGTTCCCACCGGGCCATGGCTTTGGTACGTCACCCTGTTCTGTGAGGTTTATTCTTTTCTCCTGTTGTATGGAGTTTGGGGCAGCCCTCTTTCCTGTTGTTCTTTCAGGATTAGTTGTATTCATTATATTTTCATATTATATGTGGTTTTAGGAGAAAGCCTCTGTCTCACCTCTCACGCCACCATCATTAGTCCCTGGTCTTTCTTGACTGCCAAGAACATGGGAAGGAGAGGCAGGCAGGCTTCTTCAAGAGTGATGGACCAGGAATCTGGATGCCCAAGTTCTCCCTCTGTGCAGCATTTCCTAATAGTGTGTGACTGTGTAACTCCAGGGGAAAATCCCAGGACAAAATACCTATGAAACCAAATCAGTCAAATGGAGAAATAAAGTGGGACAAACCCATTTATTTCTTACAAGCAGTCTACTTCTACTTCTGCTCTCCTGTTTCTCCTGCCACCCAGCTGCAGAAGAAGAGGTCCCACCCAACCTCTCTGGTCCAGATATGCCCTCTCTGGCCCTTGTAATTACCTATTGGTATGGAAATGGACTAATTCTCTTCACCTCTTGGAAATATGTATTGATATGCAGATGCACTAAATCCAGGCAAGAGATTCTAGAAATATTGCAATTTTTACCCACAGCCCACCCCTCCAGAAATCTTGCCTTACAGTTTACTTTTTCCCCCTCTTCTGCAATGGACCTTGTGCAAGAAAACTAGAGCATTGTAACCAGACTAATAACATACAATAACAACAGCAATAAAATCATGATAATCCTTAAGCTGGAGGCTTCAGCTAGGTTCAAAGTCCTATGCAGACTAAGCCCATGACTCTCCCATTCCACAGGCAGTCAGTAGATGAACAGATAGGGAGTTCAGAGCAATAATCATGCAGCAGCTGCAGCCAGTGTGCAGGTCCAGGCCACAGGGACTGTAGAAGGAAATAACCTTAAGGGCAATAAGATACATCTTTAATGATACCATCATAGGCAAATCTTGAACATCAGGTAGGATGTATGCAAGAGTGTGGTCCTGTGAAAGGACAGTGACAGGAATGGGATCTCCTCCTGGTCTAGTATACCAGACTTTCACCCCCCTGCCTGTGGGAGTTACAGATGGGTCAATATATGGAGGTATATATTGGGATGTACATGCACTGGTCATAAAGATAAAGCAAAAATTCCCTGTAAGGTGCTCTTAACACCTGGACATTTTGGGTACACTACAATGAACTTTGGGGGCCACTCTGCTGTTACTCCAGGAATACACAGGAGGTCAGCTTCCACACCTTTTCCCTAAGGTTCCAGAAGGGCCAGCCATCACTGGTCTATGGGTTGAAATGTCCAGGGCCATGTCAACTCAACAGTGTCTCCAGGGTTTAATGCATTTGGGGCTGGCAGCAGGATATTGCTCTGCTGGCCATATCCAGGCCTCAATAACTCCTCTTTGGTTTGCACATCTAGTTGTATAGGAGAGGCAGCACATGCAGCAAATGCTGCTGTAACCATTGGGCTACATAACAGGCAGGCTTTCCTCCAGCCAACACACCTGGGTCGATGTGTCTGCTGCATCATTCCTTGGGGATGTCAAAGGCAAATGGTCAGTCACATGATATACAGTACCTGTCTTAGTCTGACCAGACGCCCATAGGTCTTGCCACAACTTTTGACTCCAAAGGGGCCTCTGACCAACCATCCCATTGGCATGGTGCCATGTTGGTAGCCACAGGGTCAAGCCCTGATAGATGGCCCAACTATCAATGCAGACAACTATAAGAGAAGAGCTCCTGGGTGATCAGAAGCCATGCTGCCTGCAAGTCAGCCCATTGACTGCTCTTCCCGTCTCCATCCTCCATCTGTATTGTCTCAGTCTTAGGATGGAAAGCCACAGCCCTCCATGTCAGGGTCTGCCTACGACTGAAGCCATCTGTGTACCAGGTGTAGGGGCTTTTCCTGCCTGATAAGGACTCTTGGGCTAGTAATGGCTCAAAAGCAAGTTCTTCCTGCTTTCCACTGGTATATGTCACTGGCTCCAATAAATGTTGGAGTTCTTCACTTAAGTGGCTAGTACAGAGGATGCTACACTGCTGTAAATGTGTACCCCATTTGGCCATTGTAGGCATCTCTGCCATGCCACTCCATGGCCTTTGGGTCGAGTCTTGCACCCACCCTAAGATGGAATAGGTCGTTATTACCTTGGTTGTAGCTGTTCCAGTGATGGACTCTATAATCAGCAAGGCATGATACACAACAGCTAGTTGCTTCTCTATCAAGGTGTACCGGACCTCTGCTCCTTTCCATAGCTGTGACCAGAATCCAATAGGTTGGCATGTCCATTCAAGCTGCTGCCAAAGACCCCATCCATAACCATCTCCCATTACATGAGCATTTAACTCACAGAGCCTTGATAAGTCCATTACACTCAAGGTCTGTATGGCCTTGACTGCTTGCTTAGCAGCAGTAAAAGCAGCTGCACATGTTTCAACCCAGTCCTACCTCATGCCCTTTCATACCAACTGGTATAAGGGCTTCAGAAATAATCACGCCAAGTGTGGGATAAACACTCTCCAGTAGCCCAAAAGACCCAAAAATTCTTGTAATACTGCCACAGTGGTACAGGTAGGGAAAGCCTGGATCTGGTCTATGACTGTTTCAGGAATAACTTTAGTTTTACCCGACCAGACGACCCCCAAGAGTTTTACAGACAAACCAGGTCCCTGAACCTTCATGCTGTTCACAGCCTATTGTTTCCCCTGTAGGTGTTGCAGCAGTCTAGGAACTGCCCCTTCTAAATCTGCAAGAGAATCAGATGTGAGGAAAATATCATCAATGTAGCGATACAGCCACACCGTTTGTGGTTTCTTATATGTGGCCAAGTGCTGGGCTACAAGTCTGTGACAACTGGTGGGATTGTGGAGGTATCCCTGTGGAAGGACAGTGAATATGCACTGCCCGCCTTCCCACATGAAGGTAAACTATTCCTGACTTCCTGTGCTATGTCAATAGAGAAGAAAGCATTAGCAAGGTCCACAACATAATGATCCATCCCTAGTTCATAACTGAGGGTGTCCATAAGGGCTGCTATAAAGGGGACAGCAGCATGCAAAACGGGTGTGACTTTATTCAGTTCCCTGTAATCCACAGTCATACGCCAGGAGCTGTCTGGCTTTTTCACTGTCCACACCAGGGAATTAAAAGGTTTTATGATGCCCACCTTCTCCAAATCCTGTAGAGTTTCTCCAATTTCCTTGTGTCCCCCAGGCAATTTATACTGCTTAGTATTTGTCACTCACCAAAGTACAGGGAAAGCTACAGGTGGGTGCTTAGCATGTCCCCTCAGAACTTCCTTCACCACACATACCCTCAGTCTGAACTCACTTGTAGTGGTCTGTAACCACAGGCCTTTCAGGAAATCTACCCCCAAGATATATCCAGGGATGGGAGAAATGTATACAGTATACTCCTTTGGGGGTAAACACCCTATCCCCAGTGGGATTTCGGGTTTCTTTACTCTAATTGCCTTAACCCCATAGCCATCTATCACAGCCTGGGTCCTGGGAAAATGCTCAGGGTTGCCATAAATCAGAGAATATTCAGCTCCTGTGTCCACCAGCACCAGAACACGTTATACATTCACAGGGACCAATGCATTCACAGCAGTGGACATGGCTACAGAATTGGGTTTGAATTGCTAATTCTACATGTGGCCTTCAGCCCCCACATGTCTCCCAAGGTGGGGACCTTGACCCCCACCTCAAACTGTGATATCCAGTCATCATCCTGTGGGGGTGAGGGTCCAGGTGGAGCCTGAGTACTCTCCCCCATGAAGTCTTGCAGGGACACAGGCTGGACATGGGACTTTACCTATGGTTTTCATGTCCTGGACATCAGTGGTTGGAACTGCTGCTCTGGCTTTAATTGGTTTCACAGTTCTAACAAGATCCTATTGTGCTGCCCATCAAGTTTCTCTTTCACTACCCCACCCTTTATCAAATCAACCCACATCTGCATCCTTGAGACCTTCACAAATCCCTTTGCACCTCTCCTTACAGTTGTAGCCCCCACTTCCTTCCCTGCTCTTATTGTTCAACCTCCCCTAGATCTGCTAAAGTACTTAGCAGTACTAAATACTTAAGCCTCATTTATGAGTTTCCCTATGTGGGGAGGGGGGCAAAAATAGTCACTAGGGACCCAAAGAGAGATGGGGGAGCTGTATGCAGAATGAGATCTCTCATTCCTATGGTGAACAACTCCTCATTGGGGCCTTGGGGGTCCCTATTATAAATGATATTTTTCATGTCTGATTCCTGTAACACCTGCTGGAGCTCTGCATACATTTTCCAGTTAGTGGATAAATATGGGTCCAAGCTGTGACCACCAAGTAGACAGGGGGTCTTGGGATAAGGTTTGTATCTGAGACCCTTCATCATCTATTACCTGGAGCACAGATTGTATTTGCTGCTGGTGGTCTGCGACATAAACACAGCAGTCAACATGCAGTAAAGCACAGGTGCCCCCTAATGCAGCTGTGAGTATATCCAGAGCCATCCTGTTTTGTAAAATTACCTTCTGCATTTAGGTGACTTCGTCTAGCAGTAGGGCTAGTGAGGACCTTGTTATATTCAGAGCATGAGGAACATGCAGTACCAGGGCTTCTATTTGTAATTCTACATCTAATAGGGCCAGCTCCTGGAAGGAAAATAGCCAGGGGTAAAAAGCACCATGCTGTCCATTTGGGATGATGCCAATGGTAATATACTGCATCCTGATTATGTGTGGGCCACGGCAAGGTTTGTAGTACCTGTCCTGATAAGTATGAGTGGCCCCAAGTACAATGGCCTGTCCAATTCGCAGGGAGATAGAACTAGCCATAATCCCCGCATTCCCAAATGTTTTCTCCCAGAAGGGTGTCAGTTGGCACAGTGCCTATATGGTGCGACCGTCACACCAGCACTTAGGGGTGTGATTAACACTGACACTGGCACACAGTTCTCTGAGTAACCAGCCAACTATGCGATTGGGTATGGAAACCTGTTCAATGCACAGTGGAGCTATGGTTTTCAAGGTTACATGTATACTAGACATCTTTCTCCACCCCTTATACATGGTACCCTCCCCGGGTAGAGTGTGTCCTGATTGCCGGATCAACTGCTTGGTCGTGTGCCATTTTGCTTCACCTTCAGCATCACTGTGGTTCCATGCTTGAAGGTGTTCCCACGCAGACAAGTTGGTAGGAGCAATTTTCCATGGCAGTCTGGTAGTGATTTCTGTGGCAATTCCATACACACCCAGCAGTGGTATGTACCTGGGCAAAAGTATGGGCCCATACCACTATACTACTGCTCTCTGTCAATGTGGGCAGAAAGAAAGAGCAGACAAAGACACCATCAATGGCAAGTCTATGATACCAGACCACAGCAACCAAAGACACTGGCTGAGTATCAGGTTCAGCCTGATATCACAGATATTGTGGTATTGGCCACACCCACATGACCAAAGTCCCTGCCAAAATGGCTGTTGCCCTCTCTGGCAAGAAAGCAGTCAGTTTAAAAGGCCATTTTCCTATCCATGGTGTAATGTGTAGCCCATGGGTCAGCCCCTCCCCCCATACCTCATACAAGGCAACCCATGGATGTCCTTCAAACACCAAGGTCCATGGCCATGGCCACTCCTCTGTACAGCCAGGAGACAGCATACATGGGCAGGAAGGGGCAATGTTTTTTCCAGCAACTGTAGCTGCAACTCACTGGGGCCTTGTTTCAAATATTTCAAGACATATGGGCAAGCCACCAACAACCTCTCTTTGGGACTTTCCCCAGTTTTCCCTGGTTGCTCTTTCAGCAAGCTTACTGCTACGGGTAAGTGCTTCACCCTCTGTGTCCATCCTAAATGTTTCAATTTGTCCTTTAACAGCCTGTTATACCTTTCTATCATACCAGACACTTGGGGTCGATATGGCACATGTAATTGCCATACAATGTCCTGTTGTCGAGCCCATTCTTATATCTCCTGTCCTGTAAAGTGGCTCCCTCAGTCACTGTTGACCATTAACGGACACCCATAACTGGCACATAAGTGCTCCACAGCCTGTTTAGTAGTGTGTTGGGTAGCCTGGGCCATCGGATGGGCCCAATCCTGTAGCCATGTCCACTGCTGTGAATGCGTATATACATCCATGATTACTGGGCAAGGACCCTGTGTAATCTATTTGCCACACCTGTAAGGGTTCTGGTGAGCAGGGGAGCTGGCCCTCTCACATGGGTACCCAATGATGATGGGGGTAAAAGTGAGTGCATTGAGCGCATGCTTGCACTGCTTGTTTTGCATTAGCAAACACCAGCAGAATGTGCCATCTCTGGGTGACTTTACATGTGGTTCTAGGGCCTACATGCCCTAGTTTCTTATGTAGCCATGGCCCCATGTCCATAGGGGGCAGTTCCTGGAGCATACAAGCCCTGGCCAAGGTGTAGGCCACGTCATTCACTGGGCTTAATGCTGGGTGATGTCCTGAGATGTGATATGTCAGGACACCTTCCTTTAACCCATGGGTCCACTGGTCTTTCCACATCATTTGTCCCTACAGTGGGTGATGGCTGATTTTCCAGTCCTGTACTGCCCACTGAGGCAACCAGATACATAGGCCACAAAACACAGCCCAACTGTCAGTAAAGATGGTTATCTGACCTGATTCCCTAGTCAAAACAAGCCACACCAACTATAATTCAGCCCATTGGCTGGATTGACCTACCCCAGACTCATACCAGAACTCTTCCTGTAAGGGCTGAATGGCGATGGCCACCCATGTCGGTGGGTGGCCCTTTGCAGGTATGTCTGTATACCAGGCTTCTGCTGGTGGCGTCCCTGTCCCCTCCTCATAGGGGCTTACCGTTGGGGCTTCCACACTGGTAAGGTGTGTGTGGGTTCAACACACCTTACCCAGGACTTGTTGCAATTTCTGTTAAAGGGTGTCTTTTGGAGAATCTAGCCCATTGTTCTAGATAGGCTCCCCACTTAATCAGGGTGGGTGTCTGGGCAACCCCAGTCTGGGGAGCTCTAGCCCAGGCTCGCACCCACCTCTCAATTGGGAGAGCAGTAATCACCTGTACTGCTTGCATTCCTGTGATTCCTTCAGTAGCCAGGAAGGCAGCGTACACTGCTGCCAGCTGTTTTCCAACAGCAAATAGTGAATCTCTGCTCCCTTCCACAACTGAGACCAAAATCCTATTGCGACTTTGCAGGCCCCATGCTTCTGCCATAATCCCCACTGATACCCATCCGTGCTGGCAGACACCGTCAGCAGGAATGGTATGGAGGGGTCAGTGACTTGAAGCATCTGGGCCTGAGCCTCTGCTCTTTTTGTCTCAGCAAAAGGCTTTTCTACCTCTGGCGTCCAGTCCCACGTTTCCCTTTACTTCATAAGGTGATGCAGTGGCTTCAC
The DNA here is from genome assembly GCF_040802235.1 of Manis javanica. Classification (NCBI taxonomy): domain Eukaryota; kingdom Metazoa; phylum Chordata; class Mammalia; order Pholidota; family Manidae; genus Manis; species Manis javanica. Next base: position 91,357,361 of record NC_133164.1, read on the forward strand.
CAGCATGGCTAAGTGAGGGATAGACATTCTCTAATACCCCAATAAGCCCACATATGTTTGTAGCTGCTTAACAGTTTCTGGGTGGGGTACTGTTGTATTTATCAATCACTGCTTCAGGTAACACTTTTGTCTCACCTGACCAGAGAACACCCAAGAACTTAACAGAATAACCAGGTCCCTGCACCTTGTCTTCGTTGATGGCTCATTCCCACCCCTGGAGGGCCTGGTACCAACTGTGAGTGAGTTACAGCTTCTAGGTCTGGAGGAGAATCAGAAGTCAACATTATACCATCTATATAATGGAACACTTGAACCGAGGGTGGACGGAATCAGGTGGCCAGGTCAGTAGTCACCAAGCTATGACACAAAGAAGGACATTGCGAGTACCCTTGTGGGAGGACCACAAACGTCCATTGGTGGCCCTCCCATGAAGGTGAATTGATCCTGGCTTTCCAGTGCAATGTCCATGGAAAAGAAGGTATTAGCCAAGTCCAACACAAAGTGATAAGTCCCCATAGTCACAGTTAGTTTATCTGTCAGGTCAGTAGTGTTTGGTACTGCAGCATGCAGTGGGGAGTGACTTTGTTAGTTCCTGATAGTCCACTGTCATTCTCCAAGTGCCATCTGGCTTCTTCAGAGGCCACACGGGTGAACTGAAAGGGCTGTGTGCGGGGGGAATCATGTGTACTTCCTCCAACTGCAAAATGGTTTGGCCAATTTCCTTCTGTCCACCTGGCAGCCAGTATTGTTTAATGTTCACTATGCAGATGGCTTGTGGCAACACCAAAGGTATGTGGTGGGGATGGCCTCACTGCACCATTTTCACAACACACTCATGCAACCAAAATTCCCCCAGAGTAGTCTGTATCATTAGACCATGCAGCACATCCACCCCTAGAATGTATTCTGTTATTGGAGATACATAAACAGCATACTGGTATAGGGGCAAATGCCCAATTCTCAGTCAGAGTTACTTGCCACACCCACACTGTTTGCCCACCATACTCCTCTCTGACTGAAGAGGGGCGCTGGAACCTATCTGGGTTGCCATAAAGGAGGGTAGAGTCAGCACCTGTATCCATCAGCACTAACACCCGCTGTACATTCTGTGGGGACCAGTGTATGGCGAGTTCTACAAATGGCCTAGTCCTCTGGTGTCCCAGTATACCAGATACCTCAGTCCCAACCCTAGTTAGTCATGAAGGAAATCAGTCAGCATCTAAGACGCGAATTCCTGGTTGCCACAGCACTTGCCCACATCTGCTTCGGGGGGAGTGGGCAATAGTATTGGTCTGGATGCAACTGTTTCCATAGCCCCATCAAGACCTCTAAAGGCTGTCCAGCAAGTTTTTCACCGGCCCAACCAGCAGCCAAAAGGTCAGTCCATACCTGTCTGTGGCTCACTTTCAATGCTCCTACCTTGGCCGTCTCCGGTGCCTTTTTCACCACAGCTGCTTTATTTATTTTTCCCTTGCTCTGCTTCACCATGGTACTTCTCATCTTGGTCACTTGAGGTCATTTTACTGCTGCATCTCCCAAGCGACCTAATGCCAACACCATTTCGTATATTGGGCTGTCAATGTATGATGCTAGTAACACAGTGACAATTTCAAAGGTACCTGCAGGACTATTGGCTAGAACAAGATCTTTCATACAAGACATTAACAGTTTTTTATCTGGACTGTGGTAATGGGAGCAAACATCATCTCCCTCATACCCATTTCACGGAGCACATGCACCAACTCCAGATATGTGCTCCACTTTGTTACGTGTTCTGGCATGTCTCCTGGGGTATCCCACACAACCTTTGCTGCAACCATTAACCAATTTATCAGGGTCTTATTCTCAGCATGTGGGTTTGTGCGCCTAGTGCCCTGCAATTTGCTCTGCACAGAAGGCACAGCTATTATGCTGGCTAGTTGTGACACCTCAGAGGGTGAGAGCTCAGTATTCTCAGTGCCCTCATCCCACAGCCACAACAGCCAGGCAGGCACAGATTCCCCCAAATGTTGCTTAAGCTGTCTGGCCAAAGCCTGCAATTCCATGGCCATATATGTCATGTATGTCATTTGCTGGGTAGCTATTGGAGGCCACTGGCTGCCTCCCTGCCCCCCCACATCTACACGTTCTTGTATCTCCACCTGTTGCCACACAGCAGGGTGGGCATGCAAAACCAGTGGTGCTATGCTGCACTTGGGGCTTTCAGCCTGTGGTGATGGTGCAGTACTCACCAACCCCTGTACATATGCTTGGCGGCCGCCAGCTGTTGATCCAAGTCTTCCTCCTTCCATTGGAGACTCTGCACTCACTGCTGCAACTCCACAGCTTTGCGAGCGGATGGTGGATGACCATCTGGAACATCCACACCACTCGTCCAGCCAATTCCCAGTGGGCTGGAGTAACTAGGGATTCTAGCATCTCAAACTCTGTCTGTATAGCCTCTGGGGTCAGCTGTATGGACTCCCAATCCTCTGGCACTGCCCAAGCAGTCAAGTATGCTGCCACTGGGTACCAAATAGAGGCTGGGGGCCACATCTCCTCCACCCGCCCCTCCACATCCAGAGAAGCCAAAGGACTGTTGCTCTCGTGACCACCTACCTCAGCCTGCTCGCTGCACCAAGTGTTGGGGTCCAGGGATTGCTGTTGAGGTTTTGGGGTAATGTGAAGAGCAAAGAAGCCAGTGGGAGTTGTCATGGGGGTGTGTGCTCAAAAGAAGCCACTTTGTTCTGCATAAAGCTGCACTTCTTATACTACTACAGTGCTAATTCATGTTTGCATAAGTATTGCAGACCTGCATGCATGTTGGCCTTCATGGCCAGGTGTCTGGCCTTCAAGGCCCTTAGCTAGCTCCTTATGAGTACAACATATTGTGTTTTCAGGTTTCTCACTGCCAGACATATCTGGCTCCATACAAGGCCAGACTAATTTGGGGTGAAGCAGCAGACAGTTGTCCTCATAGAACAGAAGAGAAAGTCACAGGGAGGGCTTTCCTACACCTGCCTTCAGAAGAAGAGGCCCCAGTGACAATTTCAAAGGTACCTGTAGGACTGTTGGCTAGAACAAGATCTTTCATACAAGACATTAACAGTTTTTTATCTGGACTGTGGTAATGGGAGCAAACATCATCTGCCTCATACCCATTTCATGGAGCATGTGCACCAACTCCAGATATGTGCTCTGGTCTAGTTATGCCCCTCTGGCCCTTGTAGTTACCTATTGATATGGAGATGGACTACTTCTCTCCATCCACTGGAAACACCTATTGATATGGAGATGAACTAAGGCCAGGAGAAAGATTCTGGAAATATTGCAATTTTACCCACACTCTGGTTTGGTCATGGCCCCTCTCTGACCTGTTTCACAGTCTGTGAAATAGGCACAACAACATCCTATGCATTCCAGGCTTTTGTGAGGATCAGATGTGGTAAAGGAAGTAGAAGTGCCAGAAACTGTGAAGGCAGTGCTTTTTCACCGATGAGGCATTTCAGGCAGATCTCATGGGGGCTGCACCTTGTAATGGTCTTAATTAGCTAAACAAGCTTCAATGCCCATTTTGCCAATTTATTGATTTACATGTAAAAATAGGTTAGTATATTCTCCCTGTTTTTTTAGTATATTCAGAGTTGTGCAACCATCACCACTGTCTAGTTCCAGAACATTTTCATTACCCACAAAAAGAATTAACCCATTAGTTAATCCCCATTCTTCTCTAAGTCCTTGGCAACCACTAATCTTTTTCATTTAAATGGAATCATATGAGGTTTGGCCTTTGTGTCTGGTTTCTTCCATGTAGCATCTTTTCAAGCTTCATCCACATTGTAATATGGATCAGTACTTGATTACTTTTTATGGGTGAATAATATTCCTCCATGTGGATATACCACATTTTACTTATCCATCCCTCAGTTGATGGACATTTGGGTTGTTTCCACCTTTCTGGCTATTAGGAGTGATGCTGCTATGAACATTCAGGAACAAGTGTTCTCTGAACATATGTTTCAATTCTCTTGTATGTTTTCTTCTAAAATTCATTAAAAATCTATTATTTTTTTTAGGCAGGCATCTTTTAAACATGGTGCTCTTGAAGGTGTGATTGTTTATTTATAGCTCTGAGTACAGGGGAAGATGACAGGAGCACTGCTCCAATAGAGCGTAAGATAGGAGAGAACTACTGAGTAGGTGGAGTTTTGCCTTTTTGTGTTTAAATCCTGAAAACCTGATGGCACCAAAGGTAAAGAAGGCAGGTCATTGCTTGCTCTTCCTTTCATCATGGCAGCAAAGAGGCCTTCCTGAGTAAAGATTCATAAGCTTGGAGAACCTGAGGTCAATATTTAGACACATGTATGAAAATGTATGGGCTCCTCTTGGTCAATATTTAGACACATACACATGTATGAAAATACAACAGAGAGGAGAGGTGACTCGTCCAGGGTCACAGAGCTAGTGACTGACAGGCCAGGACTGGAACCCACTTTTCTGTGACTTTAGATCTGTCCTTCTTCCTTGACATCAATTGCTCCTCCTTTGATGCGATATTGTAGGAGTCCTTTGAGCCATTCCCTTCATCTCTGAAAGGGAAATGGCATTGTACAGAGTGGAATTTCATATCTTTTTGAATTTTAAAGCCTTAATAAATATGTTCCAGTGTTCAGAGTATCTGAACTAGAACCACAGTGAGTTTCCATAAGCGGCAGAATACCCAACATTTACACAAAGCGGCATCTTTTGTTTCATATCTGCTGGGAGGCATGTCTGCTGGGCCTGAAGCTGTGGCCAACTGTGATGCAAGAGTCTCAAGCTGGCAAGGCAGTAGGAAAGCTCTCTTTGGTTAGACTTTGCTAAGTCATGACAATAAAGAGAAAATCTGCAAGGACAGTTTTGTGGGGAAGGGGCTGTCGTGGTGCAGGATGTAGAGTCCCTGGCTGCTCATGAGTCATTCTGTGACAGTCTTCAAAGAGGAGAGCTGGGAAATCCAGCTTCTAGCCCTGAGAACAGGAGAAGCTGATGGCTGAAAGCCCTGGGCAAGCCAAGGGTGTGGGAGAGTCTCTTGGGTTGTTCTCCTGTCCCTGCTAGGGACCAGCCAGGATAGCCTCTGTCCTCTGCAACGTTCCTGCAACCCACCTTTTGGAATTAGACGGCAGACTGAGGTAGGGCATTGCTGAAAGTGACATGTACCCAAGGGTGTGCCCAGGTACAGGAGAATCCTGGTTATTCTCTTAATAACCCCATAATTCTTGTTCACTCTAAAAAATATCTCTAAGGTTATCTGAAGGATGAGTGGCAGGCCTTCCTTTTATGTAACCTACTAAGATTGAAACATTAGAAGCACTCCTGTGTGCCAGGGTACTTTTACAAATACATGCTGTTGAAGTTGGAACTTCTCATTTAGGGACCTTACTGTTTGCCTTTATAATAAAAGATGTAAAGAGTTTTATCACTTAGCCATTACAAAACACATTGGAGATTTCAGTAAAACACACAAAAACAAAATGTGTAAGACATTAACCAAATATAAATTTCACTAGAATAATTCACAGTGTAAATTGCTGTTTTCTCAGCATCTGTCAGACAGTTCAATCTAAGGTAGGAATAGTAGTAGCTGTATTAGGCTACTTGAGCAATTTCTAAAATGAACTGGTGTCTGGACCCCCACCTCAGTCTAGCGGGATCCCACTCTCTGGGGTGGGGCCTGGGCATAAGTGTCCTTTCAAAGCTTTCCCAGGTGATCTTGTGTGCTGACTTGCACCCCCGTACCCTGGGATAATTATAGCTATGCTCTTGTCTGTGCTAAGTGCACAACTTACTGGATCAATTTCTGCCTCATTAGCAGAGAAGTTTCATTATCCCCTCTATAAGGAGGCAGAAACTGAGCTTCCAGGGTTAAGTAACTTGAGCCCCCACTCCCCAGCCCCAGGCTGCCTCCTGAAAGCTTGGGTAGTACTGGACTGGGGAGCACCCCCTGCCAGGACTGTTTCATTCAAAGCCTCTGGAGAGCCAGCCTCAGGTCAGGCAGATGCTAAGATGTCATCTTCTTGGGGAATTAATGACATACCTCCTGGGATAGAAGCAGGGGGTCTGGGGGCTGTTATTTATGGACTTGGCCTCTTGCTGCTCTTTGACCTCACTTAACCTCCTCAGGCCTCCACATCCTCATCTGCAAGTCAGGGATTGTAGTGACTGCCTTACAGGGTTGATGAGGAGATTAAATGAGATAGAAGTGTGAAGGACCTGGAATGGTGGCTGACACATAAGATGAGGGTTGTGTGTAATACGGCCCTAACCTCTACCAGGTTCCAAATGCCTGAAGGGCAGTTTCTCAGCCTTTGGTGCGCTGGTGTACCATCTGGAGATGCTGATCTGGCAGGTCTGGGGTGGGGCCTGAGATCCCGTGTTTCATACAGGTTCCTGGGTGATATCAAGCCTTAATCATCAGCTCCTGGGATTCTCATGCCCCCACCACCATTGCTAGCAGGCTGCTGAAGGCAGGACCATGGGGTGAGCTGAGGTCCGTGTTCACAGTACCGTCCTCCCATGCCTGGATCTGAGGACCGCCATGCTTGCTATTCTTCTGGCGAGGCTTGAGTGCTTCTAGTTTTTGTCCAGAATCTTTTTCAGGTCTTGTAGTTACCAATCACTAGAAGAATTTTAAATTCAACAATGTATTCATACTTCGATATAAAACCAGTGGACTACTAAATTATAATGCATTAACGCTCTTTTTCAGCTTTTGGCTTTGTGAAGTCATTACTGTTCAGTTCTTAAAAAACATCAGCTCTCATCAAAGTATAATGAGAAATGGACATGGGGTTGGAAGTTCAGGGTTGAGTTCCTGGCACTGCCAGTTAGTAGTTATTTTCCTTGACTTCTCCAGCCCTCCATTTGTACATCTGTGAAATGAGACTAACAGTGTTTACAGTACTGGGTTGTTAATGGAAATAATCCAGAGGCTCAGATTCTACCATTTTGTCTAATTATGTTTTAAGGGAAAAATGTTTTAATTTGCAGAAGGATTTAGTTCAAAGATCAAGATATATTTTTAAATTCTGGAGATGTTCCTCTTTCTCGCCCCCTCTGCTTTGTTTTGGTGGAGGTGGCAGTGGGGGGCAGCCGTCGTACTAGGAGCAATTGATAGTCATGAAGTATGATGCAATTTAAGTTTTAAAGTTTTTATTTTCTTATGTGACTTGATATATAACATTTTAAGGACTTCTTGAATATGTAAAATGCAGGTGCAAATAGGATAATTGAGAACCACAGAGGAAGAAAGCCCAGATCTAATATTTATAGGACTCAGGATGAACAAATAACATATTTCAATAAGGTTCCAAAGGAGCCAGCTGGTGAGGACGTTTTTATGTGACTGTGAACATGTCAAAGTATGGAACAGATATAATTTTCCACGTGGAGGAATAACTTGTTTGTAACTGTAAGGTTCACGTATGGTGGGAATTGCATAATAATTATTTTCCTTTTTTCCCCTCTTTGGTTACGTGAAGCAAGATTCTGTTTATATTTAAAACATGGTATGTCAAGTTTGTCTGTGGTTCCAGAATCAGCTGTGCAGGGGTCTGTGCCCACCATGCCTAATCACATAGTAGGTCCTTAATGATGGCCAGATGGCAAGTTCATTTCAGGTGGAGAGACTCTGATGGACGCTGACCTTCCCTATGTTAACACTGTGACCTTGTCTGTTTTTTTAAAGTAAGATGGCACCTGCAATGCTTTTGGATGCAATGGGAAACGAGTGCTGGCTCTCAGAGATGCTTCCCAGCTGGTGTTGGCCCACATCAGCATGTACAGCATTTAACAGGCAGCTGCTGTAAATGGATTTGCTGCCACAGAGGTGTGGATTCAGGCTCTCTGAGCTGGGTAGCCAACAGACCTACCAGTCCTCCTGCCTTGATTATATTACTCTCATTTTTGAGGCTGCATTCTATACCTTTGTAAGAGTTTTCCTTTCAGAGAGTTTGTATGTATGCTGGAAGCAGTCTTGGACATGTGTGGGCATGAGAGTGGCATGTCTGTGTTGGACCCTCTGGTGTAGGGTTAGGAGTGGGGTGGGTGGCAAGAGATAGATGCAGATCCCTGTCACATATGACCATGAGAGGAGGTGTGTTTGCATTAGTAAACTCTTCTGTTTGAAAATCTACCCCCTGTAGTCTATGGGTCATTCTCACCTTGGAATGAATGAGTTTGATCAGGTTGTCTCTTTTACCTGAGATCAGCTGCCCATTGGGACTGGGCACTCTTATTTTTGGAGTGTTAGTAGAGAATTTTAGAGTAAACAGTGTTGTATATTCTGGCTGGCAGCTTGAGAGTCAGAACAGTCTATAACCCATGGGCTGGTAAAGAGGAAGGCTGTTGGTAGAGGGCTGCATATTGATAGTAGGTCCCAGTGGGGCATTTACTGGGCATAATCAGACTACATGTGAGTTCTCATTTTGGCTTTCACGTTACACACCCACCTGTGAATATTTATTAAGCACACATGCCTTTGTGCCTGCTGAGAGATGAGGTCATGTATGAGTCCGGTGCTTTGCCCACAGTAGGCCACCAGGCCTCAGTAATACCCAGTATAAATGCCTGGGTTGAGTGGATCACACAGGGATCAGGGTATGCCTGCCATCCTCTGGTTTCCCTTCCCCTCTCTACCCGCCTGTCATCTTCCTCGTCTCCAGTCATGCAGAGTGCTTTGAAAAAGCAGATGTAGGGAAAGCCCAGGGGAGCTTTTGTAGATCACAGAGCTTCCTGGGTGATTCCAATATGCAGCAAAATGAAGAATTAAGGACTCCTGCTTTGCAAATTCTCCTTTTGTTCCAGTCTCTGTCAGTTTAGTGATCCTCCTTAACTCTGCATTTACCCACTAATACTCTCACTGTTATTTGTGTTTGTGAACAGTAACGATGGAAGTAACAGGCCTGATGCTTCAGCAGTACATGTACCTCATGCTCTCAGCATGGCAGTAGGCGCCTCACACTTATTCTGTTGGTATAATTCAAGTCTAACAGCCTTGGTGTAAAATAGATGTTGTCATCCTCATTTTACAGAAAAGAAAAGTGGAGGCTCAGAAGGTTCATGGGCTGCCAAAGACCCAGGTATAAGTGGTAGAGCAAAACTTGTACTGAGGGCTGTCCGACCACAAAACCATGTTCCTTCCATGTGAGGCTGCTTCACTAAACTCAGCTCTGAGTTCTGCAGTAGGATTCAGGGTGGCCTCTGGAGTCGGACTGCCCAGATTTGAATCCTGGCTCTGTCACTCACTGGCTGGGACCTGGGACATCCTCCTTCTGTCCTTTAGTTTTTCTCAACTGTAACAGGTGATAATAATACTTATTTTGTGAGTTGTTGTATACTGAGTGGAGCAGGTCCGTGAACAGCAACTGTCAGATATTTTTGAAACAGCACAATACTTTCTTACAAGGCAACAAAAATTAAAGACAGATGATGTTGGGAAAGTTTGGGGGAGGAGCATGAAGCTGTGGCTGCTCGACCTCCTGTGGGAAGGGGCCCCTGTGGGCCCCAGACCATCTTGAAGAGCCCTTGGGCTGCACTGTTACCTTCTCTGAGGTAATCCTTTGTCCAGTCCATTTACCAACCTTTAAGATCCTGCTTATTATTATGGTCAGCTGTACAGGAAAAAAAAGCTGAGTGGTGTGCAGAAATTGGGGTTATAAATATGGAATCTAACAGATGGTCTTGGTCACTAGAGGAAATGTCTGCAACAGCTTGGTGAAACTTTCTGTTGGCAGGATGTATGAGGCAGGGCCTGTACTGGGGATGGTCCTGCATGCCCAGGAGATGAGTGTTTGGGAAGGTAAGGGGTTAACACCCCTAGGTGTCAGTGCTGTAGATAGGGCTGACAGACATCACAGGGAAGCTGAGAGTTGCTGAGAAAGAGATGAAGGTCATGGGAGGATGGAGCGTATGGGGGCAGGGAGCACTGATGGCCCCGAGTGGAAAGATGCCTTCCAGAGACTTCTTGGCAGACAGAGGTGAATGAAGCTGAAGACAACATACTGAGTTGGCTTATATCCAGGACACAGTGCCAGTGGTTACCTGGAGTGAGGGTCAGATAGCCAGGGGTGGGCACCCGCACAGGCAGGGAGTGGTCAGGGAGCAGGAGGTAGAGATACTGAGACCTGGCCAGGGCTGGAGGGCATCCATCATGAGGAAGGCCAAGAGCATCCAGGGCCCCAGAGCCCAGCCCAGAGTGTGTGGATCACCTCCTTGGGAAGGGCAGGACTCATGACTCTGTGTTGAAGGGGCATGCTGATATGCTGGCTAGGTTAGAGTATATGAGAGACGACTGAGGCAGGTGGTCACAGTGTGGATAAATTGACCAAGTCATACAATCATTGTCATTGTTGGGAGGGGCTCCTGAGACTCTTTACTTGTTCCCCTGCTGGGGAACTTGGCCTGAGAGCTTTGGTGACTGGGTTCAGGTGACACAAACAGTTGAAAAGCAGGGCAAGGACTTGAGTTGGGGCCTTGATATAGTGCTTCTCAGGAGCTGAGCCGTGTAGCCTGGCAAGTGCTTGCTTTCCCAGGAGGAGGCCACCAGAACTTCCATCTTCCATTGACCACAGGAAACCTTGGGAGTAATTCCACTCGAGTGTGGCTGAGGAGTACTCTTATCTCTTTCAGCTCCTGCTTTTTAAGGCACAAAAGAACTAAGCTGCTAGACCAAAGCATGAAGATATGATACCAATAAACAGGAAAGTGTGGAAGGTTGTCAGTTCCAAGAACCCACTGAAGCTCTTCACCCACACTGTTGGTTGTCACACCTGCTCCATGCTGATCACCCTGCTCCATGTTCATCACCTGGTTAGCTCTTGCCTTTCACTGTGCCACTCAGTGCTTCTTCTCCAGCAAACCTTTATTTCATCTGGGTGCCCCCTCTTTGTTCCCAGGTGCCCTCATGTGTTATTGACTTGCTTTCTCCTCCACTGGGCTTGCAGCTCCTGAACCTTGTCTCTTATCTTCGTGTTTTCAGTGCCAAGCAGTGACCATTTCAGGGCCCAGTATGTAGTAGTGCTCAATAAATGTTTATTGAGTGCACAAATGAATAAAGAGGATGCAGTTTGCAATCAGTCTTCAGAACTGACCATCAGACACAGACTTATGGCTGCTGGAAAAAGCCAAGCTTGGTATTTGTCCCAGAGCTTTGCCGGCGTGGCCCGGTGGGGCTGCACTAACAGCTGCAGGGGCAGCTTGAGGAAGAAGCACTCCTCACTGCTTGGAGGGTGGCTTTGTGAATGGCTTGTTCGCTCCCACCCAGGCTTCAAAATCACTGCCCTTTTTTCCCTGAAGGCCTCTATCAGTTTGATGTGCTGATATTGGAGAAAAAGAGCAGTCAGAGAAGCAATACTCATGAGAAAGGAGATGATCAGAGGGAAGGGACGATGCACAGGGGCTACCCCTACTACCAGTTTTTGTTCTTTCTTTTGTTTGTGATTTTGGTGTCATGTAAGACACCATTGCCTAATCAAATATCAAAATCACAAATATCATATCATAAAGGTTTACTCCCATGTTTTTCTCTAAGAGTTTTATCATTTTAACTCTGACATTTAGGTCTTTGATCTATTTTTAGTTTTTTTGTATATGGATGGTGTGAGGGAGTGGGCCAACCTAATTCTTTTGCATTTAAATATCCAGTTCTAGCATCATTTGTTGAAAAGACTATTCTCACATACATTTTTTGATGGATTAATAAGTATATTTTAAATTTCACTTCTATAACTTTTAAGTGTTTTTGTTAATTTCCTTGGGATTTGTTGTAAAGACAATTGTTAAAATAATGTAATTCCTCAAATGGCAACATTTACTATTATGTGATTCTGAATGAATAATCAATTGATTTCACATCTGAACCAAGATTCTGGTTCCTCTTCCCAAGTGAGAACATCTAACTTATTCTAGTGCTAGTTGGTACACTCCGGCTCCTGATCTTAAACTAAGGCTACTGCCTGGCCACTGGGAGATCTGCCTGCCTGCTGAATTCCTCCCTTTGAGTAGCCCCTGCCCTGGGCAATAGCAGCTCCCTTGGTCTCTCCTCTCTCACTTCTACTCAGACATTCCTAAAATAGACACTGCCCTGCTGGGCATCTGCAGGGCGACAAATGGATCATTGTACTGTGGAGGAGGATTTGAGCCCTTTATAGAAAGTGTGCTCTGTGCTTCCTAATTATAGCCCAGACTGTCCTCCCACCCCCACCCCACACAGGTGATAATGGGGATTGTGTTAATAGTGCTCAGGGCCAGTGGGACAGAAAACTGTTCAACAGTGCCCTTTCAGAACAACTTTGATAAGGGTGTCTGTGCAAGGGTGCCTTCCATGTGTAAATCATATGTGCTTTTGAAGAGCAATTTGAAGTAAAGCTACTCAACCAAGAAAGCAAAAACTGCTTTATTTCTATTTAAACTAAAATTTATAGAAATATGGCCAACTTTAAGGGGAAAGGGTGGTACCATTCCTAAAAAAATTAAATGCACATAATTTAAAATCAAGCTGATTGACAAATGATAAGTAAACTCAGTTTTATTCCTGAACAGCTGGGAAAGCTATCTATATATCTTGGAAGGTTGTCATGACATTTTCTTCATGTAAAAGTAAATGTGATTCTGGAGGAGTTCCCAGATGAATCTATGCCCTCCTAAAGCAAGACTTAAGGTAGACAGAAATATTTGCTTTTAAAGCAATTCTTTAAAAGTCAAAATAGCTTTGCCATAGTCATTTTTTTATTAGAAAAAACTCACTATTGCATAAAATTTATTAGGTGTGGAAGTCTAATAGTGACCATAAGAAGCCAATCTGCAAAAAAGACTGATTGATAAGAGAATTTCCTCATTCAGCTGGTGGCATATTGCTACAGAAGTCATGTTCTAGATATGACACTGATGAAGTTGTTCCTGGAGCCTTGCTAGGGCCACTGCCCAGCATGGGTGCATGGTAAACCTCTGTACAATGAAAAACTCAATGGAAGAGCCAATGATGGGCAGGGCCAGAACCTAAGGATTGCTCCTTTCCCGGAAACACAGTTGCATGATTCTAACACCAAAGTTTTTAGAGATGCATATCAGAAACTTGTCAAAAATGTTGACTCTTCTTCATGTTTTCCATCGTAAGTCAGAGGTTGTCATCAGGACAACTGTGTTTAGAAAAAGAGACCTTCAGGAAAGTGTCTTGGTGATGGGCTGCTGGTATGTTGTCCTTGCCCAGAGGTGACGATGCTTGTCTTCCGGGTGAGCCGCTCAGCACCTCCTGTGCTCAGATCCACCTTCGGAGTGCATGCACAGAGACCCCAGTGGGACTGCAGCCTCTCCCAGGGTTTCCTGTAACATTTCCCCTGACTGAAAAAGTAGAAAGTGTGACACATGCCACCCGGCAGCCTAGGTACATGGCACCAGGTAGTGCTGTGGGCTGTGCTCTGAGGACAGGCCTGCTGACAGCCCTTACTGCCGGGCTGGTCGGGGATAACCAGGGCTGCTTCCCTTGTCGATGGTGAGTTGCTTTGTTTTTTGTTTTCTTCTTTCCCTTTCGTTTTTCTCCAATCAAGGCCCCTGTTTTCCTTTTTTATTAAAGTATAGTTGATATATAATCTTATATTGATTTTGAGTGTACAACGTAGTGATTTGACAGTTATCTACATTATTAAATGCTCACCCCAATAAGTGTAGTTACTGTTTGCCAACACAGAAAGATATTATAGTATTATTGACCATATTCTTTATATGTCTTTCATCCCCAACACATATGCTGTGACTAATCTATATTATAAGTGAGATTTTATGCCTCTTTATCCCCTTCACCTATTGGATGGTGAGTTGCTTTTGGAGTCAAGATTGACAGTCCTTCACCAGATAGCCCCTTATCAAGTAGAGCTGCACCCGTGATGCTAGGCAGCCTGGGTTTACGTATCTCCTTTACGCCCAGTTCTAAGGCACACCAGTTATGTCTGCCAACATACCTGCACTCCCCTTAGTCTTCAGAACTCACCATATCCTACATATAAAGTTTTTATTGTGGTAAAATATATATAACATTAAACTTGCCATTTTAGCCACTTTAAGTATACAATTCAGTAGTGTTGACTACAGTCACAATTTTGCACAACCTTCACACCACTATTTCCAAAATTTTTTCATTTCCCCAAACAGAAATTCTGTGACCATTAAGCAGTGACTCCCTAGTCTACCCTCCCCCAGCCCCTGTAACTCCAAAGCTACTTTTAGTCTCTATGAATTTACCTATATCACTTTAAAATTTAAAGAATTATTTTACATTGCTCTTAGAAGCAAAGATTACAGAAGAGTTCCAAATGCTTTAGGTTTTACAGTTTTTCAACTGGGCACATGTTGATCAGCAGTTCTGCCTCATTGGCCCACTTAGCTGCCAGGAGACCAGCAGAAATGGAAGGAAGGGGATGGAATTCTGGAGGGGCTCTCGGGTACCAAGCACAAGAGTAGCTGCATGGATATCCATGGTCTGAGCAGTTCCACATGGCAGCCTAAGTGGGTGGGTAATTCCTGCTTCAAGATGATGAAAATGATTTTGTGAAATTCATTGACATAAAAGTCCTGTTACTAGCAGAGACTGAAAACCAAATTCTTCTCATGTCAAGATGTCCATCTCTTTCTATCACTCTACTCTGTCTTCCAGAGCACATAAAGGACACTTTGTAAGGGAGATCACTCATTTTCACCCAGTGATAAATTGCAGAGTGAGTTCCAGAGCTAAAGATGGCAGCAGTTCCAAGGACGGTAAGAGCAACACCAGGACAGTGTGAGGGAAACTCCTGCCTTTACCCAAAACCACCAGCCATCCGGCTTGTCAGCTCACGTCCAGTTAGTTATTGATGTGCAGAGTCCTGGGGGATGCTGAGCCAGCTGGCTGCCAGGGATAATGTTCACATGGTGATAGCAGCCTGTCTCTCCCTCCCCCACCGTACTGAGCACCCTCTATGGGCCGGGTCTGGGTAAGGGCATTTTGTGAGCATTCTCTATAAATCTCACAGCCCAGCAGGGAGATGGCAGTGGGGTTAGGCTGGGGAAATGGAAGCTCCCAGAGATCAAGTTGAAGACGTTGGGTGAGCACTTGGCTGATGGTGGCAGCACGGGGCTTAGGAGGGCCTCATGGGGGCTACTTGGCTTCTAGCCTGCCAATCCTGCCCTCTGTAGGGGGTGCAGGTCAGGGCTCCTCCCCTCAGGCTACTCTTCTGGACAAGACAAAACTTAGTAGCCAGAGGACCTGGCTAGCAGAAAGGGGAGTATAGGGGGCCTGGCAAGCAGAGACTGCAGGGGAGGGGTGTTGGCTGCCTCCATTTCTTTACCCCCAGCTGGAAGGTCCTCAGTGTTTCATGGAGGTGTGAGGCCTCTGCTGAGTGCTCAGTGCTTGTTGTGAGGCTCACAGGCTGAGGTGGGGGCTGGCCCTCATGGCCAGGACATTCAGAACTAAAGTCTCTCAGCTGCTGAATTGTATATGTTAGCCCTAACTCACTATGCACATAGGAAAAGCCCTCATGTGATACTTGGTTATTCTTATTTTGCATATATTTCTATCAGCTTTATGATCTCATTTCTTAGTTCATAAGAAATCAGTGACATCAAAGTAGGAGGGAGCAGTGAGGCTCCTTTGATAGTCACAGCAAGAAGTATGTGTGTAGGATGAGAGCTGAACAGGCTGTCAGGGAAAGAAGGAACAAGAAAAAAAGATTAAAAAGAAGAAAATTTGACTTCTAAAAAAATTCTCAATAAGCAAGGGTTCATATATCATTAAAATTTAAATTATATGATTCTGAAAAAAACTGAAGGATCAAAACAGCAGCAGACTCACAGAACCCAAACAGTTACCAAAGGGAAAGGGACTGGGAAGGATGGATGGGAAGGGAGGTACATGGGTGAAAGGGGGCATTATGATTAGCACAGGGAGATGGGGGGCATGGGGAGGCTGTACAACACAGAGAAGACAAGTAGTGATTCTATAGCGTCTTACTACGCTGATGGACAGTGACTGTAATGGGATTTATGGTGGGGACTTGATGATGGGGGGAGTCTAGTAACCATAATGTTGCTTATGTAATTGTAGATTAATGATACCCCCCAAAAATTATATGATTCTGTTACTGAGGACAAATTGTCCCTTTTCAGCTTCATTTAATTTGAACTGTTTTATTCAGGCAGTAAATATTTAATTGGTCGAGGTATTCAAGTTTACCAGGCTGCAGTAAATCTATATTTAGCATAAACCCCAGTAACATTCTAAGTCATTCCCAATAGGGTTAAGGTTATCAGCATGTTTCTCAAATCCTAAAAGAAATACCAAATCCTGGGGTAGATTCAGTTGTATATTCTTAATTTCAGATAGGCATTCTTATTCCATTAACAAGAGATTCTTTTCCCAAGACCTCATAACATGGGTGGCATTTCTCCTTCTCATGCCACAGCAACCCCAAAAGAGAAGAGAATCTGGTTTCTTTGATTAAGTCAGATGACATAACCAAATGATCATCAGATGATTTCTTTCTTTGCCTTCCATATTGTTTAATTTGCGAATCAGGTGGAAATACATGTGTTTTTCAAATAAATCTTGGACACATTAAATTAGTATCATAGACATGGGTATCATTTCTTGACCATCTGTCATTACATCAATATATGGAAAGGTGAGTTGGACATCACTTAGGGAGTGTGACCAGTTCTTAAGCCCCACATTAGGGAGTTGTGTGCTGTGCTTTAGACACAGGTGCTGAGTGAGCAGTAATCAACTCAGTAACACCCTCCTTCCACAGCTATTTGGTTAATAGCACTCACTTTGTTTGATTTCTAATTTCCAGTTATGAAGAGTATATCATTTTGATTTGTAATGTTCCCAGGAGCCCTCTCTTTTCATTCCATTTTCTACCATCTTAATTTGGGTTTCTCAACCCTCTGTCTGGGACTTCTGGGACATCATCCCTATGGTCTCTGTCATCCAGCAGGATTCTCTGCCAGCTCTTCATACATTTTGCAGGTAATCTTCCTAAAATGAAGATCTGACCAGTTCACTGCTGCTTAAAGCCTTTAAAGCCAGCCCCCACCCTTCAGGCCACATGTGTGCCCGATGACCAGTGCACAGCACCCCCTCCTGCGGCCAGTGGCCTCTCTTCTCTCACCTGCCTTTCCCTCTGTCTCTGCCACCCCACCTCCTGTCTCTTTTGCTATCGAGGTTTTCCTTGTAAATCAAAGAAGCCTGCTGCTTTAATTTTATTTCAGTTTCTTCTCACTTGGATGAGAGGTACTGGAGGGGCCAGAATATATATACACATGCCTTTATTTCATGAAATTATATACCTTAGAAACCTCTTTCTGTAACTGCATGCTTTGTCTTTTACTGCTGTTGTGTATATTTCTGAACCAGCAAGGAATTGTTAAGAGGAAGAAGACAAAAAGGGAACTTTCAATGACATTCCCTCCTGAGATATTTGGAAGACAAGTCACTCAGCAGTCACTTAGAGGAGATTATAATTTGACCTTAATTTCTTTTTACCAATTTTCCATTTCCTTGAAATGCATCTAATCAACTAGTATTAACTCTTGGAAAATAGTTTGGTTTACAGTGTTCTAAAAAATGTAATTAGTGGTTACCACTAACTCAAGAACTCTAGGCTGAAAAATGTTACTTTTAACAAAAAGGAAAAGCATTAGGCATATTAGTGCATATAATTGTGCTTATAAGATTCGGTCATATTCTTGGGTTTTCCCACCAAAAATGAGATTTGTCAGTTTTCATCTCAGTGATTTGCTGACATTTTTGCTTCTGTAGTCGGTTGTCCTTTGGAATTTGGAAATGCCCCACTTTCATCCCATTTAGATGAACATACCCATTTCTGACGAGGTTCACAGTGGTGGTGGTTATCTCTTTATGTAGATGTTCATAACAGCTTCACATTTTCATGTATTCTGAAAAGGAATTTCACAGAGATTAGTATCTAACATGCTTTTCTAATTCCAAGTGAAGGCTTTAGGGGTGAAATACTGAATAAAATGCTTTATCCTCTGTTGCAGTTTTTTAGGAAGCATAGAAGTTTGAAGTTATTCCATATTAGTTTGAATTCTTTATACTTAAAAAGTAGACTCTTTTGTGGTTGGGGGCATCACAGAGGAGATGAGGTTCATGATGAAAGTGTGCAGGAGAGGCAGGCGGCAAGCATTCCTTTTGCTGCCCGGTTCTTACTGTGTGACATGAGTCAGACCCCTGTGTCAGAATCCACATTCTCTTGCTAAATGGGAATTTCATTTTCATAAATAGTTCTGAAGTCATGGTCTGGGAGAGAATTCTCAGTGTTAGTGGAAGAGGGAGCATAGAAAAGTATAGGGCTCTAAGAATTTATAATGTTAAAATTAAGGTTTATCAGTTTTACAATAGGTCTGGCCATAAACATAGTAAATTCTTACCAGTATTAAGCTGAAGGGAAATATTGTCAACTAACACTGGATTCACTAAAAGGAATTTTAAAATAATTTAATTTGCTGTCTTCTCCTTAGTCAAGAGTACTTTGGAATCTGACTCTCTAGCTGTGCATTCATAAGGGACTCTTGCTCTTTTCTCTGAATATTTGGCCATGATTTCTTGTTGACAGTCTCCTCTTTAGTTCAAGTGGAGGCCCCCTGGGCAGCTGGTGACCAGGGCAGCTGTGGTGACCTGACTCCAGTGTGCCCCTCCCATGGATGGGGCTCCCAATTTAGCTGTTGGGTTTGTGTGTAAAATGCCACAGCACAGCAATCTGAGCCCTTGCTTTCTGTTTAAATAAGAAGGCAGATGCTTCACACATGTTTTCATGAATTGACGTAAACCATGGAAGGAAAGAATGCTGATATTCAATATAGTTAGCCTGTAACAGCTTGTTAGTTCTAATTTTTAGGTTTACTGTCAAAGCAAATGCTGAAAGCAAACCTCCATCTGTGCTGACGTGGGATTGGGAGTGACCCATGCTCTTTTAAGTGCCTGAGTAATGGGTGAATGGGGCTTCCATAAATAGCACACTGGAGCATCTGATGGGCCTCAGCAACGGGTCCAGCATTGCCCATGTGGCCAGGAAAGAACACGGCTGAGGGGAAGAGGGTGCACTGTTTTGCTTTTCTCTCCATATCAAGAAGAGCAGATGCTTGAGTCATGGAATTAACCTGCTAAGGAGCATTAGCTCTGGAGCCCAGCTTACTTGGAAGGCTTAAAAATAGAACTGAGAAAGGGTTTTCCCCTTTTCTTGAAGAAGATACTGGCTCTCCTGAGTTCCAGAGGCATCAGATGGCTCCTGACAGACTGTCATGTTATGTCATGGCTGATGAACTCTTCAGTCTTTTTCTGGGGCTCACTACTTTGTGCAGCCATCTCTTTGAGTGCAGAGGCTAGGAGGAAAGGAGGTAGGCCCTAGACATTCTTTATAGTCAGTGTTGATTTATACTGATCTGTCCATACCCTCTTTGTCCTCCATGACAGTGCCGGGCACACGTCAATGTTGAATTAATTGATGGTGCACACTGGTATGCAGACAAGCCATAATTTGAGTGTGTAGTTTGTAGCCATCCCAATACAGTCAGGGGTCATGCCCACAGATGTCTGCGAGTCACGAACCAGCTGCAAATAGTTGGGGAATGGATGGTATATCATGCACTCACCTAGAATCACAGCCCTTGCCACTCGGTATGATGTTGCTCTTTCCGGCATGACTGAACACTTGCAAGTGGCAATCTGCTCCCATATGGTGGAATGCCAATCTGTCTTGCCAGTGGGTATCAGCCTCAGGCAAGTTCATTATGGATTCAGTGTGACCAAAGAAATGACAGTAGGACTTTCTTGGGGTGAAAGGATATTACCCAACTTTATTTCCACAGTGGCAGGTCAGTCACTAAAATCTTATCCACTCAAAGCGAGTCTGCACACAGCAAGCCAGTCTCTGCCTCTGGGCCTGCACAACCATGCTTTGGGCCTCTTTACCTGCAAGCTGTCCTCTGGGCCTGTCTACTTGCACAGCCATCTCAGTCTCTGTCCTCTGCTCTGCTCTCCTGCAGCCTTGCAGCCATGCTACCGTGTCACCCCAAGCAGTGGGCAGGGCTCTTTATAGAGTCAACAATGACGCATTGCCCGCATGTGTGTAGTGAGCCAGCCAACCAGGGCTAGGTGAGAATCCTGGCCACAAGAACCCTCACTTTATCCACACAGTCCTTTGTGCTGCTTCAGGAGGGTGGCCCTGTGGGATCTAGAAGCAGGTCTAGTAAATAGCTCATAGTCTGTTTTACTTTTGGCTGGCCCTTGTTTGTAGGACAGCCGGTTTCATAACAAAGCTCTAGTTAATAACAGAAACTTGGTGTTAAATATTTCTCACCCTTTAGGGTTTTAAAAAGCAGTATTTGCCTAAAATAAGAACTAGCTTCTGGGAACAGGCCAGGCAGGAGTATTTGCTTAGTGTCCCTTAGCTTCTCTGTGATTGGCTTAGGTGCTTGGTCAATTCTTCTTCCATTCTAGCAGCTCTATGACAGTCAGGGTCTGTCTGGTGGTAGTTTGGGGTAATAAATGGGAAGTCACAGTCAGAGTAGTGCAAATTTTAAGTGGAGACATGCCTTACTAGGTCTTTATTTCAGTTGATGACTCCACAGTAGTGCTGGAGTTTTGATATTGATCACTGTCTTGTCCACCCCTACCCTTTCCTTACCCAAAAGACAAGTGGTGAGGTTAAATATGGCTGTGACTCAGCCAGTGCTCAGCTGAAGCCCAGTCATGGCCATTAGGAAAGACAGTGTCACCATGGATCTTGTCTGAATTGACACACAGGCCTTTCAGCTTTTCTTTGTTTTCACTAAGGTTTTAATAGCTTAATATCAGACCTTACTCTGATAATAAATAAGGTAATAAAGTAATCCTGGGCATGTTTCAAAACATATAAACATCTTTAAAAATGAAAATACAGATTAAGTTGATGTTCCATGTGACATTCATGTGTGAAGAAATACACACAATTGTACCAAGAATAACTTTGATGCTTAGATCACAAAAAAGAGATGTTTTTGAATTTTGTGGATAAAGTGAAGGTTCCTGTGGCCAGGATTCTCCCCTGTCCCTGGTTGACTAGCTCACTACACATGTGTGGGCAATACATTGCTATTGACTCTATATAAAGAGCTCTGCCCAGTGCTCTGGGCGACACGGTGGCAGGGCTGCAAGGCTGCAGGAGAGCAGAGCAGAGGCTGGAGTGGTGGCAGCACTGAGGATGAGACCCAGAGGACGGCTGTGCAGGCAGAGGGGCCCAGAGTCAGAGACCAGCTTAGGGCATGCAGACTCACTCTGAATGGACAAGAATTTAGTGATTGACCTGCCATCGTGGAAATAAAGTTGGGTATAACCCTTTCACCCCAAGACTGTTCTACTGTTATTTCTGTGGTCACATTGAATCCATAAGGAACTTGCCCAGGGCTGAAACCTATTGGCAAGACAAATTTTCAAATGCCTATTCAAGCAGTAACCAATGAGAAAGCTGGATAGCTTCTTTTGTATGATTTTTCTCATTCTTATAAAGTTACGTGGCCCCGAAAACTTCAGTTAAACCAAGAGTTTGTAGAGCTGATATTTCAAAGATCTTAAGCTTTGTAAACTAAAATAAGTTTGAGATTGTATATAACTAACTATTTTACAGGTTAAATTTTAGAATGAAAAAGACAGTAAAGTGGTGACTGGCTTCATTTTTTTCTCCCTTTAGAAAATAATTCTGAGAAATAAAGGTAATACATGTTGTTGAAAACACATGGATGTGGCTCTAAGTCTGGGCTGGGTTGGGGTGGGGGTTAGTGGCTGTTGCTGGCAGATCTTTTGGAATAATTCTTTAGAATCAGCAATCAACAGAACACAATGGTGGAGCACAGTGTTTGTATCCAGCCAGGGCTGTCATGAATATTGGTGGTGTTTCAGGTTACATGCTAGTTCTAGAGGACAGAAGGACATGCTATTTCCTGGGTGGCAGCATCTGTGTAAATAGGCAATCTCTCATGGGGGGAGAAGGTGGGCAACCTGAAGAAAGAAGTATAAAGGAGTCAGAGGAGTGTATGGGGAGACAACAGGCCAAGACAGAGATGAGAGGAGGAGTGCAAGGGTCCTGGGGATCCCAGTACATCCCAAATCTTCCATCCTAGACTGTGGTACAACCACCATTTATGGAGTGGGCATGGCATTTCAACAAGATGTACAATTTTTATTCTCATTTTAAAAGTTCTTTAATTAAACTCTGTATTTTTAAAAAAAATTTGTGGCACATTAATATGGCTACAACTTTGAAAACAATAGAATGATCTATAGCAAGATATCCTATCCTTTTATCCCTGGCAATGTTCTCTACTCCTATTCCCAGCCTCACCAATTTGCTACCACACATAATCGATGTCATTAATTCCCTGTGTTTTTATGCATGAGGAAAAAAAATATAGAATTCGCCCTCTTTTTAAAATAAAAAAGGTAACATATACACTATTTTTCACTTAATGTTTCTTGACGCTCTTCCCATATTAGTAAATTCCTTCCTATAGCTTTAACAACTAATAATACTGCATTATATATATGTAGGAACTTTTATTTAATCCATCCCTTTTTAAAGAAGAGTTGATTTTTTTTTTTGGTTCATTGAGTCATTCAAGTATTTATTCAGTGTCACTCAAGTGCTAGGTGGCATGAGGGATACAGTGAGAACAAATATACACAGTCTCTGCTGCTGGGGCATCTTTATGCAAAAGCCAGACTTGACTTTTCCTATCCATTTTTCACTGTTGCCAGAGAGATTTTCCTAAAACACAAATCAGATCACATCACGTGTTGCACTTAGGTCAAGAGAAGTACAGAGTCCTCACCAGAGCCTGCTGTGCTCTGTGTGTCCTCCTGTCCCGTCCTCATGCCACCTCCTCACCCTCCCTCCTCTCCCCTCCATCTCGTCTCCTCCCCCCGTGTATTCCCCGTCTGGGATGGTCTATTGTGTCCAACCCTAAACTATTCATGCAAACAAATCCAGAATGATTGACATTGTTCAACCCAGAGTTATCCATGCTGACAAATTTAGGATGGTCCATTCTGTCCAATTGAGGATCATCTGTGCTAGAGAATTCAAGATGTTCTATCCAACAAGCTCTGTCCAACAGAAATATGTATTCCACATATTCAAGACCTTCTAGTAGCTACATTCAAAAAGGTAAAAAGAAACAGATGAAATCAATTTTAATAATATTTGTTAACTCAGTGTACCACAATATTGTCAACATGTAATCAATATAGAAAATTATCAATGAGATATTTTACCTTTTTTTGTACTGTCTTTTAAATTTGCTGTGTATTTCATACTTAGAGCATATCTCAATTTAGATGTTAATATTTCATTGGTAATACTTGATTAGTATTCAGATTTCATAAAATGTAGATTAATTAAAGTGAAATGAAACATGTAGTTCCTTAGTATCACCAGCTATGTTGCAAATGCTCAGTTCCGTCTGTGGCTGGTGGCTGCCATTTTGGCCTGCACAGGTGCACACTCTTTTACCCGGGACTGTCCCTGCCTTCATCCAGGAGAGTCTACATCTCCATTTCTCCACAGTAGCACCAGTGGCGTTTAGGGTGAGTCATTCTTTGTTGAAGGTGGGGGGATGTCCTGTAAGAAGAGTTGATTTGTTGTCTGTTCTTGACCGTAATAAACAAGGCTGCACTCAATAACTATATATATGCCATTTTGTACATGTGCAGGTTTATCTGTAGGATAAATTCTAGGGTCAAATGGTCTATGCACTTCAAATTTGGATAGATTTGCCAAATTGCCTTCCATAGGACTTTTTCTAATTTCCTTTCCCACCAGCACATTTACCAATTCAAATGTGTTGGAATACTTCTTAGGGCACCAAAATGTGATCTTTGCAAAGATCATATTCTATGTGCAGGTCTGAAAGCACCATCAGAAATGTGACAGCAGTGTTTCCCAACAGTGCAGATGACCCACAGAGTCTTGATTTTGTGTAAGATAGGCCCTGCTGGACAGTAGTGCTCGCACAGCGCTGTTCAGGGACACCACCCTGCAGAGTGTGAGTGGGCCTGAGATCCAGCTGCACCTCCTGGCTGCCCAAGGGGCATCTTTCTCTAATCCCCCCAGCAGTAGCCTTGAAAAGCAGGCTGAAACTTTTGAGAAACAAAGATCTGACTCAGATTAGAAAACGTAAACTAGTGTCCCTGAGTAAGCCCTTGATGTAAGTTAAATCTGACTCAATTAAACACTGAGAAGCTGTCTTTATCCAATGTGTAGGACGAGTATATCAGGGAAATGAGCAATCAGCTTAAAATATTAATATTTTTGACATTGAGCACCAAAGATGAACATTTCCATCTTTTTAACATGAGACACAAAACCAGCAAACAGTGGGTGGTTAGCTGGGAAACAGCCTGGGGAGTCTGCCTGGGTTTCCCGTTGTCGTAGCTTCCTGCCATTTATTGCTTCAGGGTCAACTTTCTGGGGGTTTACTGTACACACGCCCACCCCACATCACCCCTTTGCCTGCTTCCCCACCTTGTGAAGCCTTGTGTCTAGATCCTCCTTCTGTTACGAACTTTGAAATTTAAGGAATGAAAACTTTTTCTGGTAGTAAGAGCAATACATGTTCATGATAGAAAATTTGCAATATTTGTGATTTAAAACTGCTTATAATTTTGGAATCTTATTAGAGATTAGATTGGGTTAGAATAAGTATGAGCAGATATGGAAAGGAGGTTGATAATGGGATGAATTGAATTTGGGTGAAGTTCTCAAAGTATGTGGAACAGCCAAGATCATCTCAGCACATTTTTGACCCCTGGAGACGTGTAAAGAGAAGGTAATCTTACTAGCATTTTGGACAGTGTGAATCTGATCACAATTCCTGAACACACAGTGAAATGATGGTGGATGTTAAGAATGTGTTTGGGGTCACTAATCACACTCAAGGGCTGCTTTGAAAATAGCCTGCTGTCATTTCAATGCATCAAATCATATAGCTTCTAATAGTGAATAATAGGAGAAAGTATCTGGAGGCCCCAGGGAAGGGCTCTGAGCAGTGGCACAGTGTTGGGAGGCCCTGTGACAACAGCACACATTTCTGAAGGCTGGAGGAAGTACCAGAATGATTGCAGGCTTGCACTTAAATGTAGGGCACATGTAAGTTTTTATTACAGTTAGTATAGAATGAATACAGTGGTATAGAATAACACATTAACAAATTAAGGTCCTCATTCTCAGTTTCCCTTATCCTGCTATAGTTTTTCACAATAATTATCACCTTATGCACTCAGTTCTGTACAACACTTGTTTTTAAAACATATTTGTTCCAACATGATTGAAATATTAGGAACAATTTGAGCAAGTTAGGATTTCACATTTGCTTATGTGCAATTTTTTTCTGCAAAAGCATTAGATGAATTCAGAAAATTACACCCAGCTGAGTCAAGCCCCATGGAAATACACAAAAGGCACACATGCACACACCTCAGACATCTTGGCTGTCTCAGTCAATGTCTTGTTTTGATTTGGTTCATGCATGTTACAGCTTTCTGTAAGATTTCCCTAATAATTCTACCATCCATAGTCATGATCTGCAGCCCTTTTGATGCCCATTTCCTCAATGTACTTTAGGTTTTTTTACAGTGAGGTGCCATATTTATTGGTTTATTAATATATTTCCTAACCATTCAGCCTGTATAAAATTGTGCTACAGTTTTTTTTAAGGTGCCTTTGTTTTTTACCATCCATATGTCTGTTGGTTTTTATTGTGCAATTTTTGTATTGCATGGTGATTTTTGGGAATGCATTTTCAGTGTTAGAGTACATGTGCCTGTATGAGTATGAGTGCCTTATCACACTTTTTGTTCATTATTTTGTCTCTCTGTGCCCCCACCCCACTCAGGGCCTTGTGACCTTTTGTTCACTTATATCCCCTGCACCCAGAACAGTTTTTGTCACAGAGCAGGGGCTCAACAAGTATTTGTTGAATGAATGAATCATCATATCTTTTACTGGAAATAGCATTCTAGTCATACTCTTTTGCAAATTAATAGTTCTATTAAAAAAGAATGATTACAGTTAAGGGATATAGTGTAGTGGTTGAGTTTGGCTGACACAGCTTATCAAGGGAGGGCAAAAATCGAAATGTGGGATATAGGTCACACAGCTTTTAAGAAGTTGAATTTGAGAAGAAGTGTTCTAACAACATATTCAAAGTTCATTGAAGCAAAAACAATCAGAATAATAGCAAAAGTGGCCAGACCAACAAAGAAGTTATGGTCATTTGGTCAAAATGGTGAAGAAGAAGAGATCCTAATGGTGCTGGTTGACTCAAAAAGAATTTAATAAATGAAAAACGAATTATTTTTCAACTAATGAAAGGATATTTTTGATCAGTTGTTAGGAAGGACCTGAGTTGTTTTTTTTTTTAAACTAAAATTCTTAAGTCATTGAATCATTACCTCAGCCTGTCATGTATATTTAAAATATGTATATGGTTAGTACTCAGTCAGTGCTGGCATGGATTGAGTATGAATGTGAAATTGTTAGCTGAGATTGCAGATGGAGAAATGTGTGCATATACACACGCGTGTCCATGGGACTTTGCTGTAATCAGGGGAAGCGCTGTAAGTGCATGATTTCATTTCATCCTCACAGCAGCCCTGTGGGTAGGTGCTCTTACTTTTCTCATCTATCAGATGAGGAAACTAAGGCCCAGAGAGGCTACATAACTTAATGAGAAATACACAGCCAATGGAGCTGGGATTTGGGAAGCATAGCCTACCTCTCCATGTGTCAAGGGCATTATGCTAGCTTCTGTTGATTCCAATTAAGACTTGTCTCCTGCCTTCCTGGAGGAGATGAAGATGTGTGTAAGAAGTAACAGTGGGTTTGGTAGCCAAAAGAGCAGAGCATGAGGCATGGTGGGGTAGGGGAGCAGGTGTCTGACTGCTTTTGGTGGTGGGTCCCCCTCCAATGACTAGGTGTTTGGAAGGTGCCTCCTATCTTGAAAGGATACAAAAATGCTCACAGAAGCAGACAGCATAACATGTATGTGAAGGAGGGAACTAACATTTACTTGATTTCTATTTCATTCTAAGCACTGGGCTAGTTGCTTTTTATACATTGAATTAGTAACTGATGATTTTTGGATTTGGACTTTGTGGTAAATGATTTTACTTGTTCTGTCTCATTCATCTTTATAATACCCCTGAGCTTGGTTCTGTTATCTTCATTTTCCACAGAACTCAAGGGATGTGCCCAAAGCCACACAGTAAGTAGGTTTGTTTAGTCCTTACCTACCAATCCTTGAAGTAGGAATTATTCTTAGAAATGAGGACACATGGCAAGGAGGTAGCACAGTTAGGATTTGAATTCAGGTCTGTTTTCACAAACTTTGGTTTTCTCATATAAGGCACTTGTTGAGGTGTTTCTAGAAAAAAATTAGAGAACTTTGAGACAGAAGTGATTAAGTTCCTACAAAGGTTAAGAATAAGTGCATACTTAGGGTAATGGAGATCTTATATTTAAGCATGTCAAGCTTCTTTAGTGAAATCTAAATATGTTTCAGCAGGGGTCAGTTGAGATGAGAATGTTAAATTAACTAAGGGGCCATGTGCCAACATAGTTGGGACTAAAAGGAGATAGGCTGTCTTGGTGCATGAAGCTCTGGCCTGGGAAGTGGCATTCATGAAGGGTTTGGAGGTCCAATTAGAAAATGAAAATAGTTTTCCCCAGAAACCTGTGCCTCCAGGAAGTTTGACAAACTAGCCTGGCAAGCAGTGACTTGGGGTGGCATTCAGGTGGCTTTGCTGTGAGAAGCAGTCCTGTAAGGCACAGGGCTTCTTTAGGGTGTTATGTGTATCTGCTAATTCTATGTGTGGGAGGGGGATGGGACTGACATCTGGCATAGTATAAATTGTTACCAATCTTAAAAGATAAGCAAACTTCAGTGGGAAAAAGGAGCTGAAAAACTAAGTAGACATGACTAGTGAGATTCAGAGCCCCAGCCAACATGGTGTAGGAAACACAGTTTTCTGCCGTCTGCCCCAGAGGGAGCCACATAAGCACTGAGTTCTTAACCAACAAAGAATGTGCTGCAGAGGGGCCTCTACATTGCCTGCGTACTTAGAAGCCATCATCACTGACATCTGTTACAGATGGATCAGTTTCCTTTGCTGCTGGGAAAAAGAGCTGCTTTAAAAAATGTCTATTTTTAGCTTGTAACATAAGTTAAGGGATTTTTAGTGTTGGAGAAATGATCAGAGGTCAAGGTGAAAAGGAGTCCAAGGCTTGACAGAAGACGAACACTGCACAGAGTGTAAGGAGAAGGGCACAGCAGAACTGGCGCAGGAACAAGCAGGTGGGGAGAGGCTTCTCTTACTCCCTGGAGCATCCAAGAGGTAACATGAATTGCCAGCACTGTGAAGGATCCTGTTGCTTTGCAGCAAGGAAAGGTGAGAAGTAGGTCACCTGAAGAGCTGACTGCTAGCAGACCTGTGTGTCCTGTTCCCATCATGGGGCAAAGAGCTAAGCCAGACTGTGGGCTTTTGGATGGAAATGATGTCTGCTTTCTCAGGCAGACATCTGGGTTTATCTCCACGCAAAAGACCTTGACGTTCAGGGTGTGAATCTGAGAGACCTCAGAACATGAGAGATACTTTCATCTCTTCTTGAAAAGATGTCCATTTGAAAGAGAACAAAGATATGGGACTTTGACAGCTCATTGGTGTTCATCTAAATTACAGGTTATTTCACTGTGAATGATCTCTATTTGCCAGAAGACTAGGGTTAGGGAAATAAACGAATTTTTGAAAATGGAAAATAAACGAGATTAAAACGTTTGATTCCTAGAAGTCTGGGGCCACAATCTCTAGTGAACTTTTTACTACTCAGTACATAGAAGATAATCAGTAATTTTTTATTGAATGAAGAGTGAAATTTTTTGGCAAATTGATAAGCATATTGTGAGCTTTTTTTAAATGGTTGCAGAATCACTAGAAACCGATGAAGGTTACGAAAGAGTGAAGAGTGCTAAACCAACTTCAGATTGGAGGTAACATGGGGCTGGTAGGTCTTATTTTGGGGAATAGATTTGATAGGGGTTCTTGTAATATCCTGTGGCTAGATGTTGTATTAGATGAACTGACCATTTGTTTAGAAAAACAATCTGGGTTTTATTTTTATTTTTTTGAGTCATCAGAGTAGAACAGGTAAATCCACTGAGTGCTTTAAGGCTGTCATGTCTTCATTAAAAAAAAAAAAGTGTCCTGAGTCTAAGAAGTTACTAGAGGTTACCAAAGGGAAAGGGTTGAGGAGGGTGGGTGCGGAGGGAGGGAGGGGAGGATTAAGAGACATTATAATTAGCACACGTAATATAGGTAGGTCATGGGGAAGGCAGTACAGCATGGAGAAGACAAGTAATGACCTTATAGCATCTTACTACGATGACGGACAGTGACTGCAATGGCTTGTGTTGGGTGGGACTTGATAATATGAGTGAATGTTGAAACCACAATGTTGCTCATGTGAAACCTTTATAAAATTGTATATCAATGATACCTGAATTAAAAAAAGCTTCCTATATCTGGAGGACATACTCAAAAACAATTTCAAGTGACAGAAAGCTGATAGGAACACCTAATACATTATATAACAAGTCACAATTTCAGTAGGTTGAAGTCAACTAAAAAGGTGAAACATAACTGAGATAAATGTCTAGCCTCTTGAGTTTAAAAATTTTATTACGTGAGTATAGAAAGACAGTGGGAAAAACAGCATTTTTATAAAACAAGATCTGTATATTGTAGTTGATGACATTTATAGAATATAAAGCTTTATAGGATGAGGTAACCTATAAAGCTTTATATTCTGTTAAAGGGATATAAAGTGCTCCCAGCTGCAGTACTCTGGCGGCCATATCTTAGAGGGGCCTCTGACTCTTTGAAATGTGTCTTGAACACCTAAGAATATTTTGGATGGCCAGTGGGCATGGAGATGCCTAGCCTGGAAGCCTTGGCAGGGTTGTGCCGAGCCTCTTCTGACGGTCACGTCTGTCCTGGGGAAGGAGTGGGCCTCCTCTGGGCAGCTCCTGAGGTAGCACTACGTCAGGGGCTAGAGGTTACTGGTGGACAGATTACTGCCAGGATGAGCGAGCTAGATGGCTGCATTCGGGTGTGTCTGCTGTGGGCAGAGAGTAGAACTGGGTGCCCTCAGAGCTCCTATCCAAATCTGAGATTCTGCAACCCTGGATAGTCTACACTTTGTTTTAATTTCAGAGTCACTAACATATGGTTTAGAGATGGGTTTATCATTATAATTTTGGTTGTGTATGGCTATAAAAGGAAACTGTGATATGACTGTCCTTTACGTGGGAAGGTTCAAGAAAGTTTCCAAAAAAGCAAGAGAAACCAAGTTTTGTTGAACGTAACTGTGATGATAAAATAAGCTTGTTGCCTGAAAAATAAGCAGTGACTGGAGCGAGTGCAGAGGACACGTGCAGCCTACGGAACAAGTCCCAAGAGTGAGTTTTGCATTTGGTCAGTACTGGTTGACTCCATTTGGTAAATCTGAAGATTAAAAAAAAAATAGTCTCCTTTTGGTGATTCTTTTTGAGCATTTCTGCTTTTCAGTAATCATAGCTTTGATTTACCATGGAAATTCTGCCTCTCAGGGAGCTATGTTTTCCAGAGTGGTTATTACAGCTGGCATGGGCGACCGGAGACTGGCAGGACCACGACTGTCCTGGAGAGTTTCTTCAGCAAGAGACTCTGATTACTCTTATTTTGCTCATGTTGTTTTACTCTAATCTGTAATTTAAAGTCCATTATACAAAGAGTCTACATAGCACCAATTGAATGCTAGTTGACTTTCTTTTCTTTCTCTATTTTTCAAATTTTAAACAGGACCGTCAATTTGGTGTTTGCCATTCAGAAATTGGTGAGCTGCATCTTTTGGTTTCTTTAGCTTCTGTGGATGGGGAGGTTGAAAACAAAATCACCAGTTCCAGATTTTGGTTAAAGATCTCTTTTCTTAAAAAAGGGGGAGGGATACCTCTGCCCACTTCATCTTACGTACAGGAGGGAAGAACAAACAGGTTTCTGGATTTAGTCCTCTGATGGCAGCCTGAGAAGTTGTGATCTCAGGGGACCTCTGAGGAGGTGGCGCTGCCTGGCTCTGCCTGTCCTCTGGGCATGTTGGGTCACATGTGGAAGGGAGGCAGGCAGGCAGGCGAGACCAAGATAGTGCTCGCACTCGTGGTCTCTGTTAACTGCAAAGGGAAGTAAACGGCACCTTCTTGTTTTTGAAAAGCAAATGCTCAACTTATATATAATAATGACTATACTTGACTTCTGTTCGGTGTTCTTTATCATATGCTTGGAGTATGTTTTCCTGTTTGTGAGGGTGATAGCTTTTTTTTTCTTTGGTTTTATGATTCTATGCCATTTCAGTTTAGATTAAAGCTTTACCTTCCTTTCGTTCTCTCTAATTGTTCAAATATCTTAATATCTTAGACCCACATATTGACTCTTGAACAAAATCATTTCTACAACCCAAACTTAATAGGATGCTGTGAAGTGGATGTTTTTAAGCCCTGCTCTTGCTTTGGAGTACATTTCTTTCAGAAAAGCAATTAAGCAACATGTACTTAGGTATTATTTTTATTATTTAGAAAACAGTTTTACAAATTTATTCTCTTTGTCCAAGCGATTTAACTTTGAGCAATCAATGCTAAGGAAATCTTAAGTATGAAACATCAGCCTGTTCATTTTGAAGCATTAGTTGTAATAATGAATTCTAATCATAACTGTATGTCTAGTAGTAGGGGGATTGGTATTATTTCTTCTTTCTACTTGTCTGCACTTTTCAACATCTTAGTGGATATACTTGTTTGACTTGTTGCAGGAAATAGTGGGTCACAGGACCAGATTTGGTCACAGGATGAAAGGCTAGGCTAGATGGGATTTAATTATTTTTCATGCAGAACTTGTATAAAGGGAAAAAACCCACTTGAAATAAAACATCTCATACTAATTGATTATATACCTTGGACTTCTGTTCCTGGCAGTATGGTAAATGGAATATCTTGAAACCCCTTCTCATATAGAGTACCTATTACTGATGGCTATAAAACATTGAGCATCCTTTTAAATGTGTGGCAGAGAAGACAAATCACAGGAAATCCTCAGTGTCCAGAAACCTTTACATGAGTGAGAACTGTGTGAGCTTATGCTACAGCAGCTCTGGGAAAGGAGACCAGTCCTTGTGACCTAAGGGCACTTAGGAGGTGTGGGGCTAGAAGATAAGACCATGGGACAAAGTAGGATGGGGGCTCCTATTTAAAGCTAGGCTGTTCAGAACTACATCCTTAGTAAGAAAGTGGACCTTTATATATTTCCTGGAAATATACCCACCAGATAGGGGAGCTCACCAGGAAGCTAACCCACTCTGGTTTAGGATTGGGTGTGGTGGGATTTGTGACCTCTAGCCTCCTCCCTCTTGGGTTTGGGGCTTGAATTATATTACTTGTATAAGAATCTCCAAACCAATAATGTAAGAGCGGTCCTAAGCTGGTGAGGCCCTTCTTGGAGGACATACTGCACTTAGGCTGCACAGGATTCCCACATATCAAATATTCCTGAAGATGGGCTCACAATCCTAAATAACAACCCCCCTGATGGAACCATTGGCTGCCCTTGAGACTGAGGACATAACAGTTAGCAATGGGATTAAAATTCTATAAAGTTACATAAATGATTGCTGTGTGGAGAATATTAAATAAGCATGTTGGAAACTATTGGAGCCATAAAAGAAGGAATTTAAAGTATAAGAATAAAAAGATGTTATGTTATACTTGAAAAAAACCAAATACAAAGTAGAATAATTAATTTAAATACTCAGTGGATAGATTTAAGCATCAAATTAGCAAAATTGAAGAAGGAATTCAATAGTGGAAGATGAATGAAAGAAAGTTACTGAAATTATACAGGGCTGCTTACCTCTTACCTCATTTAGTACTTATCCTGGGAGTACTGGAAGAAGACAGAAACCACAGCCAAAAAGATACCCTGCAAATTATAAATGCTAATAAATATTGTCTAACAGCATATAACTTTAATGTGTAGTTGGGTTATGCCTCCAAATATTTTTTGAGCCACTGAAAAATTGGATGAGGCTAGAAACTGCTGCTGGCTTGAGCAGTTGCCCTGTGTAAAGCCTCATTTCCATGCTTCCCATTCTGTGAGGAGGTCTGGGTGCTCTTCTGCTTCTATCCAACGCCCCTCCCACCCTCTCGGGCAGCAGCCCTTGCTTCCTCTTTGGGGACTTATCCTTTCCCCAGGGTGGGAGTTCCTGGTAGAGGCTGGTCTGTGATTTAGGGGATACCAGACCTCCCTGGTTCTGGGTCCCCAGTGAGACAGCTCTCTCCCTGGAATCATGATCTTAGGGAAGCAGGGTGACACAAGGATGGGCCGATTCAGTCTAACAGCAGAGGCCCCTGAAAGACTGCTTATAATTGGTTGCCTACATTACCAAGGCTGCTATGCTTCCTGCTCTTCCCAAGGCCTAGTGTTAGCTTTTCTTTTGGTTCTGAGAGCTGCCCTTATACTATTAATGCATTTTCCATAGTTTTTTTTTAGCCAGTTGCTTGCTTGCTTGCAGTCAGAAACTTAACTGATTTAGTAGGTGTTTAACCTTTCTGTCTTTCAAATAAACAAAATGAGGTGTAGATAAATTGTTACTCCCCACAGGTTTTAGGGTCAGTAAGGGGTAGAGACTGGATGTGAAACCAGATCTGGCCTGTTGCAGAGACTGTGCTCTTACCAGTTTTCCAGGTAGCCTCTCTTCAGACAGGCTTTTCTGGCTATTGAGAGAGCTTGTTTCCAGAACACATTATTTCCTTTCCTGATGACACCTTGTATACTTCCATAGCCTTAGGACCTTGTCAAAAGTTGTTGGCATATATGAGTAAATTAGACCTTTGGATTCCCTTTTGTTAGTTTTCTATCATTGCATAGTAAGTTACCACCAGTTTAGTGGCTTAAAATCACACATTTATTTTGCTGCAGTTTACGTATGTCAGGGGTCTTCTGCTCAAGGTCCCACTAGGCTGACATAAAGGTGTCTGCTGGACTGTGTTCTTTACTGAGGCTTTGGTTTCTCTTCCAAGCTTACTGGCTGTTATTATTCAATTACTTGAGGTTTGGAAGACTGAGGCCCTCAATTTCTACAGGCCCCTGCCTTCCCTGTTGTTGGCCCTCTCATCAGTATGGCAGTTGCTGATTCAAGGTCAACAGGAAAACTCCTCTGATGCTACTTGTTTCTTGCCTTCACACCCTCTATTAAAGGGCCCATCTGAATAGGTCAGGCCCACTCAGGATAATCTCTCCTTTGATGAACCCAAACTGAAATGGACTTTCATTACACCTGCAAAATCCCTTCATCTTTGCCATATAGTGTGACCTAATCATGGGAGTGATAGCCTATGATATCCACTGCTCTCACCCACATTCAAGGGGAGGGGATTATACGGAGTCTGTACAGCAGAGAAGAGAAGCTTGGGGGCCCTCTTGGAATTCTGGCTTCCACACTTCTCCAAGCATAGCTCAGGTAAGACTCAAGAATTGCACAGGATTAGTCAGTAACAGTTTCTCCTTACAGAGCTTGTGTTTCTTTCCTCCTCACATTCACCCATTAGTACTTTATTACGAATTTCACCAAATTCTCTGTATGGGAAAGAGCTCCAGTACTACTTTTAGCCAAAGTGAAGAGGCTAACAATTTTAAAAAATTTTAAAGCACACAGAGATTTTATTGAGTGTAGAATATTCTGGACATGTGGCCTAGCACAAGGCTACTCAGTGTCATCTATACATTATTGCTGATTTGTAAACTGATCACTTTACAGTGAGGTAAGTACAGAACCTGAGAGTAAGCATTTAGAAACATTTATAATAACTTAACATTGTTATAGTGCCCAAGCTTGTGATCAATAGACAAATCTTGCTAACCAAAGTACAGAATAGGCTGGATGTTGTTGCACTTAGTGGTGAGTTACATATGGCATAAGCTATGCATAGTCATGTGTTATAGAACTGTATTACAAGATGTTACTTTTTTTAAATGAACTTTATTGAAGTGTACCTTACATTCAGAACCCTTTTAAGTGACAGTTTGATAAGTTTTGACAAATGTATACATCAATGTAATGACCACTACCACAGTATGTGTTCCAAAAAGGTTTTCCTGTGTCCCTTCTCAATCAATCAAGGTGGTGTCCATTCCCACCGTTCACTCCCAAGCTACTGGTAATCACTGATGTACTTCCTGTCACCACGGATTAGATTTATCTCTTCTAGTGTTTCACAAAAATTGACTTGTTCACCATGTACTCTCTTTTTTATTTTTTGGTCTGGCTTCTTTTAATCAGCCTAATTATTTTTAGATCTATCCTTGTTTTGTGTTACTGATAGTTCATTACTTTTCATTGCTGATAATTAGTCTATTGTATGGATGTACCACAATTTATTTATTTATCAAATATCTGACATTGATT
The DNA here is from genome assembly GCF_040802235.1 of Manis javanica. Taxonomy (NCBI): domain Eukaryota; kingdom Metazoa; phylum Chordata; class Mammalia; order Pholidota; family Manidae; genus Manis; species Manis javanica. The sequence goes on from NC_133164.1 coordinate 91,392,940, forward strand.
GACATTTGGGTTGTTTCCAGGTTTTGGCTATTTTGAATAAATTTTGTGTATGTACAAATTTTATATATTTTTCATTTTCCTTGTATAAATACTCAGAAGCTGAGTTGGTGGGTCATATGGTAAATATATGTTTAACTTTATAAGAAACTGACAGTTTTTTCCAAAATGATTATACCATTTTACATTAATACCAATAGAGTATGAGAGTTCTACTTGCTCCACATCTAATTCACAACACTGATATTTGCCTTTTTAATATTAATCATTCTAATAGACTTGTTATTTTATCTCATTTTGGATTTATTTTCCTCTGATGACTAATGTTGTTGAGCATCATTTCATGTGCTTATTGGCCATCCAGATATCTTCCTTGTGAAGTATCTGTTCAAAGTCCACCTGTTTCTTTTTTTTTTTTTAACTGAGTTCTTTTCTTGTTGAGTTATGAGTTCTTCATGTATTCTGGGTACCTGTCCTGTGCCAATATACATATTGATAGTATTTCTTCTCTTTCTGTGGCTTACTTTTTTCATTATCTTAAAGTATCTACCAAGGAACAGAGGTCTTAAATTTTGATGAGGTCCAGTTTATCAGTTTTCTCTTGCAGGTTCATAATTTTTTGTATCCAACTTAAGAAATGTCAACCCACAGTCACAAAGTTTTTTTTCCTCTGTTTCCTGGCAGAAGTTTTATAATTTTAGTTTTTATGTTTTGGTCTGTGATCCAGTTTGAGTTAATTTTTATGGTCGATGTAAAGTAGGGGCATCTATTTGTTCAAGCACCATTTGTTGAAAATAGTGTCCTTTCTTATTGAATTCTATTGACTCTTTTATTGAAAATCAATTAACAATATATGTGTGGTTCTAGGTGTAGATTCTGTGTTCTGTTCTGCCCGTCTGTGCTTAAGACAAATACCATGCTATCTAACTACTGTTATTTTATCATGCATCCTGAAATTATATAATAAATGTCTTCAAATTCAAATTCAAATTCTTAAAATTATTTTGACTACTCTATGCCCTTTGCATTTCCATATGCATTTTGGAATTCAGATTGTTGATTTCTATTTAAAAAATCTGGGATTTTGATTGGAATTCCAATGAATCTATAGATCAGTTTGAGGATAATTAGCATCTTAATAATATTGAGTTTTCTAAACCACGTATTTAGATATGTATCTCCATTTACTTAGTCTGTCTACTGTTTCTCTCTGCAATGTTTTGTAGTTTTCAGGGTACTTGTTAAATGTATCCCTGAGTATTTCATTTCTTGATGCTATTATAAATATCTCCAATTTTATTGCTCATATGTAGAAATAAAATTGGTATTTGTATTTTGACCTTATATCCTGCAGTTTTGCTACACTGATTATTTCTAGTAGATTTTTAAAATTCTGTAGGATATTCTACCTACATATTTACATCATATGTGAGTAGTTTCTTTTTAGCCTAATATTATTAGCCAGTAAATGTACATTATTTATTTCTAGCCTTAATATAATGATAGCAAACCAAATGTCATTTGACTTTTTGTCAAGAAAAGGCTCTTTTTCTGAATGCACAGCATTTCTTAATGCGAACAATGCAAGTCATTTCAAGAGCAAAAGATTTTAAGTGAGTTTTACTTGGCAATGTAAACCTTACATCAGTTCAGTTTTATAGCCATAATTAGCCAAATAAACTGCTAAACACAATGCTATTTTGTGAGAATGTACTGGCTGTTGAAGAGGTAAGACCATCAATACTTAGTAAATCAAAGAAATACATGGAAAAACAAAAAGAATTCTTTTAAAGGAAGTATTAAGAGCTGACAGATGCAGGGGTTCATTATTTCATACACAAGCATTACTATTTTGTGGGCTTCTTGTTAAGTTACTCTTTGATTTGCCAGGAATGAAAAGACATATAGTTATTGCTCAGCATCAAAAATACTTGTGGAAATGAATGTAAGGCAAAGAAGATGGCTCAAGTATCACTTTCCAATGATGTCATAAGAAACTGGCTATGATAAAGAAAACCAATTCACAGAACAAAAGGTCGGTACAGAATTTTTCATTGTCGCTTAAGGAATGCACAGATTTGCTAATGTGGCAATTCTAGGATGTGTGTAATTTGAGCATGACATCAGTACACGAAGAATCCTTTTCAGCTTTCTTGCAGATAAATACAACTAACTCTGAACTATACAAAACTGAAGAATTGCACCATCTATAAATACAGTTTGGGACTTCAGTTTTATATAAGAGAATGTATTTTGACTGTACAGGAGCATGTTGTAGAGCAGCCACAGGGATTAAGGAGCTTGTAGCACAATGTAAATCACTGTATTCTTTCCTCCACTGAGAAAGTTGTGGTATGGAAAAATGATATTTGAACTAAACAGGGTGCTTAGTGATGATATAAGAATTGTAAATTGTATAAAGGCAAAGGCATTAAAGATATCCTCAGTTACATATGATAATATGCATACTAGTCATTAAAAACTGTTCTTGCATTGCTGAGGTATGATAGTTATCTATGGAAAAATTTTGTGGAGAATTAACTGTGAAATAAGCTGTTAGTGTTTCTTAAGACAAGGAACCAGTTTGTTCTAAATTCTTTAAAGATATGGATTAGCCAGACTTGCTAGTTTGATATCCTACGTATTAAAATTTCCATGCAGTAAAGGAATGCAGTATGTTTTTAAATGGCAGATAAGATCAAAATAACAAAACAAGTTAGAAGTTTATAAGAACAGAGTCTGCACATTGCTATGTCATGTCCCACAATTTAGCTACAGCTTTCAGTGAAGTAGGTAATGACCCTGACACTGCACACCTAAGAAACATTATCATTGAATACCTGATGCATTTGACAGAAAATAAAATTTAAGGTTCAATAAAAAAATCCATGCTTGGGAAATTTATGGATCTAGTATATACTTATTTTACTGGGAGTGAATTTAAATTTAACTTTAACTGCCCAAGATAAATTGGGGAACTTGGCGACTACTGAAGGATTGGAGGTGCATTTTGAAAATACAGCATAATTTGCTTTCATTTGGCATCAAAGTAAAATTAATGTTCTGAATTTGCTAAAATTATGTTAAAATCTCTTCCCTCATTTCCATCAGCATATATGTCGGAGACTGGTTTCTATGATGAGTGCTGCCAAAATAAAGCATAGAAAAAATTTAGTTATGCATTATCCCCTCCTGAGAGTAGCTTGGTTGATACCAAACAAGGATAAGTTAATAGTGAAAACTAAGTTAGTTTTTCCCATTAAATACTGAACAATGATATATGTAGTTTTTCTTCATTGTATGTGTATTAAGTTTTAATCTATTTCACTTGTAACTTTTTGTTTGCACTACAACAAAGTTGTGAAAGTAATATTGACTTTCTCTACTAACTGCCTCTACAGTGGACCCTTGAACAACACAGGTTTGAACTGCATGGATCCACTTATATGCAGATTTCTTTTTCAATAAATATTTTGGAAAGTTTTTTGGAGATTCATGATAATTTGAAAAAACTTTCTTTTCTCCAGCTACTTTATTGTAAAAATACAGTATGTAATACATACAACATACAAAATATGTGTTAACTGACTGTTTATGTTATCAATAAACAGGCTATTAGTAGTTAAGTTTTGGGAGAGTCAAAAGTCTTTTGTGGATTTTTGACTGTATCCCCAGTCTCCATGTTGTCCAAGGGCCAAATGTATGCTTTCTTTTATAGGCTTATATTGTGTAATTCCTCTTTTTCTGTGTTACATTGTTTCAGATTATATTAACACAGAATTTTGTTTATTGAGTCTAATGATAAAATTTTGGTATGTATTTTTTTTTGAGAGGGCATCTCTCATATTTATTGATCAAATGGTTGTTAACAACAATAAAATTCTGCATAGGGGACTCAATGCACAATCATTAATCAACTCCAAGCCTAATTCTCAACAGTCCCCAGTCTTCTGAAGCATAACAAACAAGTTCTTACATAGTGAACAAGTTCTTACATAGTGAATAAGTTCTTACATGGTGAACAGTGCAAGGGCAGTCATATCACAGGAACTTTCGGTTTTGATCACGCATCATGAACTATAAACAATCAAGTCAGATATGATTATTCATTTGATTTTTATACTCGATTTATATGTGAATCCCACATTTCTCCCTTATTATTATTATTTTTTAAATAAAATGCTGAAGTGGTAGGTAGATGCAAGATAAAGGTAGAAAACATAATATTTAGTGCTGTAAGAGAGCAAATGTAGATGATCAGGTCTGTGCCTATAGACTAAGTATTAATCCAAGCTAGACAAGGGCAACAAAACATCCACAGATACAGAAGATTTCTCTCAAAACAGGGGGGGTGAGGTTCTAAGCCTCACCTCTGTTGATCCCCAATTTCTCACCTGATGGCCCCCGTGCGACTGTGCCTGTCTTAGGTTGTTTCTCCCTTGAGGAATCTTTCTGGTATGTATTTTTATGTCTTGTTTTATTTCTTTTACTGGTAATTCATTTTTATTATAATTTACAAAAGCGTTGGTCAACAATGGATTAGAAATTATAACCTAACAAACTACTCTTTCAACCTGGTTACTTTGAGAAACACTGACCTGAATGTTTGATTTCTCCTTGGGAGTATGTACTTTCAGTGGCCTCTCCCTTGGGCTGCTCTCTGCCTTCCACCTTCACAGCCGTGGCTCTTAGGGGCCATCATTAGCAATTTCCACAACCGGACTGTGGGGCGCCTCAGTGAAGACCTAAAGCTGCTTCACAAAGACACCTTGGCAACAGAAGGTGTTACCCAGAAGCTTATTCACCTTGGGTGCACCAAGCAGACCGGCAGGCAGAGGTTCTCAGCAGCTGCTTTGGCCTCTGCTCTGAGGGCATGCCAGCACCCCCAGCGCTCGGGCTGCATCTCCTCACTGACACCATCAGCAGGGAATGTGCTTGCAGGTCTCCAGTGGCTTTGTCCTTACCAAACGCAGGGACCTTTTTCCTGGTGACCTCCCCTTCTCTCAAGCACTGGAGGCTGTTTGCCATCTGTGACTTAAATTACCCTCTCCCACTGGCTGCCCTGACAACAGGCTCCCTCCTTTCTCCTTCTCTTCCTGGCAGTTTCTCTGAGTCCTCTCTGACTCCTGGGGTTCCACTTCCCTTTGGCTCATTCCTCGGGTCTCACTCTATCCATCTCCTTCAGCTGTGGCTTCAGTTGCCTTTCTTCCAAGACCCCAGGGCCTCCCGTGCGGCCTGCACTTCTGTCAGTCCATGGGACACCATGACCAGCAGGTCCCCAGAGTCAGTGGACCCACACTGCTCAGTCCATTTCTTGTTGGCAAAATGTGCAAGTGGCCCCCCAGCACTGATGCCTAGATGGCTCCTTACTCAGTCCTGGGAACCAGTGCTTGGGGTCTGCAGCCCTTCAGCCTTGCTCTGCTCCCTGTTTTTGCCCTGTTTTGACACAGGCCTCTGTTGCTTTCACCTGCACCTCAGACCTCAGAGAGATGACTGCTCCAACTCCTGTTTCCAGGCTCTCTCCTCTACTATACCCTCCACTTGGGCACCTGAGTTTTCACTTAAAAACCCCAGTTCTGATCCTGAATTGACCTCTTTGTGGCCTCAGGCTGAAGCCCAGACCCTTTGCAAGCCTGGCAGAGTATGTCCCATCTCACCAGGGACAACTCTGTCTGCTTTGACCAAGTCATGTTGGACAGTCAGATGCTGATACGGGCTATTTAAGATCCATGCTATCTGCAACAGAACAAAGTTAACCTACCAGCATCTCATGGAAACTTTGGGCAAGAAATAATGTCAAAGCAGAGGATGCTACCTAGAAGGAATAATGCAGCCCCTTACTGACTATGGATGTTGTGAAAAAGGCCCTTGATGGTTTTTATTATGGGTGCTCTTCCCTTGTGGTCAATGTATAGTGTGTCAAAGACTCTCATAGATCCATTCCCAACCTCAGGCCCCTTGGCTTCTTTCTCAAAAGGTGTTAGGTTTTCCAGTCATGGATTTTCAGTCCCTGGAAAGGCGGGAGGGAAGCTACAATGCTTGCCTACCTGGCTCCCTCTCCCAGAGGACCTTTAGATGCCTTGTAAGATCTTAGTCTGCCTCAGGATTGGGCAGGAAGGCAATGAGTGGTTGAGGCATGAGTGAGTGCCCCTGCACCCCAGGACTGAATGAGGGCTGCTCAGACCTTCCTGGGCACGTACCTCTTCTGGGGATCATGTTAGAATGCACATGATGTGGTAGTGGGTCTGGTTGGGACCAAGATACTGCACTTCCAGTGAGCTCCCAGGTGATCTGCTGATGCTGGTCCAGGCTCCACACTCCAAATGGCTAAGGAGTGACCACTAACCTTTAAAAAATAGTGGGGACATGCAGGTTCAGCCGGCCACCTGCTAGGAGGACCCAGCCCCCATTGCCTTCTGTAGGAGGAGCAGGCTCAGGGCAGTTCAGGGAGCCTCTCCTCATTGCCTGGGGGAGAACCTAAGCCTTTTCTTCTCAAAGAGAATGTGGTTACCTGCCTGATCTCCAACCTCCCTTCTTTATTTGAAGAGCTCTGGAAAGGACCGTACAAGGGATGGAAAGGGCATGAGGCACTGTCCCAGGTGGGCACTCTGGCCACCTGTCTCTGAGTCTTCATCTGGAAAGCAGGGGGCTCCTCTGCATGACCTCCAGAGCCCTCATGGTGCTCATACACTGCCACCAAGACCCTGAGGGTCACCAGAGCTGCTAACCCCAGGACTACAGATTATCTTGAGGCAGAGTGGCCAAGGCCAAATTCTGAAATTTTTGTTAATGAACCTAAGCACATTTACGGTAGGAAAAACTGCAATCCCTAATGAACTCTATTAATATCTTCCCACATATCAGCATAGTTTGCATGCTTGTCATTTTTAAATGGCTCAGTAGTTACATTCTCTCAGGTTGCCTGGATAAGGCCATGTGTAGCCATTTGCCTGAGGCTGGCACTTGGCTCATCTCCAGGTTTTTTTCCCTTGCATTTGAAATGGTGGGGTTGTGACTGACTGCTGAGAGTCCTTCCTCCCTCACTCCCAACCCTTGTTATTACATTGGGTAACCTTGTAAAATTGGAGCTCATGTGGTCAGGTCATCTAGTTACATGATCTGCTATACTTTTGGTAGTTCTTTTTATGATTTTTTCCCCCCAATTGTAATTACATAATCATCTGTGTGGTTATGTGTTTAAAGTCCATCTCCCCAACTAGAATCTCAGTTCCAGAGAATTGCTCCTCCCCTATATTTTTCATCACAATGTTCTCAGCACCTGGGACACTTCCTGGCATGCAGGAGCTCAGTAAGGTAACCTACTTTGCACGAGGCAAGCATGTGCTCTGTAGCTGGACTGCATGCATGGCCAGGTGTGCCTCCCACAGGCTCCTCCCTGTCAGACACCCGAGAGGCACAGAAGAGTGTGTGGCCCTGGCCTTCAGGTCATCCGAGTCCAGATGGGAGTGGGGTAGGGAATGGCCAATTACTCTTCACTGTTTGAAGTGCCAGCAGATGTGGATAGGCTGGGTTCTATGGGAACATAGAGGAGGAGGGTCAGACTGAGGCTTGGGTTCTAAAGGAAGTCCATCTGGAGATGGGAAAGCCTGAATCAGAGTCCAGAAGGCTTCAACATGAGTCCTGACAGCCCAGCTGTGAGCTGGATGTCTGAAAGCTGTTGTAAGTAGGCAGAGCCCTTGCTGGCCAGATTCATCTCAGCTTTGTGTTTGCTAGTGGTCTCCTTTATTTTGATTCCCAAGGTCTCTGTGGAGATAGTACATTGGGAAACCATGGGTTACAGGGGAAGCCTCAATCCGACAGCTGTGCTGTGCTATTGCCTTTTTGTGCCTTAATCATAGAGCGCTGCCTCCCCAACACTTCAGGTGCAGTGCCTGCCCTGAACAGCAAAGTGTACCTACTTGTAGAGCTGTGGACTCCCTGCATTCATTTGCTAGAGTTAGAAGGGACCTTGGTCAGTTACAGGGACATGTTCATGATAGAGAGAAAAGCACCCCCCTACCCCCACAGCCAAAAATAATCAGGATTTTTTTACTTCAGTTCATGGAAGTCAGTGAACAGAGCTGAGGAATAGAATAATAAATTACTGATTACAGAGTGTTTCCTTTATGAGTCATGGTGTGAGAGAGTGTCATTATATTTTTGCAATTTAGAAATGTCATTGCCAGCCACTGGAATACTCAGCAACTTCCAGACACTGGACATTCCATGTGTTCTTGGCACACCCCCTCACCACTCTCGTTTTCTCACATCCCCTGTCCTGTTTGCTTTGTTTCATGTAATGTGTATGCTAGATTGTGGTTCAAATGTTCTCCTAAGTATGTGGCATTTTTTTGAGTTGAAAATAGTCTGTGGAGCCCTACAGACAAAAAGTAGTTTTTTTCTTTTAAGGTATATTCATGATAATATGTTTATCAGACACAAAAGTTTATTTCCACATTTAGCCCAAAACTAGTGGATTTTTTTCCCTCATCTTTTTATAAATGGATTTTTGTCTACTAGATTTTTTTTATCAGGTGATTTTCTTCCATTGGCATCAGGACTTCTTACACTGATGGGCTTATTGTTCATCCAGTCTGTTTCTTTGGGTACCTTCTGTGGTTGTATAGGAAAAGTAACAGATAACATCTCAAGAAATAAGAATTTGGTGGGAAAGTTTTTATATTTTAACTTTGCATCTTGAAATAATTGCAGACCTCCCTAAAATGACAAAAAATTATATATATAGACCTTCTGTATGCCTTTCATCCAGCTTCTCCAAATGTTAACACTTTATAAACCATGGTACAAACATCAAAACCAGGAAATCAATGTTACTATAGTACTATTAACTATGCTATGTACTTTATTCAAAATTTGTCAATTGTCCCATTCTTGTCTCTTTTTCTGTTCCTGAGTCCAGTTGCACGTCCAGCCCAGTATCACATCTTTCATTTTAGTTGTAACATCGCCCTAGAGTCTTCTGGTTTGTGGCCATTCCTTAGTCTTTTTCTTTCATGACCGTGATACTTTTGAAGAGTACTGGTCACTTATTTTGTAGAATACCCCCTTAAAATGGGCTTGTTTGATGTTTACTCATGACTGAATTCAAGTTACACATTGTTGACAAAAAGACCACAGAAATATGTGTCCTTCTCAACTCATCATAAGAGAACTGATATGTTTCATTGCTGTTGATGGTAGCTTTGGTCACTTGGATAAGGTGCTGTCTGCAAGCCATTAAAAAGTCTGTGTTTCAATATGGCTTCTCTCTCACTTACCAACTTTACATCTCCCTGTATGGCCCCGGAAGATGACTGGTTAGCCAGAGACGGGTAAGATTCCTCAAGGGAGGAACAACCTAAGACAGGCACAGTCGCAGGGGGGCCATCAGGTGAGAATTTGGGGATCAACAGAGGTGAGGCTCAGAACCTCACCCCCCCTGCTTTGAGAGAAATCTTTTGCATCCGTGGATGTTTTGCTGCCCTTGTCTAGCCTGGATTAATACTTAGTCCATAGGCACACACCTGATCATCTAATCATCTACATTTGCCCTCTTACAGCACTAAACTATGTTTTCTACCTTTATCTTGCATCTACCTACCACTTCAGCATTTTATTAAAAATAAAAATAATAATAATAATAAAGGGAGAAATGTGGGATCAACATATAAATCAAGTACAAAAATCAAACGAATATTCATATTTGACCTGATTGTTTATAGGTCATAATGCGTGATCAAAACCGAAAGTTTCTGTGATGAATGCCCTTGTACTGTTCACCATGTAAGAATTTATTCACTATGTAAGAATTCGTTCACCATGTAAGAACTTGTTCGTTATGCTTCAGAAGATTGGAGACTGACGAGAATTAGACTTGAGATGGATTAATGATTGTACATTGAGCATTGACCCCCCTATACTGAATTTTATTGTTGTTAACAACCATTTGATCAATAAATATGAGAGATGCCCTCTCAAAAAAAAAAAAAGTCTGTGTTTCCTCCTTGTAGTTGATAAAAATCTTATCAGGAAATGCTTTGAGATAATGTAAATATCCTGCTTCTCATAATACTCTTAAATTCCTTGATAAATCTTGCCTGCCACATCATTACTGTGGTATCTGCCAAATGTTAATTTTCTATTTCTATCACTCCATGTGCATTTATGAATTGGAATTCTATTGTAAGGAACAGTCTCCCTTCTCTATTTATTCATTTACTTATAGATACCATTATGGAGTCATGGATATTTGTGTTATTTTGTGACTTATAATCCATTACTGTCATCATTTATCTTATTGCCCAATTGTTACAGATTGGTCCACTGGGAGATCTTTCAAGCTGACTCCTTTGTCCTTTATATAATCCTTCATCATATTTTTTGGACCTTAAAATTTTTGATATCTCAAGATGTTTTATGCTCATCTTGTACTTGCCCTGCTCATACCAGAAGCAGCCATTTCTACAAGGACCATTGTTTCCTCTAGTGGAGAATGGTGTTTAGAAACAAAAATCTTAGAGGTTAGATATGCATATTAACACTGAGGTATCATTGATTTTATACCTTCTCAAAACACAGAGCTAAGAAATTATATACACACACACACACACACACACACACACACACATATATATGCACACCTTCCTATCTTTATGTACATATCTAAACTTTGAGTTTGTACTGATATGACCTATTCTAATCTACCTGCCCAGGGCTTATTCTAGACTTCCTCCATTTTATTATTTGAACTCCTTTCTCCATAAGAGGGAAACCTGATTACTGTTAAAACATTGCATGTTGACTTATTTAAACTCAGTCTTAGAATGTAGAACAAAGTAGAATCGTTTTCAAATTGTTAACCCCTGTGCCTGTAGAAAGAAACTTACATGAGTATAATTATTGTGCAGTCCTTTTTATCTTTAGCCTTACAGTATCTAGTCAAGACACTATTTTCCAAAGTTACTCAAGTTCTTTTCTTTTCCCACCCCTTCATTGTGGTTATACTCTTCATTTGTAGCACAGTTAGATTCATTTGTTAATTTTTGCCTTCCATTTTTGGTTCCTCTAACACCCTGGTTGATTTTAATTGTTTATTTTTGTCCCCCCCTCTTTTACCTTGTTTCTTCCCACACCTTGTAGACAACTGATCCTTAGTTACTCATTTATCATTCTGTATTTCTTGTTGCACAAATGAGCAGGTACATGAATATTTTCTTATCTTGCCTTTCTTGTATGAAGGATAGCATACTATAGATACTCTTTTACAATTGGCTTTTTATACCTAACAGAATGTCCTGGAAACCACTTCGTATCAATTCATTGAGATATTCCTCATTCTTTTTGAAGCTATATATTCCATTGTGTGATGTACCATAGTTTATTCACAACTCTTTTGTGTATAGGCTTTTAGGTTGTTCTCAATATGTTGTAATTACAAACATTGCTGCAGTAAATACCCTCATGGATGTGTATTTTCAAGTTGTGGGAGGTATATTGTCAGGGTAAATTCCTAGAAGTAAAAGATAAGTCGTAAGATAAAATGCCTCTATAGTTTAGAGGTTGCCAAATCCCCCTTCAAAGACTGTGGTTGGATAATTTGTATAGGACAGGCTTAGCAAACCATGACTTGTGTGTGCCCTAAATGGTGGCTGTGATGACATTCAGTGGTTGTAGAGGTGGGCACGAGTGGTTCTTTTGCAGGCTGGGGAGCTTGACCCACTGCCTTTTCTCTCCTCTTCTCTTCTAGGGAAACAGTACAGTGTAGTGGAAAGAGAATGGAGGCTAGCTTAGGGTATAGGTTATTCATGCTTTTCCAGGCTACCTGGGGGACACCTGGGCTGCTGCTCATGGTAGTAAATGAAATGATCTCCTACTTTAGGGAAAGAGCATAGGGTATGAGTAGGAGTGGGTTAAAAAACTGGGTTTGAACCTTGCCTTGTGTATTAGTGGTATGACTCTTAAGCAGGCATTTTATTTAACCTCCCTGAGAAATGAGAATAATAAATACCAATGTAGGGAAAGTACATTTCACAGTGTCTGATAGGGTTGATATAGTTGGTCTGAGGAGTAAATAAGTCATAAATGGAGGGGTATATGCTAAAAGTTATTTCCCTTCTCCACTTTCCAATCCTGTTCAATTTATTTAAAGTAAGAAGAGGGATTCTAAATCATTCCACTGACTGGCCATGAGGCTGTTTAAAATTTCTATAAAAATAAGCTTTGTTTTTCTTCAATATTTGACAGCCTAGCTCAGGGCATGATTATGAAGGTTTGGACCTCTGCTGTATCTTGGGTTTCCTCCTAGCTGAGGATGCCTTGTCGGTGAGTTCCAGGAATCATGAGTGTTTCCAGGTAGTCACCACTGGGGCTTTACCTGGTTAGCCATGATGATCGTGATTGAAGTCTCCTGGATCTTAATATGAAGTCACAAATTTCTTCTAAGTCAATTAAGAGTTCTTGAGCCTGTTCTGGGGTTCTCTGGTGCTTTTTGTTGCATCCAGAGCAAAGGAGCCTTCCCCCAGGATTCTGATGAACGATGCCCTGGTTCTTGTCCTGGGCTAGGCTTTGAGGACAGCAGAATTAAAGGGTTTAGAATTGTTGAAAAACTGTCCATGGTTAACCCTGCTGAGAATACTGACCCACTGATCCACGTGGGGTAAACAAAGCATTTGAAACCAGACCTTGAAAAGTGATGTTGTCACCCAAGGTTGGTGTGTAGGGATCCAAATCATCGGGAGCCTGGTCTTCCTGCAGCCTAGAAGGGTCCCAGGGGTTGTCAGAATGATGGATTAGCATTAGTGACAGTCTGAAATCACTAACAACATGAGAGGCCAGCAACAGAGACAGGCTATCTTTTAACAGCTTTAAATCTACATGTTGATTTCTCCTGCTTAGCTGTAAGCCTTGCTCGGCATTTTCCCTGTCCAGCTCACTGTCTCATCAGCAATAGAGGCTGCTCTCTGGACAGGGCATAGGGTAATTCCACATTGGCAAGTTTTGTTTCACTTTAATCCACACTTCCCAAATTGAACCCTTTTTGAATGGAAAGGCTTGCAAGTTACTAAGTATCTGTAAGGAAGTAGAATTGAGAGAGGCATCTGTTTGGGGAGGTTATGAAATCACTCCTGTCCAGGGTCAGTCCTGAAGGAAATCTGCCCCTTTATTCCAGCCAGTTCACAGACTCACCTCAAGCTCTTGTTACCCACCCCTTCTCCTGTGGTCCCCGAGCCCTCAGTGTATATTGGTGCTCTAACAGTTGTTAAACATATCTGTCTTCCTCTACAAGAACAGAGTTACTGAAAAGTGAACTTATTTATCTGCTTCTCTAGGGCTCCTTCTCTTTTAAATTTGAAATAAATTTCTGTCAAGAACTATAGTGTCTTTACAGTCCAGAGGTCAGAGTAAGTGGTACGTGCTTAGAGCAGCATTCCTCAGACCAGACCCTCTAGAAGAAGTGGGGACAGTGCCTTTACCAAAACATTGTTGAAATCTTTTCTTGTTTGCTTAGCTTTATTTTAGAAACTCATTTGGACTGTGCCTTATGCTTTCTATGGATCAATGATTAATATAAATGTAATATGTCATTTCCTAGAACTCTGAGTAAGACTGATGCTCAGGATGGGGCACAAGAACCCTGAGAATTAACCCTGTGCAGGTCCCAGGGGCATGATCATGCGTTGGAGTCCAGGCCAGAGGATCTCTCAGGATGTCGTCATCCACATGCATTTGTGTTTGTTCTCGGACATGATATTTAATTTGGCTTTGGCATGATAACAGTGTCTGGGCATTATCACCTTCGCCCAATTTAACAGGTTTTGTTTTTTCTACATGAGCTGATCTTTTCCATTAGAGTGCCTGCTATGCAGTGTGGACTATGGAGCTTGTGTGGCATGGACCATGTGCCTCTCTTTACCTTCGGGGTTGGTGGAGACAGGAAGTTAGGTGGGCAGTTCGAGCCTCAGGAAATACTCCACAATATGGCAAGAACTAGTCAGAGTGCCAAGAGGGCTATTGCGGCATTACTTATGATGAAAATCTGAGCGCAATCTGCATGTTTAGTTGCAACAGGGTAAGTGTAAGCAAATTGTCTACTTGATGGAACACCATGCTGTCAATAACATTTTTAGTGTAGCAACCTGGAAAAGGGTTGTTAAGGTAAATAAAAGCAGGTTTCAAACTTGGTTTAGAAACACATTAAATGCATATTTGACAAGAAGCTATTTCCTTTGGCTGCCTCTGAGGAAGGAATCAGGTAGTTGGGACAGGAGGGGAGCAAGATTATTAACTGTGCAGACTTTTTTCACTTTTGACTTTTACACCATGTGAATGTATTTCTTTTTCAAACATAAATTTTAATAATAACAAAAAAATGTGTAAAAACCTTAAAGAAAAACAGCAAAAGGAGGATAGTAGTTGTGTTAGGTGGTGCCATGAGAATGTTTTCATTTCACTCCTGGCTTCTTAAAATAATAAAAAAGAATTATTATTACTTTGAATTAAAAGAGCAAGTGTGAGTATAAATGTGGCCAGAAGAATTTCCCTGAAATTGCTCAAAGGTGGAAGAAAGTAGTCTGTATTTTCTGTGCTGGTGCATAAAGGATGAGGTAGGAGCTATCTCCCCAAAAATCCAAAACAATGGGTATGTGACAATAATTTGATTGGAACTTTGGATTGAATTTTTGTATTTTGGTTTGAGAACCACACAGTTATTATTCTATGAACACCTATTTTTATTATAATCAAGTCCCGTACTGCAGAGCCCTGAGGTGTGCCACCGGCCTGCCTCTCCTCATCATGCCTCTGCCTGGACTGGCCTCTGGCTCACTGGGGCCATGCTGAACTGCCTTCCCAAACATTTTCTACATCAGGTTCCCTGCCTCTCCCTGTCTAAGGGAGCGTTTCCTTTTAACAGCTTCCTCCCCTGCCAACACCCGGACAGGCCCAGGCCCAGGCCCAGACTGGGGAATGGACCTTGAATCTCTGTCCCTCCTTTTGCCTCCTGCAGGGTCCATTCAAGTTCTAGTCAGTGTGCGTGGGGCAACTCAGGACAGGGTGCCTGCCCGGGTGCTGACAGGAAGCCTGCGTGCCACCTCTGGCTCTCTCTGGGGACTGCCCGTAGTCGGCCTTGGGATTGAGAGACTTGTCTTGCGTGCCTTTCCTTGCTGTGCCCCCTGACCTCCCTAGGCCTCCCTTCCATGCACTCTCTGAGCACACATGCAGCCTGTCTTCCTTTACTCAACGCAGAGCTCCCCATTCTCTCCTGTCCTCCTTTCCACCCCCAACGTGCCTCTTCAGGACAGCCATTTCTCAGTGCTCTTTTCTGGGAATGATGGGAAGTAAAATGCTTCCTTTACTTTGAAGCCTCATGGAGATATTTGTGTTTAAAGGTGCTTAAAGAGTACAATGTTTTAACCAAAGAGTTAATTCCTAATGATAGAATTTCAGGTTGCATAGCAAGGACTCTCTAGAGATATCAGGGGCACTAAATTCCTTTAGTGGCACTCAGATCACTCCACCTTAGAAGCTCTGTTTAAAGGCATTTCTATCACTGGGCTTGACTGCTTGAGAACTGAAAGGAAATGGTACATATATATTTAAAACGTTTTTATGTTTATGAAGATAAAGCATACAGAGAAAGCACAAAATATTAGGTATACAGCTTGAATAATTTTTAGTACTATTTCTTAATTTTCTTTACATGTCCACGTTACATTCATGCTACCCATCCTTGTTATCCTGATGTTATAGGTGTAGGGCGGAGATTCTGAGAGCTTCAGACACCTGTGTCCTATCTCGTAGCCAAAAAGCGGAATGGGAACCTAAGTCCGTTGATGCCAGAACTTGAGTCACTATATTAACTGTTTTCCTCTCTTTTCCTCCCTCTTCTCTGAATTGTCCCACAGATTTGTATTACAGGAGATAATCGAATACATTCTAAAATAGCAGCAAAATGTAAAGCCTAAAAAGCTTACAGTATTTTGAACTTAGCTATTCTTGGAATTTTAAAAATGACATCCCTTTCCTCTTGTTCTGATATACATAATAGTTTGTTCAGTAAGCTTTTTTTGCTACATGTATCTTAAAGTATGAATTTTTTGTTTAGGGAAAAATGCTTTCCAAGACCAATTTAATCACCAATTCACTATTGTATGGGGAACAGAGGGTGGGTAAATAAACCCTATAGATTTCGTGTGATGATAATCATGATTCAAATGACCACAATTCTGTATTTGGAATTTTTAAGTCAAATTTTTATTTAAGTTTGAGAAAGAAAATTCCACATTTGATGAGCAGCCAGTGATAAATCCAGAAGCAGAATTAATAGGAGAGGGAAGGCAGCTGGTGGGGCTCTTGGCAGATGGAGAAGACTGAGGTCTGAGGGGGTCCGAGGTGACATCATCCACGGCGAAGTGGTATTAAAATAGGGGTGTGTTTGCATCAATAGTGTTTATAATTAGTGTGCTTTTTTTTTAAAGAAAATTCACTCTATTAGAGAATATTTAGAAAACACTTATTTGTTTAAAAAAAATTTTTAATTTACTTTTGGTAGGTGAAATAGCTACTTAATGATCAGTGAACCAAGAAAAGCTGACTCTGGCTTTCAGTCTCTGGGGTCTTATGTAAAAATAGTTTATAGTCACTTTCATTCATTTGCTTGTTTCTACTAAGTTGTGTTTAGTTTCCTCCTACAAGCTAGCCATACCCACATTTACATTATGAATTTTCTTAGCAAAACACTTTCATTTCCTACTCCAAGAGGAGAAACACATACCCAAATTAATTGAAGAACAAAATGTTTATAACCCTGTATGACATCCCACATTAATCTAATGCATAATCTCAGGGTCCTATTGTGATCATCACTAATTGAAATAAGGTGGGCACAGGAAAGCATAAACTAGTTTATACACAATGTTAAAATATGCAGCTGAGGTCACAGATCCAGAGCTGATGTGCCAGGTGTCATGTATCACCTCCAGAAGCCAGCACCCAGCAGGTCCTATCTTGGAGTGTCCCCATGGTAAAGAAAGGACCCAGCAGCTAGATGTCATCTCAAAACAGCTAAAGTTGGTTCTTTGTTGTCTTCATAGTGATTACAAATCCCCCTTCTTTCCTCTCTATGTCTGTCAGAACTCAAAGCTGCCTTGGATGGAAAAGTCAAAAAAACGTACCCTTCTTCCGCACTCAGCAGCCATGGCGTTGCCCACCTTCCCCTTTCCCTGTTGCTTTGGTAGGGCAGGAAGAGGGTGGATTTAGCCCACCTAATGAGTCCTCAGACTTCTGCCTCCCTCCTCCCCCTTCTCCTCCCCGTGTCCTGGGTCTGCTCACCAACACGCAGAAAGCTGCCTAGTAGGAGGCGAGCCCTCCCTAAGGCAAAGTGCGGATTTCTCTGTGGTGGGAGTGGGGAAAGGCCAGATATCTCACACTTAGCGGCTGGTAGTTCTGCCCCATCCTGCATGGTGGGTCCTGTTGCCAGAGATGTGATGGGTGCACAGGGAATTCTACTGGGTGAGAATGACATTTGCATTCTCTGGCCACCGCAGTTGTTCAGCACACCTCTGGCCTTGGTGTCAGCTCCTTTTCAGCTTACCCTCCTGCTCTCCCAGTTTCTTTCCTGCTAGTGATTCTTTCTCCCACACTTGTGAATGTCTCTCTTACCCTGCCACAGTCACAACCTCATTTGCTGGCAAGTTCCTCGAAGCCAGGCTCAGTGGCATTTGGGGTTCCATTCACCCTCCAGAGTGACTGGTCACCATTGTAAACTGCAATTGCAGATCATTGCCATCAGGAACCATGAGGATTATGAGAGGACCTGAGGGCATTTTTTTTGTGCCATAAATGCTGAGAACATTAGAATTTAATCTTAAAGACAGTCTGTGAGCCCTTTTCAGTAAAGCCCCACCTTTCTAGAGTTCTAGGATCTCATGAAAATTTTCCTTCAAGAATTAGTGAAGAGTCTACCCTGCCAAGCAGGCCTATCTGGCTTGGAACTACGTACCATCTGTGGTCAATGTGAGTCAAGAGAAGAAGCCCAAAGAATTTGAGAAGCCAAAAGAAAGCTAGAGGTAGCTATCTCTGCATCTTATGTTTGTGAATTGATTTTTTGTGTTGTTGGAGGAGTAAGAACATTTAACATGGCATCAACCTTTTTAACAAATCTCTAAGTATATGATGCAGTATTGTTAACTACAGGCACAACGCTGTACAGCAAATCTCCACAACGTGCTCGTCTTTCATAACTGAAGCTTTATGCCCATTTGCTAGATATTCTCCATTTGACTCTCTCCCCAGCCCCTGGCAACCACTATTCTATTTCTTGCCTCTGAGTCTGACCATATTAGATACCTCATATAAGTGGAGTCAAGCAGTGTTTGTCTCTGCCTGGCTAACTTCACTTAGTGTAATATTCTCCAGGTTGATTCATGTTGTATATTGCAGGATTTCCTTTTTTTTTTTCTTCAAGGCTGACTTCCATTGTATGTACACTACATTTTCTTTGTCCATTCATCTATTGATGGACACTTACATTGTTTCCTCATCTTGGTTATTGTGAATAATGCTGCAGTAAACATAGGAGAACAGATTTCTCTTCAAGATTCTGATTTTAATTCTTTTACATAAATACCCAGAAGTAGGATTGCTGGTTAAGATGGTGCAGCTACTATGGATGTTCTTCAAAAAATAAAAAATGCAGACTAAATACTTTGTTAGAGTTCTTTTTGGTCAAACTTAATTCTAGCTTGGTGTTGCCCTGACCACAGAACTCATTTTCTGTTAGCTTTTTGTGTCAGGTCAGATGTCATGGAGACATCTGGGTCATGGGTGCAGCTTAATGAATCTCTGGGTATAAAAACACCTTTTGTTTAGCAAAGGTTTTCATTTGATTTAATCCCCCACCAAGATAGGGTGGGTTAGGTAAGAATGAGGACTGGAGGCTCCCAGGAAGGTCAGCTCTGATGATGTAGGGCTTCTGGGAAAGGAGGAGCTAGGTCTCCAAAATCACCCTTTGATACCCCATCAAATTGTGTCCCACTGCACTCCTTCTGTTATGGCAGTGGAGTGTGCTGCCTGTTTTCCCTACTCAGGGTGTCTTGAAGAGGCTTTAGATCTGGTTTTTGCATTCACTGAGCACATACCCCTCAGGGGACACGAGTGTCACATGTTAGCTGCCCATAACCTTGAAGTGGGCTCAAGTACAGGGTGTGATCATGGGGCATGGAAAGGGCCAGACCTGGGAGCCTAGGATGTCAGGACATAGGACATCTGCTTGCTTTTCTGTATATCTATTATGAATTTATCCCTGAATTCTGACCAGGCTTAAAAAAAAAAAGTCTCAGTCTGTTTGGATGTATCAGAAATTCACCAGTTCAGTTTTTTTCTTGACTTTTACCCTGGAGCCCACCCCACCACTTTCCCTATTGTGCCTCCACAATCTCCACCTCATTGGGGTTTATGATGAAGGCATAGTTGGTTTCCTGGCTCGTTGGCTGAAAAAGGCTATCTTAGCATCAAGCTGTTCCTTTAAACACTTTCAGCCTTCTTTTTCAGCTCTAAGCTGCACCCTACTTTCTGCATCATGAACTGACCTGTTTCTTACTGCTTCCAGTTAGGTTTCAGCTTTTCTCTACTCTCCAAAGTCAGAAAATATGCCCATTTATCTCTGTTTACTAATCCAACCCGCTAATACGAAGTACACTCTTTAAGGTACAAAGGCATACACCTACAAGATCACAGAAATCTGGAGAGGAAATGACAGCAAAGCAAGTGTCAGGAATATATTTAAAAGGTTTTTTTATTTTAATTTCATTTTGGTATTAATGTGCAATTAAATGTGCAACATTATGGTTACTAGACTCCCCCTATTATCAAGTTCCCACTACATACCCCATTACAGTCACTGTCCATCAGCATAGTAAGATGCTATAGAGTCACTACTTGTCTTCTCTGTGTTACACTGACTTCCCTGTGTCCCCTGCCACTACATTATGTGTGCTAATTGTAATGCCCCTTTTTCACCCTTATCCCTCCCTTCTCACCCATCCTTCCCAGTCCCTTTCCGTTTGGTAACTGTTGGTCCATTCTTTGGTTCGGTGAGTCTGCTGCTGTTTTGTTCCTTCAGTTTTTTCTTTGCTCTTAGACTCCACAGATGAGTGAAATCATTTGATACTTATCTTTCTCTGCCTGGCCTGTTTCACTGAGCATAATACCCTCTAGCTCCATCCATGTTGCTGCAAATGGTAGGATTTGTTTTCTTCTTATGGCTGAATAATATTCCATCATGTATATATACCACAGCTTCTTTATCCATTCATCTACTGATGGACACTTAGGTTGCTTCCATTTCTTGACTATTGTAAATAGTGCTACGATAAACATAAGGGTGCATATGTCTTTTTCAAAATGGGCATTCTTAGGGTAAATTTCTAGGAGTAGAATTTCTGGGTCAAATGGTATTTCTATTTTGAGCATTTTGAGGAACATCCATACTGCTTTCCACAATGGTTGAACTGATTTACATTCCCACCAGCAGTGTAGGAGGGTTCCCCTTTCTCCACATCCTCGACAACATTTGTTGTTGTCTGTCTTTTGGATGTTGGCCATGCTAACTGGTGTGAGGTGATACCTCATTGTGGTTTTAATTTGGATTTCTCTAATGATTAGCGATGTGGAGCATCTTTTCATGTGCCTATTGGCCATCTGAATTCCTTCTTTGGTAAAGTGTCTTTTCAGATCCTCTGCCCATTTTTTAATTGGATTATTTGCTTTTCATTTGTTGAGGTACATGAGCTCTTTATATAATTTAGATGTCAACCCCTTATCGGATATGTCAATTATGAATATGTTCTCCCATACTGTAGGATGTCTTTTTGTTCTACTGATGGTGTCCTCTGCTGTACAGAAGCTCTTTAGTTTGATATAGTCCCACTTGTTCATTTTTGCTTTTGTTTCCCTTGCCCAGGGGGATATGTTCATGAAGAAGTTGCTCATGTTTATGTCCAAGAGATTTTGCCTTTGTTTTTTTCTGAGTTTTATGGTTTCATAACTTACATTCAGGTCTTTGTTCCATTTTGAGTTTACTTTTGTGTATAGGGTTAGACAGTGATCCAGTTTCATTCTCTTACATGTAGCTGTCCAGTTTTGCCAACACCAGCTGTTGAAGATGCTGTCATTTCCCCATTGTATTCATGGCTCCTTTATCATATATTAATTGACCATATATGCTTGGGTTTATATCTGGGCTCTCTAGTCTGTTACATTGGTCTATAGGTCTGTTCTTGTGCCAGTACCAAATTGTCTTGATTATTGTGGCTTTGTAGTAGAGCTTGAAGTCAGGGAGTGTAATTACCCCCACTTTGTTCTTCCTTCTCAGGATTGCTTTGGCTATTCAGGGTCTTTTGTGGTTCCATATGAATTTTAGAACTAGTTGCTCTAATTTGTTGAAGAATGTTGTTGGTATTTTGATAGGGATTGGATTGAATCTGTATATTGCTTTAGGCAGGATGGCCATTTTGACAATATTAATTTTTCATATCCATGAGCACAGGATGTATTTCCATTTATTGGTATCTTCTTTAATTTCTCTCATGAGTGTCTTATAGTTTTCAGAGTATAGGTCTTTCACTTCCTTGGTTAGGTTTATTCCTAGGTATTTTATTCTTTTTGATGCAATTGTGAATGGAATTGTTTTCTTGATTGCTCTTTCTGCTAGTTCATCTATAGTGCATAGGAATGCAACAAATTTCTGTGTATTAATTTTGTATTCTGCAACACTGCTGAATTCAGATATTAGATGTAGTAGTTTTGGAGTGAATTCTTAGGGTGTTTTATTTACAATATCATGTTATCTGCAAACAGGGATGATTTGACTTCTTCCTTGCCAATCTGGATGCTTTTTATTTCTTTTTGTTGTCTGATTGCCATGGCTAGGACCTCCAGAACTATGTTGAATAAAAGTGGGAAGATTGGGCATCCTTGTCTTGTTCCTGATCTTAAAGGAAAAGCTTTCAGCCTCTCACTGTTAAATATAATGTTGACTGTGGGTTAGTCATATATGGCCTTAATTATGTTGAGGTACTTGCCCTCTATACCCATTTTGTAATGGAATTTTGTCAAATGCTTTTTCAACATCTATGGAGATGATTGTGTGGTTTTTGTCTTTTTTGTTAATGTGGTGGATGATGTTGATGGATTTCTGAATTTTGTACCATCCTTGCATCCCTGGGATGAATCCCACTTGGTCATGATGGATGATCTTTTTGATGTATTTTTGAATTTGATTTGCTAATATTTTGTTGAGTATTTTTGCATGTATGTTCATCAGGAATATTGGTCTGTAATTTTCTTTTTTGTGGTGTCTTTGCCTGGTTTTGGTATTAGAGTGATGTTGGCCTCTTTGTCAGGAATATTTTTAAAACCAGACTGCATGTGTTTGAACTGCCATGTTTTGCTGAAGGTCATTCAGTGTCCTGTTGATTCCCTACTGTATGCCTCTAAATAACTTCCAGAACCTTCTACTCTGCAGAGCTCCTGCAGCAATCCTCTCTCCCTGCTTTTGGGAAGGTGCTAGTTTACATCTCGCCATATTAGCGTTGATACTAGGAAGAGTCTATTGTCAGGGATTGTTTGGATTTGAAAACAAAATTGTTAGAGAAGTATCTTGGGGTAGAGTGGGAAGAATTTGAATTTGAAAGGGGAAGCATTTTCAATGTTTCACAGTAGATCTTTTGTTTTGATAATATCTATAATAATAGTTCTTATGATTTTTTTTAGGGAGAAATTTTAATAAAATTTTATTAAGAGAGTTGTTTTCCATTTAGATGGGTGTTGTCAATATTAAACTTCCACTTTTTTTTTAAAGGCTATCTGGGGATCATAGATAAATGTATTAAATATCGGAAAGAGCCAAAGAATTTTAAAAAATAAAACTATAAACCATTCTATGGGTCCTGTCTTCCTCAGACATGAGTCATCAGTTATTAGAGCACACATTTCAGTGTTTACTGCACATACTTTGATTCTGGCTTCAGCTACCATTTGAGGCAAAGGTAGAAACATGGGGCTGTGGCCTGCAGGAGAGTGGTAAGCATATTCCTTTCCATCTTCAGTCTAGTTCTCTGCCCTCCCTGCCCCAGTCTGTCCATACGTGGTATGTTAACAGCTGGAATCACCTGCCAGACATGCATGTCTCCTAGTCCTGCACTTTGGTGCAGAAGTTCTGCATATAAATATTGCCAAGTGCACTTCAAGTATGCTTTGGTGTTTGAATTCACATCCCTGAGGGCCTGTACTTTTCCAGTGTTCTCCAGGCCCCATGGAGTTAATGGGGCTTCTGTTCCTGCTGAACTCCTTTTGTCCGGAGCAGTGAACAATGACAGGTGAGTCCAGCTCCTGGGCTCCTGGTGCAGTTATAATTAAGGCAGGCCTCAAACAAACCCTTTAGTTATGCATGATTTCCCATCTTTGCATGACCTTTGATGATCTGTGGTGAATCAGCTTTTGACAGTGATTGGAAGGGAGTAGTTTGCTAACAGATGCAGAAGTTCTCCCAGAGACCTGGGGTTCAGGCTGTAGGATTTATCAGCTGCACCACCTCGGGTATTCATAGGTTGCATATGCTGAGTCTTTTCCTTTTCTTCTTGAGAGAGAGAAGGGAAGAGAAGGCAGTTGGTTGCAGTGCATTAGATAGTATTTTGAAAAGAGATGATCATTTCAAATGTGTTTTCTTAGGTGATAGGTAAGGATGGAATAGGAGGATAGAGCTGTAGAAATCATCCAGCCTATAGTTTTCAAACTACTTGTTGAGACCCTTAGTGTTCCTTAGGGGCTGCAGGAAGGGGAATAGGGAAGGGCTTCCAGTCTGTGGGCCCCAAAGGGTGGCAGTGGCAGTAATGGAGTCAGAGAGAGACACACTTCTATTGCCTTCCTGTGTTGAGCTTTCTGGGCTGCACCAAGCTTCCTGAGAGAGCCCTGCTTGAAGTCCAGGGCTTTGTACACTCCCCAGCTGTTGCCCGTCCATGTGAAGCAGGACCACAAAACTGTGACTACCACCCTCCGTCTGTCATGGGGTGACTTGTCACAGCACTATTAGTGCTGATGAATGTACATCTGGGAAGGAAGATGCTGGCATGTGAGTATTCTCATTTAAGGAGATCTCCTTTTAAAGAAGGAGATGACAATGAGGAGAATTAGAAATATCTGAGAAAGGCTAAATAAGCATGGGGCTACAGGGTAGATCCAGCATGCAGAGAAAGGGGAAGTGAGGTGGAAAAGCTAGAATGTTTGGGGAGGAGAGAGGTTGCAAGGAAACAGCTGCCAGGATGCATGTGACCTGGGTGAGAGACACAGGTGAAGGTGAACTTGAGATGTGCTGTGTGTTGATGCTTGTTCAGGAGATTGCAATATGCAGTGAAAAAGCCATTGAGGATTAATTTCATGTTGGACTTGCATATTTTTTTCATAAATGCAGTGTCATGCTGAGGCACAGCTGTGCAAGTCACTCAGCTTGGTGAGGATTGTCCTGTGATGGGTCATCATGCAGGTCTCCTGGTGAAAGATGCAGTCCTCAGCATTGGTGGGTTGTCACCTGGGAGGAGCATCTTCAGATGTGGAAAGCTCTGTCATAAGCACAAGCTTCTTCACAGAACATTTGTTTTTTGCAAGAATTTTGGCTTGAATTCAAATACTAAGGGTGTCTGAATCCAGCAGTAAGAAGGCAGAGTATCCAAGAAGAAAAAGAAAGGAGCAGCTTTTGTAGGTTACTTTTATTGGTAGAGTTGGTGGACCTGAGGCTGTTTCCTCAGTTTGACAGTCCTGCTTGATAGGGTGAGAATGAAGCAAACCACAGCTGTGGCTTCAGCAGGTGGAAGGTGGTGTGTCTGCTCTTCAAGTGCTTTTCTCTCTGAGTCAGTTCCTGCTCATTCTTGATTTCCCTGAGAGAGGTCTTCAGGGGTTAGTACAGTTAACTTAGCTCAATACCTTAGTCTGGAAATAGTAAAAGAGAATTTTGTTACTACTCAATCTTATGCCATGTAGTAAGTAAATATCTAAGTAGACAAATTATAACCTCATAGTCTATATGTATTTATTTCATTAATATCTAACTGTTCTTGACATTTGGATAACTTAAAAAGTCTTGAGCTATTGTGGGGGGGAGGTAAATTATGGAGTTGCCAAGGAGAAGGAGAACCCTTGAGAATCCATAAAAAGATGGAGAAGGAGGAGAAAGCAAGTGGAATAGAGTCATCTCCACCTATCTGATTCATCTCTTCCCACGTACTTATATCAAAGGGTACTTCATCAAGAAACTGGATTAAAGTAACCATTTGTATGGTGTGAATGACAACTGAATGTTCTCTCTGGAGGTATTTGGAGGTTTGAAGAAAACTTAAAAACTCAGAAGAATGACTGGTGAAATAAGGAGACTTAGTAACTAGGTTGAGCAGTAGAGATAAAGAGGGTGGTCTTGTGGTCCCTTCTGGTCACCTTTCCAGGTGGCAGTGTCACCCCCTCACCCCTTTATAATTCTGTAAGATGTGAAACAAGAGAGAAATGAATAGTTTTAAAAAAATGTTGTTAGGTAACATGCATCTTCCAACCACTCACCTACCCCTTGTCACCTTTACAATGATGTGTCTGCACGAGATGGATTGCTGCAGAGAACTGGAGAACAGAATCAAGGACATCAGTGTCTCTGAACTGAAATGGCATCACCTCTGCTGAAGGCTCTTTCCTGCCTCCTTCAGCCTGTTGACATTTTGCTTCAGTGAGGGGCACTGGGGAGTCATAAACCTTTTAACAAAACACATTTATTTGTTGTTTGGTGGAAAATCAAACTTTCCCCATGACATCCCAGAATGGCTCAGTTGAACCACCTGGATGACACGGCCAAAGTAGTTTTCATGAATCTTACTTTTTTCCTTCTAATCTTCAAATATATTTTGGTACCTTTTTAAAAATTTTAGTATCATTAATGTACAATTACATGAGCAACATTATGGTTATTAGACTCCCCCCATTACCAAGTCCCCACCACATACCCCATAAGAGTCACTGTCCATCAGCATAGTAAGATGCTATAGAGTCACTACTTGTCTTCTCTGTGTTATACTGCTTTCCCCATGCCCCCACCCACTACATTATGTGTGCTAATCGTAATGCATCTTTTTCACCCTTATCCCTCCCTTCCCACCCATCCTTCCCAGTCCCTTTCCCTTTGGTAACTGTTAGTCCATTCTTGGGTTCTGTGAGTCCGTTGCTAGTTTGTTCCTTCAGTTTTTTCTTTGTTCTTAGACTCCACAGATGAGTGAAATCATTTGATACTTATCTTTCTCTGCCTGGCCTATTTCACTGAGCATAATACCCTCTAGCTCCATCCATGTTGCTGCAAATGGTAGGATTTGTTTTCTTCTTATGGCTGAATAATATTCCATCGTGTATATATACCACAGCTTCTTTATCCATTCATCTACTGATGGACACTTAGGTTGCTTCCATTTCTTGGCTATTGTAAATAGTGCAGTGATAAACATAGGGGTGCATATGTCTTTTTCAAACTGGGCTGCTGCATTCTTAGGGTCAATTCCTAGGAGTAGAATTCCCGGGTCAAATGGTATTTCTATTTTGAGGTTTTTGAGGAACATCCATACTGCTTTCCACAATGGTTGAACTAATTTACATTCCCATCAGCAGTGTAGGAGGGTTCCCCTTTCTCCACATCCTCGACAACATTTGTTGTTGTCTGTCTTTTGGATGTTGGCCATGCTAACTAGTGTGAGGTGATATCTCATTGTGGTTTTAATTTGCATTTCTCTGATGATTAGTGATGTGGAGCATCTTTTCATGTGCCTGTTGGCCATCTGAATTTCTTTGGAAAAGTGTCTGTTCAGATTCTCTACCCATTTTTTAACTGGATTATTTGCTTTTTGTTTGTTGAGGTGCATGAGCTCTTTATATAATTTAGATGTCAACCCCTTATCAGATACGTTAGTTATTAATATATTCTCCCATACTGTAGGATGCCTTTTTGTTCTACTGATGGTGTCCTTTGCTGTGCAGAGCTTTTTAGTTTGATATAGTCCCTCTTGTTCATTTTTGCTTTTGTTTCCCTTGCCTAGGGGGATATGTTCATGAAGAAGTTGCTCATGTTTATATTCAAAGGATTTTTGCCTATGTTTTTTTCTAGGAGTTTTATGGTTTCATTATATTCAGGTCTTTGATCCATTTTGAGTTTACTTTTGTGTATGGGGTTAGACAACAATCCAGTTTCGTTCTCCTACATGTAGCTGTCCAGTTTTGCCAATACCAGCTGTTGACGAGGCTGTCATTTCCCCATTGTATATCCATGGCTCCTTCATTGTATATTAATTGACCATAAATGCTTGGGTTAATATCTGGACTCTCTACTTATTTTAGTGCATTTTAACCAAAAAAAAAACAAATAACAAAATCATTCTCTCTATGGAACTTGACATGTTTTTGAGCTGTATTTTCATATCTATATGTTTCCTTTATTGTCTGGCTGGGGTAGTGCTTATCAGGTTTCTCCACTGTATAGTTATCCTTTTTCCCCCCCTTCTCATACTGGGCCCTTTGGAAGGAAGCCACTCTATATACCCCAAACTCAAAGGTTAGGAATTTATGTTCCTCCTGTTTGTCTTTTCTTCCCCTTTCTTTACTCAGTCTTTTATTGCAATCATTGATATTAATATTTTAGATTATAATCTTGGACTGCTTTTCAGCAGAGGTTTTTTAAGTCACAAAGCACCATGCATATGTAAGACAGTAATACAATCATTGTGGTATATGCTGACTTTGAGGTCATTTTCATTTCCCATGAATCACTGCTGTAAGCTGTTACCTGAATAGACCCCGCAACCTATGCAACACACAGTATGGACAGTGGTACTCACTGTCCTGGCTTTTGTGTGCAGTGCTTCTTGGGGACACATGGCCAAGTGCCAGCCTATGGCAGTCACACTTTTCCACTTTTGCCAGGCTGTCAGTCAGTTGTAGATTTGAGTCCTGTTGCTTACCAGGTTACAACCTGGGCAAGTCCCTAGTCCTCTCTGAACATCAGCATCTAATTGGTCCAGTCAGGACATTAAGACCTGTGTCACAGTGGTAGTTGGAGGTGAATAAAGAGGGCCCAAAGGGCTGATGTGAAGAGGCTGATTGCCAGTTTCCCTCCCTGCCCTGCCCCTTACCTGCTGAGCAGGTCAAGGGAGGTCTCCCGGAATCTGAGGTGCTCGTAGAGACTGCTCCAGTCATATTAGCAGATAATTGCTGGAAGTGGTGGTGATGGGCTGAGAACTTTAGGGGAGAGCACAGGCTGGGGACTGAGAAGCTAGTGGCAGGGTAAAGGAGGGCAAGGCTTGGGAGGTGTCCTTTCACAATCCTCAGATGGTCCTCTGCTTTTGTGCCTTCTTAGGGCTTGCTTCTCATGTCCTTTTCCATTGCCACCAACTGCTTCTGAGCAAAGCTTCCCCCTTCCTCTGTGGGACAGCATCTTTTTGCCATTCCTCAGAGAAGGGCTGATTTGACATCTAACCCACCAGTAGGGTAGGCACACAGACACAAAGAGTAAAAGGATTTTCTCATCCCATTCTCCTCTTTTTTGATTATACTCTTACTGAGAGAAAAAGTCTGCAGCTATCTGCTGGGGTTAGATGAATTTGAATTTGAAGTCAGGCTGGTCTCATTCCAAAGTATTTACCCACTTGGTCCTCATAGTCTGACAGTGACTGGGGTCATGAGTCAATGCTTACCTGGCAGTGGAACCTCAATCAGAGCTATTTGAAGACTTAAGGAAACTCAGAAGGTTCAAGGATTACCCATTTCTGCACCTCATACCTTCTAAATTCACTTTTGTGGGCTGGCCTGGGAACTAATCCAACACATGCAATGTTGCTTTCATAGGGAAATTTCTTTTCAATTTCAAGTAACTATTTATCAATAAGTTCTTGGAACGTAGGTAGTTCACCCTGCAGACTTGGGGTTCTGCCTGTCATGAGTGAAAAAGCAGGATTCCAGCAAGGATAGGGTAATGTAGTGGAAAGAGAGCTACCTTAGGAGTTGGAAAACCCCTGTCTTAGTCATGAATCTGTCACAAATACTGGGAACCTGAGTTCATCCCTTCTAAGTTTGAGTTTTCATTTCTTTTTCAATAAAAATCAAGTTGGACCAGAAGATCATGAAATGCTCTTTCGGATCTAAGAACTTATGCTTCTCTGTAGAATAAGATGCCAAAGTGAAAGTAGTTGTGATTTTTAGATGAATTTATGTGAACTGTTTTTATTCAAGTTGCTTTATTTATTTTTCAGTAGAGGGTGCTGGGCTGCCTTAATTGTTCCTACGCCCTGGCCTTTGTGTCCAGTGGGACTCCTCAGGGGCCAGATGCTGTAGACAAAGGAGATGCAGCTCGTGGCTTTGGAGGAGCCATTTGGGTATAAGCACGTAGATTTTCCTCCAGCTGTCTTCTTTCAGTTCTCTAATCTTTGCTGTATTAGATGGTCTAAGGTAAGTTATAAGGTTCCCAGTAGTTTCAAGACAGCAATAGTAATCTGTCTCTCACTCACACTGACTGTTGCAACTCAGATTTGTGTGATATCAGGAATTATTTTATAAGACTGGTGACTTTGTTAGTGGAAGTTTTTATCTCCAGAGATTAACTAATTTTTATCTCCAGAGTTAAACTATTTCAGTAGAATTCCAGTTACTGGTTGTCTTTGGAGTCCATTATCTCTGGACAGTCACAGCTGAATACCTAGGAATTCCTTTCTGTTCCCCTTATAGGCTGTTACAAGCATTTAGCCCAAGTACCAGTTTAGCTGCAGAAAATATGAAAGTTTTCTGTGCTTTCTTGTGTTTTTATGCTTAGGAGGCATTGGAAGTTGGGGAAATTTAAATTCAGTAATTTCTTGAAAGTTTTCATAGATGCAATAATTGTCTTTAAAAGAGTTTTTTTCTTTCCTCCCTATTTGGGTCCCTGTTCACTGATAAAATACTTACAGACACAAAATTCACTCAGGAAATAGGTTATGCTAAGAAGAAACCCATAGTACTGATGGAAATGTTCTCAGTGTTATGCAGGTAGTTTTTACAATGAGATTAAATAGGAGAAAACAACCATCTTTAATTTTATTTAGTCAGAGGAGCCATCTGTTTTTAGAAGCATTCCACTTGGACCATGTCTGTGGCAGGTCGGCAATGCTCTTGGGAAACATGCCGCTCTACTCGAGTTTTCAGATGATTGTGTCAGTAATGACGTGTCAAAGAAATGAACTGCGTGCCTCTGATAAAACATATCTGGGGAAAGGATTAGTAAAGGACAAGTCAGTTACAGAGCAATAAACATTCCTTTCATTAATAACATTTGAATGGTTCCTAAGGACATTTTGCTGCTCTTAAAATTCTTCTAGGAGAGGCTCTGAATGGTAGCAGCTCACTGACTGCTGTGGGCATGTGTAGCAAGGTTCACCTGTGGGTACTTCTGGGGGCTTAGCATGGGCAGGGCTGCATGATGCTGCCTTGCAGCCTCAGCCCCAGCACCAGCAGCCTCAGGCCAGGGACAGATTGGCTCCTGCTCAATGAGTCAGGCCATGCCGAGGAAACGTGGGTCAAGAACATAAAAATTCGATCCGCTCTTAGTTAGGGGGCATTGCATTTCTTTCCCTTTGAAACAGCCAGTATGGTTGGTTTCAAGAGTGGAAAGGATCTGAGCACAAGTGGAGAAAGGGCGAGAGTATCACAGACACAGCCAGGGGGCAGATGCAACTGGGTGCCCTGGTGGAGGCAGGCAGGAGGTTTAGGATGAGGCAGAGATGGGGAGGGAGGCCCTCAGGAGTAGGTGGTGGTGGTTTGGCTTCAATGGAAGTAAGAACAAAGACCCATCCGTCTGTCTTTGTCTCTCCCTTTGGCTCTCTTCCTCTCCCCCCTCCTCTCTTCAGCACCATGGGCCCCAGCATACACAGGACAGCTGTCCTTTGGAGTCTATGCCTCTCCCTTATACGCAAACACACAGGCATGCTACCATAGAATTTTAAACTTTTAAAATAAAAGTAAAACAGAAATACATAAAGTGGTGTGACAGTTTCAGGCACAAAAAAATAGACATGGGTGTGAGAAATTTAGAGGAGCATACTGATAATATTTGTGGCCATCGTCCTGTCCAGAAGTGACCTAGAATAACCCGAGGCCTAGGCTGACTAGGGGTGAGACTGTGGTCGAGGCTTCTCTCTGCAGAGCCCAGGGCTGAGAGCCAGAGAGTACAGCACCGGCTTCCAGCCGGTGTGAAGGTCCTGCTAGTTCAATGCTCTGTCCCTGACACCGTCATTGAGGATGTAATGGGAGAAGGCTTGGCTGAAGTCTTCCAAATGTTTCTGGTCCATCAAACATCTGTTAGAGATTGTTCACCTGCAGACAGATTTCAATCAAGGATCCCAAATACATTTTATGTGAAGGGGCAGTACCTTTTGTTTGATACTGGATTCCCAGACTGCTGTGGAAAAAGCAATGCTGAGGTTGTGTCTGGGCTTATAGGGGTCCAATTAAGTACTTACCTGCCATGAGGACAGTGGTGGAGAAAGGTGGTTTTTCCCTTCTCTAAGTCCTCATAAATCATATTAAACTTAGATTTTTTCCCTCACCCTCTCTTTTCCATGCATAGGTACATTTTGCCTGCTCAGACTGAGATTTCATCTGACCTCAATTCTAAAGCATAGAATTAGAGAAAGTCCTCCAAGAAGACAGTACTTGCCAGTTGCTTGTAGACAGTCTGGCTCTTGCCCTCTCATGTTTGCCGCCCCTACCTTAATCCCATTTCCCCATACATACAAATCCCCTGTAAGGAGGACATTGCTGAGGAGGCAAAAACTCATCACTCTCTCTCAGAGAGCTGCCATATCCCTGGGTGAATTGCTCTGGACCCTGTTCTCCCAGGGAGAAGGAGACTCTCAGGCCACCCACAGGGGCAGGGTTCACTGTAATGGGTGAATTTGCTTTAAGCTCGGATGAGTCTTTGTCTGGGCTTGGCCATCTGAGCTGGCCTCCCAGACCCCATCTGCTGCTGCTGACCAGCAAATCTGGCTCTTTCTGGAAGATGGAGAAGACCTTGTATCCCAGGGGGAGAGGCCTGGGAAGGAGCCCACCTCCTGGGTGCTCCTACCTTCTCCTTCATCTTAGGAGATGGAAGCATCCTCCTTGTTTTTTGTTTTGCTTCTCCAATGTTTCCTAGTCATTCTGCCAGAAGAGTTTTTCTTCTGGGCTGGTTAGAAAGTCATTTTCTGAAGAGCATCTTTAGCATTTAAAGCTCAAAATGCTCTTTGCCATGTACCCTGTGTTCCTGAGGAAGAGAACTGGCATGCAGGTGAACAGGCAGACCACCACCCTCAGATTGCCCCTTAAAGCCCCTAACCTGGGGATACCCTCTTCCAGGGCAGAGGCAGGAGGTGGTCCACCTGACTTCCAGAGAGGGTCAAGGGCAAAGACTTTGGGCTCTGGCTCCCTGGATTCAAATCCTGCCTCCTGAGTTTATAGCTAGGGGAAAGTTCCCATGACCTTTCTATTCTCAGTTTGCTCATCTATGGAACTGAGAAAACACCATTCTCCATGCATGGAGCTGTGGTCAGGCTAGATTCAGAGCCTGTGTAAAGTGCTTGGCACACCACCCACCATTCTAGTCATGCTCAGTGGTGGCCTTGGTATTGCTGAATGAACAGCATCCTTACCTTCAAAGATCTGTTCCTCTACTTAATGTTCAACTGCTTTCACATTTCGGGCAGGTGGGGAGATGACACCAGCGTCATCTGTGGCATGGGTGGGAATTTGCACACCAGGCCCAGCCGAAATAGGAACAGCTACACAAGTCTAAATGCCAAGAAACACTGAAAGATTTGCACAGTCTGAAGGTGGATTGTTCTCAGTTGGGCAGTTAGGGCCCCAAGGCTCCCACATACTCCCGCTTCCACTCTACACTGGCGTGAAGACAGGTGCTCCCATGTGAAGCTTCTGGGTGTGGGGGAACAATAAGATGAGAACCAGCGAACATGGCCCTTGAGTGCTGACACAGTGGCAGCCAAATTCATCTCCTGTGGGGCCCCAGTCTGGCTGGCTGGATTGTCTCTGACATCCCTTCCACCCTAAAGGCCAGGCAGTACTGAACCCACATGTGTAGTGATATCTCAGCCCTTGTCTGGGTAATGCAGCAGGGAGGCCTAGATGAGGCAGCTAGGGAAAAATGTGGCACTAAGAATAGCCAGCTAGACAATGGTGATAAGGGCCCAGATGGCCAGGGACATCACTTGGGGTCAGGGAAGGCAGAGGTGGTTGGGAAAAGAACAGAGTGATAAGATAGGGACTGTGCACAGGAATGTACCCCTGGAGCCTTGGCAGTGCACTGCTGATAAGGGGGCCCCCCAGCTATGGGTGGATGGTTGCCCAGAGCTCTTCCTGGGTATGCCCTGTGAGTGCCAGCCAGTGCAAGGGAAGGGTGACCCAGCAGGCTGGCAGTGGCTGAATTTCAGAGCTGGTGGGGTTTCAGTGATCCAGTGTACCCCACCCTTGCACTCAATACTTTATAGGGGAGAAATCGGGGGCTGGAACATGGACCACTTCAAGGTTGCTGGCAAAACTGAGCCCGACAGCCAAGCCTGGGGCCTCTGCTGCCCTCTCTGAGTGCAGGGTGTCTCCAGGTGCGGGCCAGCAAGGTGCAGGTGTTATTCATCCCACAGGTGAACCCAGAGACCCCAGGGGCTCACTGACAGCCTGGTTCACTGAGTGGATTCATTGAGTGCCTTGAGGGCCACAGGGCTGGGCCATCTCACTGGGGATAAAGTGGGAAACACAACAGATCAGGCCTGTTCCTTCCTGGAGCTTGTTGGAGGAGAAGAGATGGACATTAAACAAGTAAACTAGCAAATGATGATGCTGGTTTCAGACTGACGGGTGCTAGGAAGACAGTAACTCAGGGCTTGAAGCTGTGCTTTGGGGCTTCAGCCTTGGTATACCTAACTGGGGAGCTTTCCTTTCATAACTGTGACCACTCTGATGCCTCCTGAGAATTGGAGTGACATTTTCTGTTTTACATAAGTCCCTGTCCCCATTCTTGCCTCCAGCAGAACACCAGCAACAGCTGCTCACAGTTCATTGGCATTAACCCTCGTGGGGCTGCATGATTGCTGTTGACTCCATCTTCATGAGACTTAAGGAGACATGTCGACCATGCTTGGGTTCTGGGGATTTGGGTGTAGACTAAGGGCATGTTCAAACAGCACCCAGAGACCCCAGGGCCTCACTGACAGCCTGGTTCACTTAGTGGGTTGGCTGTGCTGTGGACAGTGGTCCTGCCTAGTTCTGTGACTGAGGGACTGGCAGAGCATTTGTCCCTCCCTTGGTCCCATGCCCTGCAAGCTGGCCATTCTCCCCTCAAGTATCCATTACCTTGCCCTTCAGTAGTGGGAGTGCATGCTTAGGACATATGACCCAAACTACTGCATAAGCTCCCAGAACCTAAAACCTTCCTACTCAACTCTCACTCAACCAATATGCAGCCGATGGTGGCATGAAATTCACTTGGCAGGAATGTAAGGCTTCACAAGGGGTTGTAAGGCCTCATCACTGCGTTTGGCTGGATCACAAAAGGAAACCAGTTGGTGCTCCGACCGGGTTTTAAGGGCACTCAAGTGTTGTGGAACTGTGGGCTTTAGCAGGCCCCAAGAGAAGTTGTTGGAGGTTAGAGGGTAACAGTGGGTCTGGGCGGAAGCTCCAGTGCTCTGTGACTAAGCCAGAATAAGCATTATTATTTCCACGAATCAAGCCATTTTCATGCGTATTTCTCCTTGTGTCCTGATCTGTGTAATTATGGAATGCTTATGTGTGGGAAGGGGTCTTTGGAAAACTAGTTCCTGCTCTTTGTCAAAAGGCTGACCTAAAAGTTTAGGAAATTGGTTCATGAGGAAACTGTAGTGGGGAGCTGGCAGGAATTGCAGATGGTAGGAGAGGGCACCTTATCAGAGCTGCTCTGCCCCTCCAGACCAGCAAACGTCAGAAGCAGAACACAGTGCCCATAGAATCGCTGTGAGCACAGGGCAGAGGTTAACATACCCTTTTAAAGTCAGTGGATCCTGTAGGAGATTTCTGTTCTGCCTCCAGACAGGAACTGTGCCGTGTGTTTTGCCCACCATTGTCTCCTCAGTGCTTAAAATGGGTGCCTGGCACATAGGAGGTGCTCAATAAATATCAGTGAGATGAACAAGCATGTGCTAGTCTCCCTGGCCTTAGTTTCCTCAGGCATAAGGCAAAGGAACTGGATTAGTTCAGAGATGGCAAAGGATTTTACCATTCATGTCTGTGACAGTGTCCTGTAGGACAGGAGAGCATTGTGGGAGGTTTTGGAGACCAGGTGGCAAGGAAGTGGGGACGAGACAGCAGAGTGCACTTCCTAATGCACCTCCTTTCTCATGCCCTGTGCTCTCTAAAACCTGTATGGTTCTACAATTACATGTCATAATATATATTTAGATTTTATAAGAGACTTCTAACTGGGATAGGGCTTGGTGATCTGTACAGACACTGGATCCATTCAGTGACTTCATACGTTCCCTGCTGAGCACAATAAGAGAAGCACCCTGCTTTCAGAGGGCAAAAGCAGGTGATGTTCACCAGATTTCTGCTTATCTAAGGGACATTAGGTGGAGTGTTGAAGTCACCTGAACATTGATGTTCTCACTGGTAATAAGGAATAAAAAGGCCAATGTCACAGGGCTGGAAATGAAGTAACAGGTGAAGAGCTGTCAGGTGGTAGGTGTTTAGTGAATGGTATGAAGTTAGCAGCTTCACACCTGGACTAATGACAACCTCCCATGGAGAGGCACAGGTGTCTGGTGTGGAAAGCCTGTTTTTTCTCTCTAAGCAGACACCTGAGGGCTTTTGGTCTGGCTTTGAACCTCCACAGGTAGTCCCTTGTGGCTCATATTTTGCAGCACTCCGGAGGTAACAGGGTTAGTGCATTTCTGCCCTAAAATAAAAGGGCAGAGGGTGTGTGTTTTTTTTGAGGGGGTGGCTTTGGAAGGTGAGGATGCTACTCCTGGCTCTTCGCCCAGCCCCACAAGGCAGAGGAATGTAGGCCCACACGATGTGAATGCTGTCACAGTGTCATGAACCGGTGAAACTGCGCTACCTCCCTGTGAACTTAGTCTCATACCACAGCCCCACAGCCTAGTGCTCACTCCTTGGCCCCAGCTGGCCTGCATCCTGACTCATGATGCGGGCTCCCAAGGTGTCATGTGGGTGCATCTTCTCCCTGAAGGCTGTAAGGGTATTCTGAATAGAAACTACCCCTTATGCTTCCCTCAGGCACCTTGTTTCTGTGGCAAGTGATTGTCACCAGCTGCTCTATACTAGTTGTCTGCAGGCTCCTGAGCATTAGCCTCACTTAGAACAAAGATTAGTCCATTCAACTAGGATCCCAACAATGGTCTATTCAGTGCTTCTCCAAGTAGAGGCTGCTTTTGTCCAGATTGCTGACTTTCCAAAGTTCTTCTTGAGGTTTTGCTGTAGCAAATTAAGACTGACCAGGGCAAAGACAGTAAAAGAGAAATCCCCTGTAATAAATGACCCTGTTTGAAAGGTAGTTGGTTTTCTGCTACAAATGCTTGTCTATTCACAGTATTAAGGGATACTTACTTTGCAGTACATAGAAAGGTTATTTGTTTTAGGGACATAGCTTCCAGATTGCAATTTCATTACATCCTAGGTATCTTGCCAATGGGTTTCAGCACCAGGCAAGTTTTCTATGGATACAATGTGACCAAAGAAATTTACAGCAAAACGTTCTTTGGTGTGAAAGGTTTTATTGCCCAGCTTGTTCTCCTGGCAGTAGGTCGAGCACTAGCATCTCTGCCTCTGCCCAGAGCACTAGGCCGAGCTCTCTATATAGTTCAATAATAGCTTATTGCCTAAAGGTGTAGAAGTGGTAGCCTAGCAACAGGACAGTTACATCATCAGGTGGTTTAAGTCCATGAAGATCCTGGCCATAGGAACCCCAACTTCCCCACACTCCACCCCTCCAAGATTCTTGCCTTACAATCCACACACTCTCAATCTTCCACAATGGTCCCTGTGTGAGAAAGCTGGAGCACTGTAACCAGATTCCACAATAGCAACAGAGGATAACAATAATTTAGAGATAATAACAAAAATTAAGATACAACAAGATTATGATACAGGTAACAAAAATGATAATAATCCTCAGGCCAGAGGAGGTTCTAATAACAAAAATTTAATAATCCTCAAGCCAGAGGAAGTTCCCAATCCACAAAGACTTTGGGGCAATAAGACACATGTTTTAATGCCACCATCACAGGCAAATCTTGTCCATCAGGTAGGATGCATGCAAGAGAGTGGTCCTATGATAGGACTGCAGCAGGAAGGGGGCTCTTCCAGGTCTAGTATACCATACTTTTACTCCTTTCCCCATGGGGGTTACTGAAGGGTCTATATATAGCACTACTGGAGGTGCATGCACTGGCTTTAGTGATAAAACAAAACTTTGCCGTAAGATGCTCCTACCTTCTGACCATTCAGGATACACTACAGTGACCTTGAGGGGCCACTCTACTGTTATTCCAGGAATACACAGGAGGCCAGCTTCCAGGCCTCGTCCCCAAGGTGCCAGGAGAGCCAGCCATCATTGGCCCATGCGTCGAAAGGTCCAAGGCCACGTCCACTCAGTGGAGTCTCTGGGGTTCAGTGCAGTTGGTGCTGGCAGCAAGATGTTATTCTGGTGGCTGAACCTTGGCTTCAGCGATTGTTCCTTGGTTTGTACTTGCAGTTGTATAGAGGAAGCAGCCCTATGTGTTAACATGTCTGCGGGGCTCAGGGCTCCCTTTCAGGGTCTCTCATTCAAATGCCATAGCACAGTCCATAAATGGACTGACCATCACCACAGACTGTTGGTATCTGAGTTTAGTCTGGATTTTAACAAGCCATTGCGCCTCTCTATCATGCCTGCTGTGGTAGGATTGTATGGCACATGAAACTTCCATTTGATTCCCAGCTGTCACAGCCATTCTTGCAGTGTATGTCCAGTAAAATGGGTGCCCTGATCACTCTCAATTACCTGTGGTCAGCCATAGGCAGCAAAGAGATGCTCCAGGCCTCTTTTGGTTATCTGCTGGTCTGCACAACAGGTAGGAAAAGCAACCAGAAGTCCAGTAGCTGTGTCCACACAAGTCATAGCATACCTATATCCTTCTGACACAGGTAGAGGCCCAATATAGTCTATCTGCCACCTGATGAGGAGTATTGGCCCCTTAGCTATTGTTCCATGTTGCTGTGGAACTCGGTGTAAGGCCCTTTTGGAGCACACAAAACACTCCTGCCAGCCTCTACTAACTTCTTCAAAGGTCAAAGGCAAGCCCCACCGACAGGCTACAGCCCACATTGTCTTTTGCCCCGCATGCAACAAATGCTGATGTAACCATTGGGCTACATCAGAGGCAGGCTTTCATTCTAATCAACATATCTGGGCCAATTTATCTGCTTCATCATTTCCTGAGGATGCCAGTGGCAAATGACCTGTCACATGGTATACTGTAATTATTTTAGTCTGACCACAGGCCCATAAATCTTGCCACAATTCTTGCCCACAATGAGGTCGGTGACCAACCAGCCAGTTGGCATGGTACCATTTTGGTAGCCACAGGGTCAAGCCATGTTAGACAGCCCAGCTATCAATGCAGACAACTATAGGGGAGGGCTCCTGTCTGATCACAAGACACACAGCCCACAACTCTGCCCATTGGCTGCTCTTCCCCTCACCATCGTCCATCCATATTGTCTCTGTCCTAGTATGGAAAGCTATGGCCCTCCATTTTGGGGGCTGCCCATGGCTGGAGCCATCTGTGTACTGTGCATCTTCAGGTATAGGGGCTCTTCCTTCCCAATAGGGACTCTCTGCTACTAATGGTTCAAAAGCAGGTTCTTCCTGCTTTTCACTAATATATGTCACCATCCCCAATATGCATTGGAGTTCTTCACTCAAGGGGCTACTAGAGAGGGCACTACACTGCTGTAGGTAAGCACCCCACTTGACTAGTGTGGCCATTTGTGCCACAATACTCCCTGGCTTTTGTTTCCAGTCTCATACCCACCCCAAGATGGGATAGGTGCTTATTACCTTTATCAGGGCCATTCCAGCAATGAGTTCTATAGCCAGCAAGGCGTAATACATGGAAGCCAGTTGGTTCACTATCAGAGTATATTGCACTTCTGCCCCTTTTCAGAGTTGTGACCAGAATCCAATGGGTTGTTGAGTTCATTCAAGCTGCTTTCAGAGATGCCAGCCATAACTACTTCAGTCACATGAACATCCAGCTCACAGGGCCTTGATGTGTCTGTCATACTCAAGGTCTGCATGGCCTTGACTGCCCATTTTGCTTTAGTAAAGGCAGATTCACATGTGTTATCACAGTCTCACCTGATGCCCTTTCTTACCACCTGGTATAAGGGCTTCAGAATTTGTGCCAAGTTTGGGATAAACACTCCCCAGTAGCCTACAAGACCCAGAAACTCCTACAGCAATGCTACAGTTGTAGGGGTAGAAAAGGCCTGGACTTTATCTGTAACTGCTTCTGGTATGACTTTGGTCTTACCCAACCAGATGACCCCCAAGAATTAGACAAACCAGCTGCCTGAACCTTGGTACTGTTCACAGACAAACCAGGTGCCTGAACCTTGGCACTGTTCACAGCCCATCTTGTCTCTTGTAGATGTTGTAGCAGTTTAGGTGCTGCACCTTCTAGATCTGAAAGGTAATCAGATGTGAGCATGACATCATCAATATAATGGTACAACCACACCATTGGTGGTTTCTCCCATGTAGCTAAGTCCTGGGCTGCAAAGTCCATGACAGATGGTGGGGCTGTGGAGGTATCCCTGTGGGAGGGTGGTGAAAGTCCATTGTCATCCTTCCCATGTGAAGACAAACTGTTCCTGACTTTCCTGCTCAATGTCAATGTAAAAGAAGGCATTAACAAGATCTACCACATAATGCTGTGTTCCTAGTTCATGGCTGAGGGTGTCCATCAACCTGCAATAGAGGGGACAGCAGCATGCATCGGGGGTATGACCTTATTCAGT